>NC_049229.1:48208492-48528696 GCF_011100685.1 Canis lupus familiaris | reverse complement strand
GGACATTTTTATTTCCAAACCCATTCTTCAAGGCAGAAGATCTTTTTTCAAATTTGAAAGAAATTTCCCTAGCCATTTTAGTATTACAGATGTCAAATTGAGCCATTTACAAAGTTTCAGTACTATGCATTTCAGTTAGAACTTTTGACCCCTTTATTTACTTATCATCTCCCCACTGTCAGTTTTTTTTTTCCCCCATTGGTGAACTTCTACTAAGTGTGTCTTTATCTTTATGACATCTTCAGCGGGCCTAAGCCCTCTGTGATCTAGGAATCACTGTTGTGCCTCCCAAATTACCACACTGCCTTAATTAACCCTTTTTAATTGGTCCAAAAAATGTGATATGAAAAAAGATTTCTTCCCATCTCATAAAGAACATTTCGGGATTTGCTGATGAATATTTTATAGTTGTTATCACTAATTTGTGGGAAATTTACTTTAGTTGTTGAAATATTAATATAGTTACCTCAGAAATGAAGTTATTCTTTGTTTTCTTTGTTGTTCAGCTTGTAGGAACTCCATATTACATGTCTCCAGAACTTTGCCAAGGAGTAAAATACAATTTCAAGTCTGATATCTGGGCAGTAGGCTGTGTCATTTTTGAACTGCTTACCCTAAAGAGAACATTTGATGCTACAGTAAGTTGTATTTTCCCCACCTTGTCCTTGAAAATGGTATAACTTGGTTGAGAGAACCAAATTCATTTATCCCCGAGTTTCTGATTTTTTCATCAGAAATCGGCTGTAGGCCAAAAACAAAACAAAACAAAACAAAACAAAAAAAACTATTCAGGCTTGATGTAGTGTATTACTGAAATGCTGTATATCAGATTTATCTTTAACTTGAGCTCCCCACTGAAATAATCTTACTCAAGTGGTTTGAGCATTATACTTGAATTTGTTGACTCTAATTTTGAAATTGGCTCTAGGATCCACTATGTGATGTTGCAGTTTGGATAAGCCATTTTATTTCTTATGCTTCAGCTACATTATTTTTTTTTAAAGCTAAAACAAATTATGTAATACTCATTTAAGTGTTATTTTTTATAAAATATTCCATACTGACTCTTTTATTAGAGGTTGTTACTGTTTAATGGACAACAAATTCCTTTTAGTTTATCTTCTTTTCTTCTAAGTAAAAACAGTGCTTCTGCAACTTTCACACACATAGAAGATCACCTGGGCACCTTGTTAAAATGCAGACTCTTTTTAGTAGATCTGGAGTGGGTCCCAGTATTCTGCATTTCTAACAAGTTCCCACATGATGCTGATGTTGCTAGTCTATGGATCAATTGGCATAGCAAAAATGGATTCACATCCAATATTCTCTACAAACCATGTATGAGAACTTAAGTAAATCATTAAAGAATTTCTTCAATCCTCTATTTCATTATCTATAACAAGGAAAAATAGATATTTTTCTTATAGAGATGCTATGATAATGTGTATGAAAAATGCAAATATGAAATAATGCTAGTTCATTGGCCTTCCATGACACCTATTTGTTTTTCTAAATCCTAGTTTATTCTGATGTATCATCTAATTCTTCTTAATAATATAGCAGAAGGAAAATGAGTTTTAGAGTGAAGATAAACTTTGGTTGGTATTATAACTCCATCTTTTACTATCTGTGTAATCTTAGGCCAGTTACTTTATATCTTTGAACTGATAATTATAATAACCACCTTACAGGGGGTTTGCAAAGGTGCCTACCTAGCAAACTGTGGTCTCTCAATAAAGGTATTGATGGTATTATAATAATAATATTATCATTGTCATCTTATTATTTACTGCCTTGTCTGTTATTGTAGAGTATCCCCTGCATAACATTAGGAGGCAGATTACGTGGCAGAGAAGGTACTTAAAGCCAATAAGCATGGCTAATCTTGCTTTCCTTTTTCTTGGGATTCAGTTGAAGGGTCAGATTATAATATACTTTGAGTATTATACTATTGGCCACATAGTCATACTTCCATGTAGGCCATTTGGCTTCATTCCTTCTGATAGCAACAGTGTATCCCTAGCTATTTCTTGCTGATGCATACTCAGTTATAAAAGAAATCAAACCTAATACAGAACAATTGCCATTTCTTTAAAAAAAAGTAGTCACAGACATCTCGGAACCCCTACTGATAGATTATATAATCTTTATATAACCAAGAATAATCATTTTCTTATAGAATCCACTCAACTTGTGTGTGAAGATTGTACAAGGAATCCGGGCCATGGAAGTTGATTCTAGCCAGTACTCTTTGGAACTGATTCAAATGGTCCATGCATGCCTTGACCAGGTAAGTGTGACTTAACATGTTGATTTCAGTTGAGGGTTTTCCCTTTCCACCATAGTGTTTGGAGTATGGTATGCATACTTTGTGCAGATTCCTGCATAAAACCACATTCACTTCCCAGGGTAGAATATATTTTGACTATACCCAGAAGAATAAGCATTGGCAATTCATGATAGTTATTTGTTGTAGGCAACAAATCCTTAAGCTTTATTCTGCTTTATTCTTACTTTACTGATTTGTGAAATTATCTTACCATCTAAATTGTGCTCCATTTTTTATGATTAAGATTAATTTTTATAAATTGATTTACAGAATTTTAGTCAGAGTTCCTAGTGTGCAGAATATATATAATTCTTATATCTCACAGTTGCCTTGTAGTCTAGCTCTAGGTTGGTATTATTCAAAATATGGTTTGTGAACCATAGGTGTTAGAATTGCTAAGGGATGGAAGAGTTTTACAAATAAAAAATGAAGTTTCCTGAGTCCCACCCCAGACCAACTGGATCAGAATCTCTATAGATAAGGCCCAGAAATCTTTATTTATAACAAGCACTCTGGGAGATTTTTTGTGCTATATATATTGCAATTTAAGAGGCAGTACCATACTGAACAAATAAGGAATGTGCATTCTCATTCACATACAAGTATTGATGATAATGAGATGATATGCACGAAACATGGAATGTGACATAGGAATTTTTTTTTTTTAAACAAAAGGATAATATACAGTGATCTTGGAGTAATCAGCATACAGCCTTCTAAGGGGAAGTAAAATTCCTCTTTAGATCCCATTTTGCCGTTTTCCTTTGGTTTTTTTTGTTTGTTTGTTTTGTTTTTTAAGATTTTATTTATTCATGGGAGACACAGAGAGGCAGAGATGGGAGAAGCAGGCTCTCTGCAGGGAGCCCAATGTGGAACTCAGTCCCAGGACCCCGGGGTCATGACCTGAGCCAAGGCAGATGCTCAACCCCTGAGATACCCACAGTGCCCCATTGCTGTTTTCCTTTAAATTAAAACTAACCCAGTTTGTACTTTTTAGGATCCTGAGCAGAGACCCACAGCAGATGAACTTCTGGATCGCCCCCTTCTCAGGAAACGCAGGAGGTAAAGTACAGAGAAGTCACTTTCTTGTCTTTCTTTGGATAGTTAACTGCTAAAGACCTGATCAGAGGACCACAAGAGAGGGCATCGTTTCCTGATGTGGCCGCTCTGATGCCATTTTCTAGCAACATCTCTGTTTTCTTTTCTTTTCCTTTTTTTTTTTTTCTTTTTAAGATTTTATTTATTTATTCCTGAGAGACACAGAAGGAGGGGCAGAGACATAGGCAGAGGGAGAAGCAGGCTCCATGCAGGAAGCCCGATGTGGGACTCAATCCCAGAACTCCAGGATCACACCCTTAGCCAAAGGCAGATGCTCAACCTCTGAGCCACTCAGGTGTCCCAACATCTCTTTTTATTGCTTGAGAGAAACTCCTGACTTTACTTTGTTAGTCTGTGCTATTTTGTTCTGAATATATACTGATGAGACCCTAGCACCCTGCACTCCTCTCATCTGTGAGTTTTCATCTAGAATTGGAGCATTAGAGTATAGAAATTAAGAAAGGAGAGCTCTGGACTCAGACATTCTTAGGTTTGTATCTGAATTCTATTATTTTCTTTGTCAAGTTCTTTAACATCTCTGTTCTTTAGTTTTCTCCTCTGTAAAGTCAGGTAGGGTAAGGATTAAGAGAGGTAATGCATATAAATTGCTTAGCCCAGGGCTTGGCACAAGATGCTCAGTGATTGTCAGATAGTAGTATGGATTTAGAGTGGGCCTTTGTTTTTCAGCGCATTCGTTTAGATGGTATGTTGCAGTCAGAGGAGTTTTCTTATGCTCATTTCCTGAAATCAAGCTTGCCTGATTATTGGCAGGTTACTTCCTGAGATTTTTTTCTGTGTTCAGGGTCTCTAGAGGTAGGAAGGAGGTCCTTTATTCCTCACATCCTATAGGAGGCTTCAAACCCAAACTTATTTTTTTTTTTTTCAAACCCAAACACAAAGGAAAATGTGTTGTTATTCTTTCTTTTTTAAAAAGTAATCTCTACACCCATCACAATCCTAAGATCAGGAGTTGCATCCTCCTTTGACTAAGCCAGCCAGCATCCTTTTATTATTCTCATCCTGTTATATTCTCATCCTGTTATACTCTTTTTGTCTTACTGTCCTTCTTCCTCCCCTACCAGTTCTTTGTTTCTATAACTTCCCAATATTTAAACCTTTCCTCTGCTCTTTTTCTTTTCTTTTTTTTTTAAAGATTTTATTTATTTATTCATGATAGAGAGAGAGAGAGAGAGAGAGAGAGAGAGAGAGAGAGGCAGAGACACAGGCAGAGGGAGAAGCAGGCTCCGTGCCAGGAGCCTGACACGGGACTCGACACCGTGACTCCAGGATTGTGCCCTGGGCCAAAGGCAGGCGCCAAACCGCTGAGCCACCCAGGGATCCCCTCCTCTGCTCTTTTTCAAGTCTTGCCCATAGATACGTTAAGTATATATTTAATTCCATAATCTTTGCTATTCGGTCAGTACCTTTATTTTGTTGTGTCATTTAATCTTTTTTATTTTGTTGTGTCATTTAATCTTTTTTGGTTCTTTTTCAGTTAAGGTCTAGTTAGTGTTTTAGTGTCTAGAATTACATATAATACTCCAGAAACAGCACTATGACCTTCTACTTATGTTTGATGCATATTCCAGCAGTATAATATGCTGGTCAAGTATATTTAAATTTTTTATCTGGCTTATTTTCCCCAACAGTAAAATCACTATTTAAATTTTTTTTCAAATATTTTCATTGATAATTTTTTATTGCAATTTTTATTGAGATAATTATAGATCTACACACAGTACTTCATTAGAACTTTGTACTTTGATGGAAAAACATAAGACAAAGAGCTTTCCAGGTAGAGCACAGATAGAGCAAACTGTAGAAAATATTCAGGAAACACTAAGTCCTACTTGATTAGTGGGTCTAGACCTGGGGCTCTCAATAAGCAACACCTCAAGGGTTTTCAAAAAATACTGATGCCTAAGGAATTCAGCTATAAGTGTTTTAGACAGAATGAGAACCCTGAGCAAGAATATGGGAAGTAAGTATAAGGAAAGAAGGCTGGAAAGGTAGGTAAAGAATCTTGAATGCTGGACAAGGGGATCTGTGCTTAATTCAAACTATAGTACAGTAGTGGATGTTTATGAGAGGGTAGTTCATGTGATAAGGGGCATGCTTAAGGAAGACTCATTTAGCAAACTAATCTCAGTGTTAAATCAATAGAGGACCAATAAAGTGGATTGGCACTGTGGTGAGTTAGACCTATTAGGATGTGCTACAGCAGTCTAGGTGGGAAGCAAAGCTGCTCAGAGCTAAGGTGGCAAGCCTGGAGGGGAGAGGTGAATATAAAGGGCACCATATAGGTAGAATCTCTAGGACTTGAATATTAAAGAGGGACAGCGTAGGAGTTTTAAGCCTAGTTCACTGGGAGAATGGGGAGTGCCAGTTATAGAAATAAAAGAATCAGAAAGAAAAGCTGTATGGGAAAAAGAGAATGAGCTGAGGTTTAAAGATAGTGAGTTTGGGAAGTCAGTGGGTAGCCTGGATGGAGAGGTCAGCAGGTACTCAAAATGTGCAACAGAGGTTCTCTAGGTTCTCTGTTCCAGCTTGGAACATTTCTTGAAGAAAGAAAACAAATGGCCCCAAACTGCTGTCCCCCTCATATTTAATGATTGTCCAAAGTCAGGCCTATGTAACTGTTTGAATGGTATTGAGGTACTTTTCCCAAAGTATTGTCATGTTGCAGGAGGTATATTGTTTATAGAGGATTAAATCTATGAAATGTATTAAAGAGACACTGGTACAGTGTAACAACTATTCTTTTACTCATGTATCTTTTCTTTTGGTAGAGAGATGGAGGAAAAAGTCACACTGCTTAATGCACCTACAAAAAGACCAAGGTAATGCCTAGGAGACTCATAAAAACTGAAATACCTTAAATTACCATTAGGAGGTCTTTCTTTCTTTGGTCCATGCATTGTTTGATCCCTGTAAGTAGCCTTTGAGAAGCATCCTTTGAGAAGCCAACATCTACAGAAATGTCAGCTAGTCATTTCTGAGAAAACAGAAGGCTATAATTTCATCCTCATGCTGAAGTGGACATCATTACCATGATGAATGTTGAAATTTGAAAAGTGTAGGTGTTATGGACCAGACTGGAATCTGATCTGGCTGAGCTGTGATGAAGCCCTGAGGCAGAAATTGCAAGGCCTGCTCTGATAGAGGGTTGAAATAAGTTGTCGAGAAAAAACATACTTTCGCATGCCATAATTGGCAGTTCTTCTCTGGGAACACTGGAAGCATTTTTCTTTGATATAGTTTTTATGTTAAATGTGCCTTTGTTCTGGGGGTTGTTGACAGGTCAAGCACTGTGACTGAAGCACCCATTGCTGTGGTAACATCACGAACCAGTGAAGTCTATGTTTGGGGCGGTGGAAAATCCACTCCCCAGAAACTGGATGTCATCAAGAGTGGCTGTAGTGCCCGGCAGGTGTGTGCAGGGAATACCCACTTTGCTGTGGTCACAGTGGAGAAGGAACTATACACCTGGGTGGTAAGTGAAAGCTAAGTACTTTAGAACAGTGATGTAAGCCTAATTGTTTATTGGGCTGAGGATGTCTAAGTATTTTATTAGTTGAGTGTGCTGTGGGAATGGCAGCATGGGGTGATGGAACGTAAGCTCTTATGAGACCAGGGATTTTGTCTGTTTAGTTCACTGACGTATCTTTCCCCAGTGCCTGGTACATATTAGGTCATTTGTAAATGTTTTTTTTTGAATGAATGAATCAAAGAAGACGGAAGGAAAGAATGAATGAAAAGTGCCCTAGGTCTGGACTCAGGAGACTGGACTCTCGTTTACAGCTGAGTGATTTCAGAGTCACTTAATTATTCCATTGCCATGAGTTTCAGAGCAACTAGTACATGTGAAATAGTTTTATAAACAAATGAAGCAGTGTACCACATCAGGAAAATTCTAAGACCTTTATCAGTGATTGAAAATGGCTAGGTATATCTTCAGTAGAATTTTCCTTTGTTCCCTCTTTCACCCTGTCTCTACCTTCTGGAACAATTTGCATATATTTGCTGTTTCCTTACTCCTGCTCATTCATCATTTGCCTACAATGCGGCTTCCATCCCTGACACTTGATTGAAACCACTCTTTAAAAAAATGACCTCTAAGTTGTGAATATAAAACAGATACTTTGATGTCCTTACTTTCCTTGACCTTCCAGCAGCATTTTTGACCGAGTTAATCACTCTCTCCTTGTAGCTTTGTCTTCCCTTGGCTTCCATGAGAGCTTCTTCTCTTGGCTTTTATCTTGTCTCTTTGGCTGTGCCTCCTAACTAGTTTTAGGCTGCTTTTCCTTTACCCAGCCTTGTCTTAGGCCCTCAGTTCTTCTCACTATTCCTCTTCTTTCTGGGAGAGCTCATTTTCTCCAGCAGCTTCTCCACAAGTAAAGGTTTGTCCTCAGTGTGTGACAGAGTAGACACTCAATTATTAATAGATTGAAAGAAGGATGGAATGATTGGGCCTCTGTTACAGAATGTTAACTGTTACTTCCTTAAAACCCCATCCCTTAAATAAGTAGCCCATGGGGGGCTTCCAGAGATGGAGTGAAATTATTGTCCCTTCAAAAACATTTGGATAAGGACTTACAGTTGAATTCTTGTATGAAAAGATTTACTTTTCTCTATAAAACTGATGAAACATGATTTAGAACTACTCTTGGTACTATATAACAGCCTCTTGGATGCAGCCAGATTCTTTATAATTGTTCCATAGTTCAAGGAAACTGACCAAAATTCATAAAACTTCTAGTAAGGATTTCCAAGAGACTATACTCCTATAGAAAGCAATCAAGGTAGACTATATAAAGAATTTCTTTTTTTTTTTTTAAGATTTTATTTATTTATTCATGAAAGATACAGAGAGAGAAAGGCAGAGACGTAGGCAGAGGGAGAAGCAGGCTCCAGGCAGGGATCCTGATGTGGGACTTGATCCTGAGACTGAGGATCACACCCTGAGTCAGGGGCAGGTGCTCAACCGCTGAGCCACCCAGGCGTCCCAAGAATTTCTTTTCACCAACACCCATAATTAAATATAAAAGCCTTAGACTTGAAGGAGAAAGACAAAATTGGGAATGTGTTCTTTTAAGTCTTGATAGGTATTAGTCTGGATGCTTTTTAAGTCTTTACCTGTTGGCAGGGATTTTTATACTGCCTATCATTAAAAGGCTTAATCTCCTTACTGATTTTTTTTTTTTCATTTCTAAATTTTCAGCTGATTTTTTCCTATGGTTTTTTTGATAAGAAGTTATATTGAAGAGTAGCTTTTGGCATGAAAAGTTAAAACTTCACAAGACCTCTTTATTTCACAGAACATGCAAGGGGGTACTAAACTCCATGGTCAGCTGGGCCACGGAGACAAAGCCTCCTACCGACAGCCAAAGCATGTGGAAAAGTTGCAAGGCAAAGCTATCCGTCAGGTGTCATGTGGTGATGATTTCACTGTCTGCGTGACAGGTAAGCCATCAACAGAAAGCATGCCATGCATTTGACATGGGGTATTGTACTGAATGCTCTGCAATTTCAGTGGGATTTTATAGCAAAAGACAGTATTCTAAGAACCAAAGACAGCAGACACACACATTAATAACAAAAGCCCAATTTGCAATGGTATTAGTGTGGGGTGATAAGCAAAGAAAGGCACGTGGATAACAGAGAAGAGGTGGGATCAGGAGAAAGATGTTGTATGTTCCAGTTGGAGGGAAAAATAATGTTACCACCTCGTCAGGTATGGATAACACCAAATCAGAAATAAAGAGCTGAAGTTTAATTTAGTCTTTTTTAAGCCGTTTACATTTTTTTTTTCAAAAAATTTTTAAAAATATTTTATTTATTTATTTATTCATGAGAGACAGAGAGAGAGAGAGAGGGGCAGAGACACAGGCAGAGGGAGAAGCAGGCTCCACGCAGGGAGCCCGACGTGGGACCCAATCCCGGGTCTCCAGGATCATGCCTTGGGCTGAAGGCAGCGCCAAATCGCTGAGCCACCCGGGCTGCCCTTTTTTCTCAAAATTTTATTTAAATTCTAGTTAGTTACCATACAGTGCAAGTTGGTTTCAGGAGTAGAATTCAGTGATTCATCCCTTCCATATAACACCCAGTGCTAAAATTTAGTTTTCATCTTGCCATTAGTTACTTTTTCTTTTCTCTAGAAAATAGAGATGGCCCCAATAAAATTTCAACATAGTACTACCACCTTTTAAAAATTGTTATAACGTACCCATGATCCCCTAAATAGAAGCAACTCTAGACTTTTGTGGTCTATCCTTCAGATTTCTCTGGTGAAATCATTTCATATGAAATCCCTGGATGAGATAGTTTCATTCCAGTCCTGTCCAGCTTTCTGATAGGTTATGCCTTCCTTCCTTTTGCAGATGAGGGTCAGCTCTATGCCTTTGGATCCGATTATTATGGCTGCATGGGGGTAGACAAGGTTGCTGGGCCCGAAGTACTAGAACCAATGCAGTTGAACTTCTTCCTGAACAATCCAGTGGAGCAGGTCTCCTGTGGAGATAATCATGTGGTGGTTTTGACACGAAACAAAGAAGTCTATTCTTGGGGCTGTGGCGAATATGGTAGGTGTAGCCTTGTCTCTGTCCACTTATTCCCAGGAGCCAACTTGACTTCAAGCTTGTATGCTTCTAAGCATATCATGTAGCTTGTACTTGAGAAGTGTTGATTCAGTAAAAGAGAATGTCGTTATAGAACATTTTCATTGGGAAAGAGGACCTCATCTTAATGGTTTTCTTTCTTATGTGTATCTCAGGACGACTGGGTCTGGATTCAGAAGAGGATTATTATACACCACAAAAGGTAAACTCATAAGCAGCTTCTTCCTAAAGCTTATGTAGGTCACTCAGACTCCAGTAATAACACAGACTCCTCTTTCCCTGACCCCTCATGTCAAGGTGTTTATTTCTGAAATATTTTCTATCTGAGAGACTGACAGTCCGGGATTCCTGATTTAGCACTATGTGACCTTGTCATCTGACTAAACCATAAACACTTGAGAAGGAGGATATAGCCATTGTGGATACCCTGGAGTCACATTTTATTCAGGAATGAGAGCTAAAATCTGCATGTACCATGACAAAGACACATTGAGGAAAAAAAAAAAAAAAAGACACATGAGCTAAATACACCCCAGAAAATTCCTTGGGAAGATATTGGAAAGCAATATATTCCCTCTTAACCCCACACAGCCACTTTCCCGTCTGATTTCTACAGTTGAACTCCAGATGAAATGTGTGTTTGTATTTTAGGGGTCATGTTATATGAAACATAATACCTAATTACTCTCAGCACTGCAGCAGCTAGCCCTGCAGGAGTTTGCGCAGGAGCTGAAAGCAGCTGCAAGAGGAGCATGGTCATCTGTCTCATACTCACCCTAGGATGCAGGCTCGCCTGCCCACCGGAAGGGTGACTGTAATCAACTGTATCATTCACTGTTAACTCTGTTTATTTGCATTTTAAAAATTAAACATATTATTTGTGGGACCGTGGCTGTTCCTCTTCTGAAAAGGCTTTTTTAGAAACACTGAAGTTTGAGTTTTCAAGTTTCACAGACAATGATCCTGTCACCTTACCATTCCCCAGCCCTGTTTAGTTAGCTTAAAGGATGTGAGCCAGGACTTGGAAGTCCTGGCTGCTGATTCAGTACACTGTCACTTCACTTATAATGTGACCAGACTAGGACCCTTTAGGGCTACTGAGTTTCTTCTATAGCTGCTGTGGGGCCTACCATTTCAGGGGACAAAATCAGCAATGGGTTGAAGCTTCTCCTTTCCCAATGTTTTCAGAGAAGTCTTTGTAGGAAGGACCTACTGCTAAAACAAACTGACAAGACTGTCTGTTTAGCCAACCTGGAAATGCCTTCTTTTATTTTATTATCAAACCTGAGCTCCTTGTTGAAAACCATAGTGTTTAAACTGCTGGGAAAATCTGAAGAGGATATAGCAGTCTTTACTGTGGGCAGTTCTGCTAAATGTGGGACATCACTTTTGATGGAATTTGAGGGTTGTGTCCTAATGCAAGTTACGTTTGGGGGATTTTTTTTTTCCTGATTTTTTTTTTTTTCCGTGCAGGTGGATGTTCCCAAGGCCTTGATTATTGTCGCAGTTCAGTGTGGCTGTGATGGGACATTTCTGCTGACCCAGTCAGGCAAAGTGCTAGCCTGTGGACTCAATGAATTTAACAAGCTGGGTCTGAATCAGTGCATGTCTGGAATCATCAACCATGAAGTGAGTACCCTCTTTGGTGCCTTAACCACACTGTCACAATTTCTCTTAGGTTGGAATTTCTTTGAGAATGCTATTGGTTAGTGACCGTGGAATTTTACCTAAGAATAAAGATTTTGCAGATACCATTTATTATGTTCAATGAAAGAAGCTAGCCATGAAAGAGTATACACCATGTGATTCCAATTATATGGAGTTTAAGAACAGGCAAAATCAACTTATGATGGCAGAAGTCAAAGTAGTGATTACTTCTGGGAAAAGGTATATGAGTATTAACAGAAGGGATCCTAGAATCATGGAAATGGTCTATATTTTGATCTGAGTGATGGTTTTACATTCATATACATACAGAAAAAATTTTCAATCTGTACAATATTTTATAATGTATTATGCCACAATAAATAAATTTATTACAAAGAATCAAGTGATGGAATTCAGGTACCTATTTCTACTCTATCACTGAAATAGGTACAAGAAAATTTACATGAAAAGAAACATTTTCTTTTTTTCTCTCTCTCTTTTTTTTTTTTTTTTTTTTTGAAAAGAAACATTTTCCTGTATCACCTCCCTGAAGAGTTTTTTTAGATTTATTGCTGCAAAATCACTGATCCTGTTCAGGCCTAGTGAATATAATTACCATTCACTTCCTTCAAGGATATCATGAAATTTACCACTGTTATTAAGACTTCATTTCCTTAAAAAAAAAAAAAAAAAAAAAAGACTTCATTTTCTCCTTATGTTAATATGATGAGTTTTTTTCATGTACTAAAGAATCAAATTAAGAGACAAAAGTTTTCAAGGGTGCCTGCCTGGCTCAGTTGGTGGAGTGTATAAGACTCTTAATCTCAGGGTCATGAGTTTAAGCCTCACTTTGGGCATGGAGCCTACTTTAAAAAACAGGGCACCTGGGTGGTTGAGCATTTGCCTTTGACTCAGGTCGTGATCCTGGGGTCTGGGGACCAAGACCCGCATCCAGCTCCCTGTGAGGATCCTGCTTCTCCCTCTGACTGTGTCTCTGCTTCTCTCTCTGTGCTTTTCATGAATAAATAAATAAATCTTAGAAAAATACAATAAATTTAAAAATGTAAAAAAAGAGAGAGAGACACAAAAGTTTCCTGACTCAGGGAATAAGAGTTTTTAAGTGGGCCTCTTGGGTGGCTCAGTTGGTTAAGCATCTGACTCTCAGGTTATGATCTCAGGGTCTTGACATCAAGCCCTGCTTCAGGCTCTGTGCTCAACATGGAGTGTGTTTGTCCCTCTCCCTCTGCTTCACCCACCCACCACTCTCTCTGTCTCTCTCTCTCTCTCATAAATAAATAAAATCTTAAAAAAAAAAATGTTAAGCAATCTCTGAAGTAATGATTCTCAAATGGGAAAGTACAAATTTGGGGCAAGTCTGGGAAGGGTGTCTACGTAGTTTGAAAAGGCATATTCAGAATTACCATTATTTGATTTGGGTTTTTATTATAATGTTAGGTTTGTTGTGAAATTTGAGAGGAATTTTTTAATGCTAATCTAAAGGGACGCGGGTTTTAATATGTTGAGAACTCTGCCTTGTAGATGAAATTAGATCACAGTAAACTAGTTGCTTAATGGGCCAGAGAGCGTCCTCAATATTTTAATCCTTTGCCCTGCGTTTGTTAGTATGCAGTATCTATACCAAGACAAATGTCAATGGTTCTATCCTCATGTAGACAGATACCATCTGGGATATAGAGTTCATGTTTTGCATACTTACTCTTAGATTAGGAATCTAAAACTTTTGTTGTCAGAAAGTCCTGCTTCATACACTAATTAAATTCTCTGATTACATATATGAGCTTATTTTGTCTTGTATTCAATTGGATGAAAAGTTACCTGGCACATTTTTCTTAATAACAAATTTGCTTGAAAGCCCTTTTAGTCACCATGACAGCATTTTCAGCCTACTGTCCCTTCATTTTTACCTCATGAGTCTTTGCTTTCTGTTTTACCTTGTTTCAGGCATACCACGAAATTCCCTACACAACCTCCTTTACCTTGGCCAAACAGCTCTCCTTTTATAAGATCCGTACAATTGCCCCAGGCAAGACTCACACAGCTGCTATTGATGGTGAGTTGATTTACAACTTTTATACACAAGCCTTAGTAGCTCATGCTTTTTTTCCGCTCAAGTGTTGGCTCTTCTTCTTCTTCTTCTTCTTCTTCTTCCTTCTTCCTTCTTCCTTCTTCCTTCTTCTTCCTTCTTCTTCCTTCTTCTTCCTCCTTCTTCTTCTTCTTCTTCTTTCTTCTTCTTCTTCTTCTCTTTCTTCTTCTTCTTCTCTTTCTTCTTCTTCTCTTTCTTCTTCTCCTCCTCCTCCTCCTCCTCCTCCTCCTCCTCCTCCTTCCTCCTCCTCCTCCTCCTTCCTCCTCCTTCCTCCTCCTCCTCCTCCTTCCTCCTCCTCCTCCTCCTTCCTCCTCCTCCTCCTCCTTCCTCCATCCTCCTTTCTTCTTCTTTTTTTTTTTTTTAAGATTTTATTTTTAAGTAGTCTCCATACCCAATGTGGGGCTCGAACCCACAATCCCAAGATCAAGAGTTGCACATTCTACTGACTGAACCAGCCAGGTGCCCCAAGTATTAGCTCTTCTTAACAATATATACATTCTGGGACACCCGGGTGGATGTTTAAGCATCTGCCTTCGGCCCTGGGTGTGATCCTGGAGTCCTAAGATCGAGTCTCACATCAGGCTCCCTGCATGGAGCCTGCTTCTCCCTCTGCCCATGTCTCTGCCTCTCTCTCTCTGTGTCTTTCATGAATAAATAAGTAAAATCTTTAAAAAAAAAACAATATAACAATATATATATTCTTCTATTTACTTCCTGGCATCCAGTATTATCTCATTAACAAATTAGGCATTCAAGTAAATGTTTTTTTGGTAATGATTATAAATGCAGTCAGTATATCCCTTAATAAGAATGCCACGCCTATAATTCCAGACAACTACTGCCTTTAATTAGTGCCATTTAGGAGTTTACTAAGGTAGTATCCATTTTCTACATGCAAAATACAATATTAGGGAGAAAGTACAATATTGAATCACTTCCTGGGTCAGATTGGTCATAGATCTAGATACCTTAGCTTCCCTGGGTACAAGATTGTGTGGCTGGCTTTCTATTTGTATACACTTAACAACCAGAAGCTAGTCCATGGAACTCTACATTGACTGCATTTTCCCCTCTGTTCTGTGCCCCATTTGTGCCTGTTTATTTGTTTTTATTCTCTCTTAGAGCGAGGCCGGCTGCTGACCTTTGGCTGCAACAAGTGTGGACAGCTGGGCGTTGGGAATTATAAGAAGCGTCTAGGAATCAACCTGTTGGGAGGACCCCTAGGTGGGAAGCAAGTGATCAGGGTCTCCTGCGGTGATGAGTTTACCATTGCTGCCACTGATGGTGAGTCTGTACACACCATTTCAAGCTTTCTGGATGGCTGGCTATATTTTAATGTTTGGCAGGGAAAGAGGTGGACTGGTTATTTAGATAGCTGAATCATACACTTTTTATTTACATTAAATTGGTGTCCAATTGTTATGCATTTGGAGCTTCATTAACTTCATGTGTTCAACATAGTGATTATTTAAAATAAAACAGATTTCTAGGTAATGGCAAAGTTAATATTCTAAGTTCTTTTTATTACTTTAAATATTTTGGTTAAACGTTTTAAGAATTTGGGGTGCCTGGGTGGCTCAGTCAGTTAAGTGCCTTCAGCTCAGGTCATGATCTCAGGGTCCTGGGATCGAGCCCCAAGTAGGGCTCCCCGCTCAGTGGGGAGCCTGCTTCTCCCTCTGTTTTTCTCTACCTTGTTCTTTCTCTCTTTCAGATAAATAAAATAAAATCTTTAAAATAAATAAATAAATGTTTTAAGAATAATTAAATATCTACATAAACCTGGCCCTACACCATGTTGTTTTCAATAAATGTTGGCTGGGTGACTGGAGAGAACAACATAATCTAACCTTGCTCCTTGGCCAGCCTCAGCCACACTGCAGTGATGTTCTCAGGAACTGCTAAGGTTTGAAGGGCTGAATACTGTGTGTTTCTCAGCTTCCAGAATTGGAATTGGCCTAACTGAATTTTCTTCTTTTTTCCTCTCATTGCTCTTTCTTCTCCGCAGCATCTTGCTCCTTTCACCACTCTTCTTTACCACCACTTGAGCTAGTCTTTATTCCCTTCCCTCTCTATTCTGCTTTTTAAAATTTTTTCTGTATCACCTGAACTTTTTTGATTGTTGTAGCCACTTCTTTCTGTGACTACTGAACAACAAATCACATTTCATTTTCTTATCTTTTGACTCATTTCAGTTCTTGTTGCTTATGATCTAAAATGTCTGTTTCCTCTTAGTCTGTGCCTACTGTATATACATGAGGGATCCAGGGACAGTGTCAAATAAGTACTCTGTTACCGTATTTAATTAAGTGAACCAGCTTTTGGGGTTAACCTTCTCCACTTGTCCCAAAATGAGGGATTTTAGGGAGCAAACTTAAGGTCAGATTAGATCAATGGAAATGCTACCTAGAAAGACAGAGTGAGGGTGTCACTGAGGATTAAGTGCTGCAAGTCAAGTAGCACTTCCTGACAGAGCCTCAAGAAGGTGATATTTCTTCAGTACATCTGTGTCCTTCACAAGGTCAACTCAGAATGAGGAATGTAGAGTTGAATTCCATGGCTGGGCGTATTACCTCCTAATAAATGTTTCTGTACTTCTCTGAACTATACTCTATCTCTTACACAGCCAACATAAACTGAGTGCCTACTATGTTCCAGGTCCACTTTCAGGCTCTGAGAATATAAAAGTGAGTCTCAGAAAGCCCCTATCTTTAAGGAGCTCACAGTCTAGTAGGGTAGGAGAGACATTCATATCAACAGATTAGTATAGGCAAATAGATCAGGTGCCATTGATAGTGATATCTGATCCCTCTAAACCTGGAATGCCCAGAACTCAATTCTTCTATCTCCCCCACTGTCTCCCTTAAGTTCCCCATATTCAGTGATGGCTTTATATCACCACCCCTGAACTCCAGGTTGTTATTCATCAGCCCCTGGACTTTGATGTCTAAAGGTAGGGTGGCTTTAAAGCTCAGTTTTCCCAGGTAAGTCCTCATTCATGCTTAGTGTCCAGGCTTAATCATTAATAGTACCCCTTTTCTTTTTTTTTTTTTTTTTTTTTTTTTTAATAGTACCCCTTTTCATTAAAAAATGCTCTGATTTAGATAAGTTATAGGCATCTCAGACAAACTAGTATTAATATAGTAAAAATCAGACTTTTGATTTTCTGCCCAAATCTGTTCCTCCTACACCTTTCCTATCTCACTAAATGGCAGTTTCATTCTATACTCTGCATCCCATCTATCAGCAAATCCTATTGATTATCTTCATAGTATATCTGACCCATTTCCCACCATCTTTACTCCTACAACTGGTCTCCCTTCTTCTACCTGTGGTCCCTTGCAATTGATTCTCCTCATGGTAGTCTTTTGGATCCTTTTTTTTTTTTTAATTTTTAAAAAAATTTATTTATGATAGTCACAGAGAGAGAGAGAGAGAGAGAGAGAGAGAGGCAGAGACATAGGCAGAGGGAGAAGCAGGCTCCATGCACCGGGAGCCCAATGTGGGATTCGATCCCGGGTCTCCAGGATCACGCCCTGGGCCAAAGACAGGAGCTAAACTGCTGTGCCACCCAGGGATCCCCCTTTTTTTTTTTTTTTAAGATTTTATTTATTTATTTGAGATAGAGCATGTATGCACGTGCGTGCACACACACACACAAGTGTCTAGGAAGAGGCAGGGGGAGAGGTAAGAGGTGTAGAGGTAGAGAATCTCAAGCAGACTCTATGCTGAGCTCATAGCTTGAGCAGGGCTTGATCTCAGGATGTGAGTCAAAACCAAGAGTCAGATGCTTAACCAACTGAACCACCCAGGTGCCGCTACTCTTCAGAACTTCCAAAGAATTCCTATCTCAGTAAAAACCAAAGTCATTACAATGGCCTATATATGGCCCTACACAACCAGGACCCCACCTACCTCCTGACCTCTTCTCTGACCACTGTCTCCTCTCTTATTTTGTTCCAGCTGTACGGGCCTTCACATTCCTTATTCGTGATACTCATGTTACCCACATAGGACCTTTGCAGTTACTATTCTCTCTGCCTGAAAAGCTCTTCCCTTAGATAGCCACATCGTTCTCTTTTTCTCTCACTTCAATCAGATCTCTGCTCAAATGTTGACAGGTACTTCTCTGACACCCTATCTAAAATAATCATACCCCACTATTCTTTTACCACTTTTCTTTACCATTTATCCTCCATTCATAACATTTATGACTACCAGGCTTATTAGACACTTGACTGATCAGTCTCCTCCAACTAGAATGTCAGTTCCACAAGGGCAAATGACCAACAAAAGCTGAATGAGTCAATGAATGGATGGATGGATAGATGGATGGCAGTACATAGGAGAAGTGGTCATTTTTACAAGGTTGGCATCAGGAATCATTTAAGTTTTATTTATGGAAATAAACCACTTTCCCTTGTTTTGTACATAGTGGAAAATCTTTCTAACTCTAGGACATAAAGATGGGGAACCCAAAGAATAGGGAAGTCAGTTTTCTATTAAACTATCTGCTGTTTGATTTTTTTTCTAGATAATCACATTTTTGCCTGGGGCAATGGTGGTAATGGCCGCCTGGCAATGACCCCCACAGAGAGACCACATGGCTCTGATATCTGCACCTCATGGCCTCGGCCTATTTTTGGATCTCTGCATCACGTCCCAGACCTATCTTGCCGAGGCTGGCACACCATTCTCATTGTTGGTAAGGGTTTCATATATTAGGCTTGGGGTGGATTTGACAGAGAGTAGACTCATACCTAAGACTCTGATGGTCACATTCTTCGAAACCGAAGTGTCCTGAAGAAAAGAGGCTGTTCCTATAAGTCTCATAGCAGTGACACCATACCTAGTGGTGGGACAGAACACTGTCATTGCCTGAGCTTTGCTGTTTGCTACCTTCTGACCATATTTTAACATGATAACTTTGGGCTCTGCCACTTTTGCTATAAAATTGTTATCTCTAGTTGTCTTCAAATTGTTGGTTGTCTGTATTCATGCTTTTGTGAGAAACATTAAGGATACCTTTAAAAAGAAACTAAATCATATCTGTTTTCTGCATAAAGATTACTGTCATGAACTAAATTATAAAAGCCTGTGTAAAGGTTTCCAAGTCCATTCTTTTGGATCAGTGGTTTACAACCTAAGCTGCACATTAGAATCCCCCAAGGAGCTTTTAGAAATCCACTGTCCTGACCAATTAAATCAGAATATCTGGGATGGGACCTTGGTGTTGTTACTATTTAAAGCTTCCCAGGTAATTCCAAAGAACAGTTAAAGTGGAGAATTGCCACTCTACATAGTGAATATAGTTAGAGTAGCTAGTAGTGCTTTAATATCTAGAATAATAAGTAATTATAAAGTTACCTGGAAGGAGGGATAGCTGTTATCTCATAGATTAACTCCCTATTCTAGTCTTCTCACTTTTCCTGCCTATAGCTATTTATGATGCTTACCTACTGAATATTTTTCCTCAGAGAAAGTGTTGAATTCCAAGACCATCCGTTCCAATAGCAGCAGCTTATCCATCAGAACTGGTAAGTGGCAGTGTCTCAGGTACCAGTGGTTTTTCTGTACTGTAGGTCTTTGATTCCAGCAGTCTCCAAAAAAAGGAAATGGGAAATATCTTTGGGAAATGAGGAATACGGTGATCAAGAGAAAGGATCATATTTTGGTGGATTTCACAATAAGCTATGACTTTTATTACATTGTGGTCAGAGAGAGAGTACATCTTTGCCAAACAAGCATATGGAAGTAATTAAGTGGCTTGCCCAACATTGTAATGTGGCTATGTATTGTTTCTTTCCTTACCATGCTAGGGGCTATGGGTTCTGTCTGCTTTTTACTTCCACCGTATTCACAGGGTTATTCCAGCCTATAGAAACAGTCCTTCAAAACAGGCCCTCAGAATTAAAAGTTGGCTAAACTTTCAGTGTGGTTAGGAAAATCAACCCAAAGCTCTCTGATAGTTTTCCTTTGGCTGCTTTCTGCATTGTTCTCTGTTATTTGAGACTATGCCAGAAAACGAAATCTGTGTTCCTTTTTGGTTAGCCATTTGCTCTGAAGTACCTTTACTCTTCAGGATCTCAGAACCTGGATTCTGTTAGTTTGTAGAATCAAAGCAGATAAAGACTTGGAATAAAAGCAGATTAATCCCCAAATAGAAAGTTTAAAGTCTGATCTGGACTTGTACTCTAGTCACACACACATACATCATACATTTTATTCATTTCCTTTAGTACTCTGTTGCTCCGCATTTACCTGTGCATGTTAATATCGGTCACAAATGATAAAATTTCTTTTTGCTAAACGCAGCTGTTCTCTTACAGCTTTGTTTTGGTGGAACAGTATTTAACGGAAAAAATAAAATTAAAAGCACATATCCATTGGCTGGAAAATGTTAACTCCATAAGGGCAGGAATGTTCATCTTTTTAAATTTGGTAGTTTTATCCACAATGCCTAGAAGAGTGCCCGGCAAATGGTGAATACTGAATAAATATTTGCTGGTTGAATGTGTTTTTACCATCCAATGTAATATTCTACAAGAGTGGAGATGAACATCTACAAATAGTTCCCTAATGTAAAATGTAAAAAGCAAGTTGTAGCAGATTATAACGTTCAAAAAAAAGCCAAATTAATATATTGCTTAAGGATACATAAATCTTTGATGATTTTTTTTAAAGAAGAAATGATAAATATAGAATAAAATCAGTAGTTACATCTAGGTAGGAGGCCAGAGAAGGAAGGAATTCACAAGGCAGGTGCAATACAGGTAGCGTTTTAGTTCAGCACTGTCTCATATATCTTTCTGCAGCAGTGGAAATGTTCTATGTCGTTGTTGTCCCACACTTGAAAAGTAGCTATTGAAGGAACTGGAATTTTATTTTATTTAAATTTTAATAGCCATATATGACTAGTGACTACCCTATTGGAAAGTACAAATCTATTTCTTCAAGTTATAGATTCATGTTTTGTTTTGTTAGGTGTCAAAACTTACACATATATTAAAAAATATCTTATTATATTTCAGATGTAACCTAATTTTTAAAAGCCATTTAAAACAAAGCAAGCTTCAGAGCTTTTGTTGGCAGCTACAGTTCTGCTGCTTCAGTAGGATCACAGTGTAGCAGTCAGTCTGCAAACCACCTATATAGTTAGTGATCATAAATAGTCCTTTACATTTAACTTTTTTTTTTTTTAAGATCTACTTATTTATTCATGAGAGACACAGGCAGAGGGAGAAGTGAGCTTCCTGCAGGGAGCCCAATGTGGGACTCAATCCCAGAACTCTGGGATCACGCCCTGGGCTGAAGGCAGACACTCAAACCACTGAGCCACCCAGGCATCCCTACATTCAACTTTGGAATATACAATGCAATTATTTTTTTTAGCTTTGACAAATTTACTTTCCAAAATATATATATATATGTATATATATATATATATATATATATATTTTGGCCCATATTAAAATTCAGTTTCATTTTCTGATTACACATCAGCTAGTCTTCATTTCATTAAGGTAACTTGGAATATGCTGCATGATATGAAAGAACCAACCGACCAACCGTCATATTTTAAAAATTCTTACAAATAGTTATCAAGGAACTTAATAAATGTAATGATTGAAGATTTCTCCAGAAAGAAGGTAGTGTGAGTTTATCTGGCAGCTTTAAGATGTGTTTGGCTCAAATGTGAAAGAGCTTTGTTTTTATATGAAACCTTGATGAGCCTTGGTGGAGAATGCTGGAGTCTGGATGTATCTATTAAAGCCTGGGTGGTAGATTCAGCTATGGTTGGGATGATTGTTGAGTAATGCTTTAGAACATTGATAATTTGCTGTGGATATAGAGATAAGTTTGGGATATAAAAGTGAATTATCATTATGAAGATACTGATGTTCAATACCTTATGTAAAAACTAAAAATTTAGTCCCAAATATCTGACCTGCACTATTGCTACTACCTCATGCGACTCTAGGAAGCTCTCCAGGAGTCAGCAGAGCTGTAAGATCATAAATCTTTCTTGCTACATAGCAAGGCTCTCTCTTTCTGTGCTGTGTATCTGTCAGTGGTTCAGAGCTCTAGCCCAGGAGGCGGCGGCGGTGGGGGAGAAGAGGAGGACAGTCAGCAGGAATCTGAAACTCCTGATCCAAGCGGAGGCTTCCGAGGAACAATGGAAGCAGACCGAGGAATGGAAGGTTTAGTCAGTCCCACGGAGGCCATGGGGATCAGTAGTGGGGCCAGCAGCTCCTGCCCTGGCTGGCTTCGAAAGGTAATTCCTTTGGTAGAGGTATCTGGAAAACATCAGGCCCTTTGCAGCAACTAGAGAGGCGTTCTCAGCATCTCTCCGTGCCCCATGCCCTGTTCAAGTGTGTGTGTTGCAGCAGGAATCAAGGTTTCTGATTTCTACCTGGGACGAAATTACCAAATCTCTAATCCTTTTTTCTTCCTGACATGAAGAGACCCAAAATGTTCTCATACCTTTATTACTTACAATGTAAATTAAGAAAACCTTCCTTGAAGGCAGTTTTTGTAATGCATGTGTGCAAAAATTGAGCTTAGAGATTTTGTACTGTGATTTGTAGAAGTGGAACATTGGGTCAGCCAGAATGTTTTACAGCAGAGAGATGGGTTATGAAAGTTGAAGTGCAGACAGTAAAAATGTTGGAGTATATTTATTTGGATGGAAAGTTGGTTACAACATGTGGCTGGGCAGATAAAGATGGAAAACCTTTGCAGCAGGACCCCATTCTCTTAGAGTATATGTAATGCTTACAAGAATGTCTGCTATGAAGACTAAATACAGCGTTGCTCATTTTAACAGTGCTTATCTGGGGGATCCCTGGGTGGCTCAGCGGTTTGGTGCCTGCCTTCAGCCCAGGGCGTGATCCTGGAGTTCTGGGATCGAGTGCTGCGTCGGGCTTCCTGCATGGAGCCTGCTTCTCCTTTGTGTCTCTGCCTCTCTCTCTCTGTGTCTCATGAATAAATAAATAAAATCTTTTTTTTAATAATAAATTTATTTTTTATTGGTGTTCAATTTACCAACATACAGAATAAAATAAAATCTTTAAAAAAATTAACAGTGCTTATCTATGAGTAATGGAATTGCTGGTCCTTTTTTATCTGTTATTTTCTCATTTTCTACAGTGAGCATTTGTAGTTTGTGAAATTTTAAATTTTTACCAAAAGAAAAAGAATCTAAGAGATTTATTATTTTTTTAAAAGATTTTTTATTTTATTTATTCATGAGAGACACACAGAGAGACAGAGAAAGAGAGGCAGAGACACAGGCCAGAGGGAGAAGCAGGCTCCATGCAGGGAGCCTGACACGGGACTCGATCCCTGGTCTCCAGGACCAGGCCCGGGGCTGAAGGCAGGCACTAAACCACTGAGCCACCTGGGTTGCCCGAATCTAAGAGATTTAAAGCTGTCCTTTTAGGACAATTAAACTCGGTAGCCAGTTCGGAGAATGAGTGGAGGATGCAGCACACTTTTGTTTCAGCCTCAGCCTTGAGCAGCCTGGTCAGTGGCCTCACTGTCATCACCTTTGAGCTTCCCAGCTCACTGAATAGCCCATGTAGAATAAGTGTGTCAGGGAGACGTGCCACATGCCCCAAACTGTGTTCTTGAATTTGAGTTCGAATTCGCATCTCTGTTACTCTTTTGAGGAAGCGGTGGCTTGCTCTTTACAGGTACAGTGAGCTGTGTGGAACCCACAACTGTCATGCCCCACTAGAGGGTGCTGATGTCACAATAGAGTGAAAGCTGTAGCAAGAATTGGGGAGAAAGAAAACAAACAGCTCAAACAGAACTGATGAGATTTTTTTCTCTTAGGAGCTGGAAAATGCAGAATTCATCCCCATGCCTGACAGCCCATCTCCCCTAAGTGCAGCTTTTCCAGAATCTGAGAAAGATACCCTGCCATATGAGGAGCTACAAGGACTCAAAGTGGCTTCTGAAACTCCTTCGGAACACAAGCCCCCAGTAGGAGCCTGGGTAACTGAACTCTTTGCCTTTGAATCACAACTAAGTAAACAGAGAGCTTTCCCCACTTCTGGCTGCACCATCTCCTCTAGCCTTCTTGGTCTCCCAAGGCCTTATATCAACTCATTATACTGTTTGGTAGTGCTTAAAGCCTCTGCCCTAGGCTTAACTGAGCTGCCTTGGAAAAGTATTGACCCTTTCCCATTCCTGATGGGCTAACAGCTTTCTACACCAGAGGACCATCTTTCTTTTCTCTCTTCCTCAGAAATACCAAAATTAAATTTCCAAAATTCAGATCCAGTTTTTTTTGACACTACTAGTGTGGTGGTTTGGAGGCTCTGAATATGAGTAAGAAATAATGCTTATAGTCTAGTGAGGGAGCCACACATATGTGCCTGACCTTGGCAGATATTAAATTGTGGTAAATTCCTTAATCAAATGTAAGCCCCAGGGGTAATCAAGCTTTTTCTATAAAGGGCTACATAGTCATTATTTTAGGTTTTATGGATCATACAGTCTCTTCTGCAACACTGCTGACATTGTAGCACAAAAGCAGCCATAGATAGTACATAATGAATGAGCATGATTATGTTCCAATAAAACTTCATTTACAAAAATAGGCAGTAGGCCGGATTTGGCCCATGGGCTATCATTTACTGACCCTTCCTATAAATAAAGTACAGTAGAAGAAGGGAGAAAAATCCAGACTAGAAAAGATGTAATAAAACCTTTGAAACTTCAAGGTAAATGTTTAATTCCTCTAATTAGCTTTCTTGAATTATGTTGGCAGTCCTGTTTACTGAACACCTTCCAAATGTCTTCTAAAGTGTGACCTACTACATTTCATGAACTGTGATCAGAAAGACTCATTCCAAACCATATCATGCCTTCCCCTACTTCAGCATTTTCAGTGGGATGATATTAATGCACTTTAAATTTGTTTGCCAAGTTCTCCAAAACAGAGGATTGTTCTTTTGTGTTAGCATAACAGAGACGGAGGCACTAAGAGTTGTCTTGTCTCGAAGTTGGAGCCAGGTGCTACTGTATACCCAGCATTTTCTGCTTTTACATTTCCTTTATGTGTCCCTATGTTACTTTAAAAGTAAAATCTAAAAAAAAATAAATAAAAAATAAAAATAAAAAAAATAAAATCTGATACCATTTAGAGGAAGGTTAAATGGGGCAGCTGTGGTGTCCAGGTAGAATGCCTATGACCTCTCTGCTCTCCTTAGCCACCTCGGCTGAATCCTGCAGAGACATGTGCTGGGAAGGCAACGCCATTAACTCCTACCTGTGCGTGCAGCACTCTTCAGGGAGAGGTTGAGAGATTGCAGGGGCTGGTGTTAAAGTGTCTGGCTGAACAACAGAAGCTACAGCAAGAAAACCTCCAGATTTTTACCCAACTACAGAAGCTGGACAAGAAATTAGAAGGAGGGCAGCAGGTGAGAGCACTAAAAGAATAATTCAATTTCTAATTCTGTTTTGAAGAATCAAAGAAACAAAACACCAAGAACTGAAATAGACTTATTCCTTTGCAAGTACTTATCTTTTGATGATGTAACTTTTGTAATTAATCCCAGCAGCCCTGGGCCTTGTTTCAGGTGCCTGGGTTAAATCATTTTCATCATCTGACTTCCGTTGTTTTTTGCTACTCTGTTTTTTTCTTTTACTTTTTATTATGAAAAACTTTAAGCATCACAATTCAGTGAACAGTCATCTATCCACCATCTAGATTCAACAATTATTAACATGTTGCTTCTTTTAAATGTCTGCATGTGTGTTTAAAATATATGGGGGTATATATATCTGTATTTAAAATATCTGTGGGTGTATGTGTGTATATATTTTGCTAAACCATTTTCAAATAAATTATAAAAGTTATGACATAGGCCCCCTAAATACTTTCTTATACATACCCAAAAATAAAGACATTCACTCTCCCAGATAACTGGCAAACTATTATCACACATAAAACAGTTTACACTAATCCAGTACCCAGTTGATAGCCCAATTTTCCCACAAAAATGTCCTTTATAACTTTTTATCAAACCAGAATCCAGTCAAGATCCCTACATTACATTGTTATGTACGTCTCGTTTATTTTTATCTGGAATACTTTGTTCTACTACTCTCCCCCTTCCCTTTTTAAAAAATTTTCATGCCATTGACTTGAAGAAACAGGGTCATTGTTTAACAAAATGAGCCACATTCTGGAGTTGTCCTCTATTTTCTTGGGACATTATCTAATTTGTTCTTTTGTCACCCTGTCATTTTTTTTATTTTTTTATTTTATTTATTCATGAGAGACACAGAGAGAGAGAGAGAGGCAGAGACACAGGCAGAGGGAGAAGCAGGCTCCATGCAGGGAGCCCGGTGTGGGACTAGATCCAGGACCACAGGATCACGACCTGGGATGAAGGCAAGCGCTAAACTGCTGAGCCACCCAGGGATCCCCACCCTGTCATTTCTGTAAACCGTCATTTCTATAAACTTAAGGCCTGATTAGATTTAAATTAAACATTTTTCGTAAAAATACTTCACAGGTGTTGCTGTTTGCCTTGTTGTTTTAGAATGCAAGTGGAGTGGGGGGAGGGCCTGGGGGGGAGAGAGACAGAATCTCAAGTGGACTCCCCATTGAGTGCAGAGTCCGACACGGGGCTCAATCCCATGACTGAGATCATGACCTGATCAAGAGTCACAAGCTTAACCGACTGAGCCACCAGGTGCCCCATTTGCATTGTTTTTTAAAAAGCCATTGTATTCCTCTATTTAGAGTGAACCAGGAAAGGGAAATAAGGTTCAACCTTTGGCTTTGCCATTTACCAGTTTTATGTGTCTGGACCAAATTACTTGGTTTCTGTGAGTCCTAGTTTCTCACCTAAAAGAGGAAAGAATACCATCTACCTTGCATGGTTGTTTTGATGAATGAGAACGAAATCATGTCTATGAAAGTACTTTGGAAAGTAACATACTCACTTGAGGTAAGCATGGGGTGATTGGCAGCTATAGCAGCAGGAAGATTATTTAGCTTAGGACTGTCTCAGTTTAAAATTGAGTGTTCTACATTCCAGAAAACCCTACAGTCCTAGGCAAATGGTCATCCTACCCGCAATGAGTGTAAAGGTGTGGACTTTATTTAAGGTAGCATTGTTAAAGTATCATCTAAGGTAGTATTATGAGCTTGTCACAAAACTGTAGCTACAGGTCCTTGGAGGTCAACATTAGAAACCTAGTCCTAAACTGCTATGACTGGTGGTGGTATTGTTAATACAATACTGTGTTTTGTTTGGACAGGTGGGGATGCATTCCAAAGGAACTCAGACAGCAAAAGAAGAGATGGAAATGGATCCAAAGCCTGACTTAGATTCAGATTCCTGGTGCCTCCTGGGAACAGACTCCTGTCGACCCAGCCTCTAGTCTCCTGAGCCTGTATGGCCTCCAGGAAACTGGGATCCAAAGAACTTCACAGCACACTTACTGAATGCAGAGAGCGCTTTCCTGGCTTTGTTCACTTGCAGACAAGGAGTGCAAGGCGGAGGCTCTGAAGCACTTTCCGTGTACACTTGGGGAGTGGCATGGCCTGTTAGATAGGATCTAGGAGTGGTTTTGTTTCGGAGAATGGAAGGGCCCCATGGCCCTGGCTTTGTCCTCAGTGACTGCCATAGCAACAGCAGCTCTGTACCTCATCTGGTGATCCCACCTTTGAAGAGGAGACAAAATGCTCACCTTAATTTTGTTGGTAGCAGCTTATGTCCCGTTTATCATTTCACCATTACTTGGAAGCTGCCTTGGGAATCCAGCACCAGGCATTGCACCTCTGGGTGGAGGAGGGAAAAGTGTAAAACTCGAGTGGGCTGGAACCAGGTGGGGCCCATCCAGTCATCTGGAGAGTGCTGAAGTGGTAAAGCCCTCTCAGGAGCCCTGAGTCTGGGAAAGTACGTCTGGTGGAGTCAATCTAGGACTTGTTTTCAGAAAGTTCAGTTACTTTGCATTAGCCAAATGCTTTAGGAGGAAAAGTGGGTTTAGACTGCTTTTCCTCTGAAGGTTGATTAAAATGTCTTCAGTGAGGAGGAGACAAAGGCTAGGTCCCTCCTCATCACACAGCTGGGGTTGCTGTCTGTGGCCATTGCAGGTTGGATTTCCTAACTTTGGAAGGTACCTCTAAAAGGTGAGGTATCCCATAGAGAATTGAGTCAGTGGGGCAATAGGAATGACCTTAAGAGAAAACCATGAGGGAGAGAGGTCCTCCTTTAGCTGCCTCTACTTGGTATCTTTGGGAAGGTCTAGAGTACCTCTGCCTTCGTGGCTCTTAGGGTTCTAACCTCAACTTCAGCAGCCCCAACCACTCCCTTTCTGTATGTCTAGTCAGTATTTGTCCCCTTTTGGTGTTTTATGAAGCCATATCAGTGAATCTGTATCATCTTTCCTACTTGAGTGGCCCAAAGCCGGAACAAACCTGGTAGTCCCTGAAGCCTAACAGGACAGGTAGGAGCTACCAAGTGAAAGGAATTTGGCTGATCCCACAGTCATTGTGTCCTTATAGACAAGAAGCAAGCCAGCTTTCCCAAAGAGAGAGTGTCCTCAAAGCTTTTGATAGTTTTACTTAAGGATGTCAACTTTGTGTTTTCACCTCGCCTTATAAAATGTTCCTTTAGTATTTTGGGTCATAGGAGTTGCCTTGATGAGTCTCACATGCCCCCTCCTTAGAAGCCACTAAATTACTTTTTGTTTCATTTTCCCCAAACCAAAAAATGAATGTTTAATATCTCTTTAACATTTTGGAAGGACCTGTGCGATGGAAATTTTGCCATTTCCCTGAAACTGGTGGTGTAAAGGCTGATGCTTGGGGAAAACCCCATGGCTGGGGACGGGCAACTCTGTTCAATGGGATGTCTTTGGTTTGATGTTCCCATTGTTTTCTCAATTCTGGGAAGCCTAGTACAATGGTACTAATGTAATCACTAAAGCCTTTTCTTAAAATAAGGGAAGGGGCCAACCCTGGATTAAAGTTACAAGTTCTGGGGACTTGGGGGTTTGCTGTAAACCCTAACTGTGGGTTTTGGTTCATCATGTAAATGCACCTTTGTTTTTTTTTAAGGACTGACTGGCTCTTCATGTTCCTGTATCCCTCATACTCACCATCTCAGCAGGACTGAGAGGCAGGCTCAGTTTGGGTGTTAATCCTGAGTATTGCTTCTGCTGTGGAACTGAGGAACAGGGGCACGTTGCTGAGACAGGGGTGGGAGTGAGCATTGAAAGGAGGGGTGAGCCCTGCTCTTGTTCCAGAGGGGAGCCATTCTCTAGCAGGGGAACACTGCTCATTTTCTCTAGCATGTTCCCATGGGAAGTCTAGTTTGCTGTTAATCTGGCTGAGAATCTGAGTTCTGTGCCTTAGAGACAATTTGCACTTTACCAAATTGTGCCTGGGACAGCCGTATGATTTTTCCCACCAAATAGCTATGCAAACAGAAACCAATTCAAAGGTGGCAGCCATGCATTAGATAAAAAGTGAAAGGTTAGGCAGCAGCAATGCCTTTGAATGGTTTTCTGTAGCTAATTCTCTTGGAGTTTGTCCTGCTTTTCTTCTTTCTGCAGTGCTAGGTGTTTTCAGTTTCCCAGTAGTATTGCTTTTGAGTTATAGTATAACCTGAGTTATTCCTCTGCTCTGACATTGTTGCTGAAGAACTAGCTCATTGTTAGCCAGATGTTTGAAAGGTTGAGGGTGGAGTGGTTTGGCATTTCTGTTTTAAATAAACATTTAAACTCTCAGTCAGTGCTATGCCTGCGCATGGACCTTAGTCACTGGGATGAAACACCCAGATTCTAGGCCTTCATGAATCTTTGATTCAATGAGTCTTTATCTAAATAAATAAAAGACCTTGTAACAGAAACAACACAAGGAACATTTGCACAAATAATCTTTGCTTTCTTCCAGTTTCTTTTTCTTGCTCACAGTATCATTTCTGCTGCTACAACTTTTTCTCCCCAGACTTCTCAAATATAGTGCTTAAAATGCAGAGGGAAGGAAAAAAATGAGCCACTGAAAGAGGAAGGAAGGATCATTTCTTGTACTCACCTCCTGAATCACAGTGGACTTTTTCAAGTGATAATGTGTGTCTACGTTTACAAAATTGTTTTCCCTCAAAGAAGGTGAACTGTATTTGGTCTCCCTGGCATTGCACAGCCAAGTTATCACTTCTCTTGGCTGAGCATTTCACTAAAGTTTAAAGCAAAAGTGGCCTTAAACTCACATTTCATTTGATTTGCCATATATTTGGAAACCTTCATAATAGAAACAACAGCTCTGGAGTGAGGATGTATTATAAATAAATTCTTTCAAATGAGTATCCCTGGGCCTCCAAAGAAGTATTCTTCATTAGTGTCAGGCCAGACTGGGCTGTAGTCAGGACTATAAAACATGTTCCTTCCTACCACAAAGCCAAAAATCATTTATTACTTCAATGATTAACTACGGAAATAAACATGCTGATCACTAAACCTCTCAGAATTGGGAACATTAGAGAGAAAAACATTATATCACATCTCTGCTATCTCCTTTGTAGTCATGAAGAATGATAAATTGACCAAAAGCAAATGTTGGCCAAAAGGTACCATGCTGCATTAAATACACTGCTGTTAAGGAGTATCTCAGCACGTCTGCACAGTCTGCATACACTTTTATGTGAAGTGAGTTTCACTATGAGATTTTTCCCCCATTGCTTAACCTTTTGAACTTTAAAATTTATAACATTTGCTTGTACTGAAGGCTCCTGGATAAAGTATAACACACAGACAGTAACAAGTAGCATTATCCACTGTCATCCAGGAAGGGACTTAGATAGCAAAAGGGTTCTGACCTCTTCCCAAAAATCAGATCGAGCTAAATGTAAAAGACTCCTAGATAGTCCTAACCTAATCAAAGCCTACACATGTTGAAATCAGAGGGAACACTGAGGCATTGACTATTGCGTTATTGTCCAGCAATATAAGAATGAGTAACTGCTTCCTGTCTACAGAAAGCACTCCCCACACATATATGTGTTCTCCCCAGAGGGTCCTGATCTGTGAACTTAATCACATCATCCAGGGATCCCAAACTCAAGCGCCTGTGGGGCTGGGCAGAAAAGGCAAATAAGTGCAGCATGCCAGGCGGGACTTGTGATCTGCAAGGTCAGACCATCTGAAGGACCACGTGGTTGGGGCTATGCAGGATTGCTGGCCTGGTATTTCCAGAACTTCTGGCTTTTCAAGAGATTCTCCATATCCCAGTTTTTAAATGTCAGACTATATTTTTAATTCTGCACCAGCCAAATAAAGCATATCTGTAGGACAAAGCAGTCCATAGGCTACCACTTTGCCCCCTTGGCCATAGCTCATTCTTATCATCTTTTGTTTTTAAGTATGAAACTTAGTTTGTATTTCATTGCCAGGGGAATGTATGTATTGGGTTAAATACCCAGTGTGTGTGTAAGGTTCCTTCAAGTGGCCAGCCTAAAGCCCTGCTATGTGATTCCTCTTCTTTGCAACAATTAAGAAGAGCATAAAGCAATTCAATATGTACTGTTTTTTAAGTAGATACATTTTTCTCCACCTAGGGTCCTGCAGCTTCGCAGCTAAAGCCTTAATCACATTTCAAGTCGGTCTGGTCTATTAGCCCAGCCATTCAGCAGGTGCTGCAGAGGAAATGGAACATGAGTGGCCATTTGTTAGTAGAATATGGGTTTTTTTGTCTGCTTAGTCACCTTGGCCCAGGTCAAGTTGGGTGTTTTTTTCTCCAGTATTTTAAACTAACAATTTGAGTGATGTTCTCAGGACAATAATCCTACTGTTATTTCATATCTGTTGTTCTATCTTCATCCTATTTAAACTGATACTACCCCTGACGGGCATTACCTTATCACTTCTCCCATCTGACCAAACTAGGACTTACTCATTTTATTATTTAATTTTAAATCCCCAAAACCCTTTTTGAAGGTCTAATTATGAAGAGTACCTGCAGTATGCACAATTCTGCACAGAGAAAATTTTAAAAATCCAGTATCTTTTTTCATTTTTCATCAAAGTTTACTCTCTAAAATAGAAGTTCACTGTGATATAATGGACAGCGACATGTGAGACTGCAATGTCCCAGCTTGCTTTGATGGTAGATTTTGCTGCCTTATTTCAAAAGCCATACAACCAATCTGATTTCAAAGCAGAATGCCAGCAATCGCTAAAACTGAAGTTCCTTCCTTTTTTTTTGACATATGAAATCCATTAGCAAAGAGCAACTACTGAGGCATACAGTAGTGCTCTCCCCATCCCTAGCCTGTAAAGCACATCAAGATGAGGTTCTCTTTATGACACAGTATACCACAAGCGGCGCTTAGGATAGACTGGCACCCGAACTTTGCATACTGGTGTTGGCTTTTGGCCAGGACCATGCGTCACAAAGGTCAAGCATAAACTTCCATTTGCCTTACAGCAAAATTGTATTATCTTTTATAAGAGATACCACCTAGGTGATCATGATCTTCTGACACCAACTTAATCTAATGAACCAACTTCCTGCAAGAGCAAGAAGCATGAACAGGAACCACAAACATACATGCAGAGGCAATGGCAAGAAGGCACAGCAAATGCAGGCACTTAACTAGCACAGACCACAAGTCAGGCTTGCGAGAAGAGAGATTTAATATAGCCCACTTGCTACTCTCAAGTGTCTTCACCCACCAGTTCTGAGGGCAATAGAAAGGCACACCAGCCCAACATGGTAATTTAGTGGGAAGCCGAAGCTTCCTTTTGCTTCCTGCTGCTTAGCAATGAGTCTCTTCACTGATTTAAGTTCTGCAGGCAGATGTGGGAGATGTAAAGGTTTTAGTTCTGGTTTGTATCAAATTATTCTCCCATTTACTGCTGAAGAGAAGCAGAGCCTTCTGAGACTTCCACTGTTGTCTGTTCAACTGTAATGCTTCCTTGGAGGTGGGGGCCGATTCTTAATGGTCTTACACTTGGGAATGTGGCGCTCAGCCACCTTGGGAGCAAAGTGGCGGCTGCAGTGTGGACACTGAATATAATCTGGATTTTCTGCAGGTAGAATGGGTGGCAAGTCTGAGGGGTTTCCACCTTTGGCAATTACCTGCTGGACCTCTCGGGCCTGACGGAGAGTACGGATGAAAGACTCATGCTTCTGTCTCCAGTTGCTCTTCTGAGGAGGTTCAGCCTGTAAGTAGGAGGAAGACTGATTATTTGACTTGGCATTTACCACATCTCCTTCTGAGTCTTCATCAGAATGACAGTAAGGAAATGTAAAGGATGCTCTCCCTAAGGTCAGAGAGAACAGGACAGGAGCAACAGAGCTGACTTGCCAGAGTGGAGGCACTAAGCTAAGGGCCTGCCAGGGGGGATGGTACTGGGAGGCTTGGTGTTTACAGGTAGAGGCAGGGGAGAGGTGTGGGGCTGAGAATAAATTGGATCCCTGGGGCCCCGTCCCATCTTGCACATCCAAGAGTCTGTCACTTCCAGCAGTCTCACAGGAGAACAGAGGTCTATTCTCTGTAGAAACTGAACCAGACAGGTTTCACACGCAGGAAGTCCAGACATAATAGAGAACAAGGTTAATACTGAAGCTGAAAATTGGGATTAAGTGCAAGTATACATGATAAATTATGGAACTGTTTGATATCCTGGGAGCCGAGGAATCAACTCAGCTCCCAGGATATCAAACACATTGGCACCCTCACAGGAGACAAGAGTTCTCTGGTTGCACCAAGCAGTCAAGAGAAAAGCCATTAGATGCTGGCCCTGCATGACCCCAGTGAAAAGGTTCACTATTTGAGGCCTTTAATCAACAAGCCTCACTTAAGCTTAACTATGAATGGACAGCCTGGGGTCACCAAATATTTGAGTAAAGCTCTAACAAGAAAAAAACCAAAACAGGTACATGAATTCTCTTTCTCTCTCTCTCTCTCTCTCTCTCTCTCTCTCTCACTCACTCTCAGGAAGCAGCAACAAGGCAAGTAGAAGAAAACTTAAAACCAGAAAGCCAGAAAGAACTATTATAAATTAAAACTGTGATAACTAAGGGGCGCCTAGGTGGCTCAGTTGGTTGAGCATCTGACTCTTGAATTTGACTCAGGTCATGATCTTGGGGTCATGGGATTGAGCCTCACATCAGGCTCCACGCTCAGCACAGTCAACTTGTTCCTCTCCTTCTGCTTCTCCTGATTATGTGCTTATACTCTGTCTCATAAATAAATGAACAAATAAATATCTTTATTTTTAAAAAGACCACTTAAAAAAAAACATAGCTAAAAATAAAAATAGCAGTGTTTAAAATGTCAAGAAAATTAGAATGGGAAAAAAAGATCAAGATGGGAAGTAGAAAAGATTAGGAAATTAGAAAGTCAATCCAGGAAGTCCAGCACCTGACAAAAAGGAGTTCCAAAAAGAACAGAAAAAGCAAAGGAGGAAATTATTAAATAAATAATACAATAAACATTCCTAGAATTAAGGTCACTGTCTTGAAATTGAATAGCCTACCAAGATTCCAACACAATCATTGAAAAATTTTGGAATTTCAGAATAAAGAGTGAATCCTGTAAGCTTTCAGAAAAAGAAACACCAAGAGAAGCTTCATATAGTGGCGCAGGAAGCAAAATGGCATCAGATTTCTCAACGGTAACACGATGCTAAAAGCTAGTGGGAAAATGCCTTAAAAATTCTAACAGAGGGCGGCCCAGGTGGCTCAGCAGTTTAGCGCCGCCTTCAGTCCAGGGTGTGATCCTGGAGCCCTGGGATTGAGTCCCACATCAGGCTCCCTGCATGGAGCCTGCTTCTCCCTCTGCCTGTGTCTCTACCTCTCTCTCTGTCTCTCTGTCTCTCATGAATAAATAAATAAAATCTTAAAAAAAAAAAAAAGTTCTAATAGAAAATCATTTTTTCTTTTTAAAAAGATTTTATTTATTTATTCATGAGAGAGAGGCAGAGACACAGATAGAGGGAGAAGCAGGCTCCATGAAGGGAGCCCGATGCGGGACTTGATCGTAGGACTGGATCCTGGGACTCCATCCTGGGACTCCAGGATCACACCCTGGGCCGAAGGCAGGCGCTAAACCTCTGAGCTACCCAGGGATCCCCTGAAAATCATTATCTACCTAGAATTCTATACCTAGTCAAATCAACTATAAGGTTGTTGTATGGATATTTTCATTCATTTTGAGACAAAAAATATGCCTCCCATGCACGTTTCTTGAAAGCTTCAGCAAATCAAGGAATAAAGCAAGAAAAAGGAAAACATAAGAAGCTGGAAATAGGACCCGATACAGAAAAGAAGTAAAAAAAAGAAGTCCCAACACAACAAGTCTACACTAGACCTAGAGAATAAACAGTCCAGACTGGTGCAGGAGGAAAAAGAGTAGTGGGAGGAAAGTTTCCAGAATTAAAAAAAAAAAAAAATCAAACTGATGGATTAAGTATTAGTGCACTTATAAAAACACTACTAGGTATCTGACATCAGATGAATCATTTAGGGGAAAAAAATTAGAGACAGGTATGTAGGGAACCAAGCAAATAAAAACCTGAGTCAACTATTAATTCCAGGTACACGTGGGCAGAGGCAGAATTTGTTCACTCATCGGTGAACAAAATTTACATGGTTATTATAAGTAAAAGCTGACTGCTGCTTTAATCCAAAGTTGTGATTCCATTTCAATGGAAGAAGAGAAGGAGAAAAGTAAAAGGAAAGGAGATGTGAAAGAGAGCTTAACCCACAGCATTCATAGAAGGAAATCAACGGATAATGTGTAAAACTGGTTAATCAAGAAAATAAGCATATTATTGAGAGATATGGAAATGCATACCAGAAGAGTAATCGATCAGGAACTGAATGAAGGCTGCCACTGGGGGCCAGATGAGGATGGAGAAGGGTGAAGCAGGATCCTACTTACTGCCTTATAGGTCACTTAGTACATGATTTTTTAAATGTATTCAAATATTATTTAGATTAATATAAAATTAACTTTAAGATTATTTACTTATAAAGAGAGAGGAGAGAGAGCACGCATAGGGTGAGGGGCCGAGAGAGAAGCAGACTTGGGAGCCAGATGTGGGGCTCAATCCTGGGACTCGGGGAAGACAGACATATAACCAACTGAGCCACCCAGGTGCCCCTAAAATTAATTTTTTAAAAAAGAAAAAAGGAGTTAAGTAGCTGCTTGGTGATCTGATATCATTAATGATAAATGACAGGAAGAGATATTATCAAAGGAAAAGGATCCTTCAGGAGAGTCTTACTGAAACAGACAAGAAGGCAAGAAAATCTGTGTGTTGGAGACAGGACCCAGGAACATTTAAAAGAGTTAGGAGAAAGTTCCTTGACTATATAATGGTTACTTCATATTCATAATTCATATTGAAATTTTATTCAATTAACACCTATTAATCACAAAGCACAAAGATATAGTCCCTGTACTCAAATGCTTCCTTCCTTTCTTCCTTTTTTTTTTAATCTTTTATTTATTTGACAGAGAGATAGAGTCAGAGAGCACAAATGAGGGGAAGGGCAGAGGGAGAGGGAGAAGCAGGCTTTCCACTGAGCAGGGAGCCTGATGTGGGTCTCCATCCCCGGATTCTGGAATCATGACCTAAGCTGAAGGCAGATGCTTAACTGACTGAGCCACCCAGGTCCCCTATCCAGATCCTTTCTGCTTCAGATCCTCAATGCAACATATTCCCTGCAAAACTAGTTTCCACAAAGCTAGGGTATCTGATCTCAGAAACCCAATTCTTTTGCTTCACTGCTACTGTATTTAGGAATTTAAGAAACACAAGAGTCTTTTAGATGCCTGCCAGAAACAACCACTATAGTGGGATAGAGAAGACCCCAGTGGATTACTGGGTTGACCAGAAAGAAAACAGGAAAGAACCGGAACTGGTGATCATATCATTATCTGCAAGAGCAAAATGTTGACTTCTTGTCGGAAACTAGACTTTGGGCAGATTATCTCTGAACCCAGAAGGGACTTTTCTGTGGTGATCTTCCAAACTATACTGAAAGGAGTAACTGCAATTGACTTCTTGTAACAGCCACCACATAAATTTGAGTTTTTAAAGGCCCCAGTAAATACATGCATAAACTGTAACGTGCATAGCGGACAACAAGTGCTAGCACAGCATAGGGAGGGGTGGAAAGAAATGAAAACAGAATATGCTCTCCTATTTTGTTAGAAAATTAGAGTCGAATGGGGCTTTGAGATCATGTGGTCTAGGCTTTTCCAAACTTTGATCATTTGCATATCACTTTCACTTTATCCCCCTTAAGATAAATTACTTAATATTTTTAAGTTCATGATTTTTAAAACTACAGGCTTCATATGTTGTTATATTTTTCTAATACACAGTAAAACTACTAAAATAAAAAATGTTTGCCAGTATGCCACACTTTGAAAAGCACTCATTTACAAACCAAGAGGCATAACCTTGACAGGGTGGTAGGCTTATTCATGAGACAATCTCCAGATCTGACTGTCCAACTATGCCTGTGAAATACCCCTAAACTTGGGTATGGTATTAATACCATGCAAGTGTCTCACAGCCTTTTTACAACTTAGTTTTTCTGCAGCTGGAATGTTAACCAAAAATCAAGTCCTTTACCTTTTAAGGTGTTTACACTCTGAATGGGGAGAACAAGGATTGCAAACTTGAGTTTCACGTATTTACTAAGAAGATATATCAGAACTGAGCTACTCTTGAAAAAGTAGATCAGGCTATAGGAGTTGTAACAAATCTTAATCTTGGGAGGTGGCAGTGTATATTGCAGAGAGCAAGGAACTCTCTCCCAGGGGTGAAATGCTGCATCATTTTTTTCTTTGTATTTTTCAAATCTTTTTAATTTTCTACAGTAACCATTTATTACTTTTGCTTTTATTTGTTTAAAGATTTTATTTGAGAGAGAGCAAACACGGGTGGGGAGGAGCAGCAGGCAGAGGGAGCAGACTCCCTGCTGAGCAGGGAGCCCCTACGTGGGACTCGATCCCAGGGCCCTGGGATCATGACCTGAGCTGAAGGCAGATGCTTAACCAACTAAGCCACCCAGGTGCCCCAACATTTATTACTTTTATAATCAATAGGACATATATTTTTAAGCCTGGATTTTTTGCAGTGCTTCTAACCCAGATTTATATGCTGACTCTTGTTTGAGAGAGCACATGGGCAAGTGGTGTGAGGGGCAGAAGGAGAGGAAGAGAGAATCCTCAAAGAAATTCCCCACGGAGAGCAGAGCCTGATATGGGGCTGGAGCCTGATGCAGGAGCCCAACGTGGGGCTTAATCCCAGAACCCTGAGATCTGACCTGAGCCCAAATCAAGAGTTGGATGCTTAACTGACGCTTAACTGCCACCCAGGCACCCCATATATGCTGACTCTGCCATTCAAAACTGTTTGTGATTTCAAGCAAATTAAACTCTCTGAGATTTGATCTTTGAATTGATAAGAGACAACGAAACCCTCACAGGGTTGTGCTGAGGATCTTATGATAAACTCCTATCACAGTGACTGGCACACAGTAATCAATAAATGTTCTTTCTCCCTGTATGACACATGAGTTTTTTTCTAAAGAAAACTGATTTAGCATCCTTTTATAATGATCCCCAAAGTCAAATCCATAAGGCCCTGGCCTTTTTACCTTGACTGGGGCTGGCCCCTTCCAGTTCAGGTACTGCTCTAGTTCTGTGCCCTTGGCCCGGGCCCTGGAGGAGTCAAACACTTTCCTCTTGGAACCCTGCATCCTGCTGCAGACGTTGGAGTGTCTCTCCAGTCTGACCAAGAGAAACTTGCGTCCACAGTGGCTACATTCGCCAAGTTTGGGGTCTTCAGTGGAACAGCTGGAAACCGAAGAGTCTGGTCCCCTAGACAAACTAGAATTGCTGGTGGATCCCCACAAAACACTGCCAGGCCCTTCTGAAGACTGAGAAAACTCCTTTGATGACTCTGAGACTAGGTCTCGGATTCTGTTATTGCTTGCCACCAGTCTTTCCCTTTTGAGCTTCTGTATTCCGTAATCAGAGAACTGGAATGGACCAGAATTTTCTTGAGACTGTCCCCAAAGTTCATCTTCTCCCCTGTCTCTACTGAAGACCTCCTCAGACCCGAATTCTGGGGAGAAGGTAGGTTTGTATGTGGTGTTGCTATTACCTTTAATTCTCCTCCTGGGGAGTGTCATTCTCTGTAGCTCTCTTTTTTCATTTTCCTTAGCCTGTTCCTTTTCTTTCTGGATCCTTCGGAGTTCCTCCTCTGTCTTCTTCAGCTTTTCCCTAAGGAGGGTTTCTTTTCTCCGGATTTCCTCTTGTAAGCTCTCCCCTGCAGCTTCTAGTCTTTGGATCTGCATCCATTCGGTCCTGTTGGGGTTTGCCATGGCTCTCTCCTCCTGTGTGGCAGCAATGGCATGGAGCACAGATGCATTCACCCAGTTCCTTGAACCAAAGCTGCTGTATGGAAACTCTCTTGGTTCAGGGGGTCTCGGAGAGACATCCTGGTCCCCATCAATGCCAGCTTCACTTGTACTGTGAGACTTCCTATGGAACACGGGTTTCAGCGGGTATGCCCGGTCTACCCCAACTCGCTTCTTCGTAAAGGGGATGAATTCCTGATTATTTGCTTTGGGATACCAGGACTGAGAATTTGCTGAGTAAAACGAACCCTTTGCTTGGCCTTGGGAATCGCTTCTTGAATCTTGCTGGCTGATTCCAACACAGTGGGGATAGGAGCAGCTCCCAGCTTTTGTGCAGGCGTTCCATTTGGAGTGAGTGTAGAGATTATCCAGCGTCAGCTCTTTGTTGCTCAAAAGCTTCTGCTGGAAATTGTTCCTCAGGTGCCCCATGGAGGACCGCTGAGAAGAGTCACCTTTTTCATAGGGCTCTTGCTTAGCTGAGAGGAGCCCTGGAGCTTCCCTTTCATTATATGGAAGCATAACGCCCACAGGCAGAGGTGGTGCCAACTGGAGGCCAGCCATTCAGGGACCGGACTGAAGCCTAGGGGAGATTTAAACCAGATATATTGTGAGGAGGTTTTCTGAGGTTACCCCCGGCTACTAAAGTAAACAGTTTATACATTTGTCCTACCTATTCTCTTGAACTTTTTAGGGACAGTGGTGCTGGGTCTGCCAGAACTTTCCTTCAGTAAGGATTTGGTGAATGCTTATTATTTCCTGTGGGTGCCTATTAGATCTTGAGGACAGAAAAACGAATGTGACACGGGTGTTCCCGCCACCTCGCTTTATTCCAGTACCAGCCTCTGCCATACACAGCGATGCTCCTGCCATACACAGGAGACTCCTTAGGTGGTGGAAAGATTTACTGGAAAGGGCTGTCGGACTCAAAGTCAGGCTTTAGGCCTGTGACACAGGACCAGCAACTTTCCCTTGCTGGCTGGCTTCTTCACCTATCCACTGAAGTTTCGCTCAGAGTTACAAGACCTTAGGACTCTGAGTCCGGGCCTACGGTGTCACAGGTGAGCAAACTGCGGCTCGGAGGTAGGTGGCCCGCACAAGGCGCTCTCAGGGCTTCCCCGCTGCTGGACTCCAGAGGACACTCGAGCCGCCCGGGCCGGCCGCAGGTGCCCGGCCGTCACACCCGCACCCAGGATCCCCACGGCGCGGATCGTAACCTGAGAGCTGGAGGCCACCTGACCCGGCCGCCGCGCCGCCCGCCGCACGGGTGCTGAGCTCACGCACCGCCCCAGAGTCCGCAGCAGGGGCGCCCCCGCTGGGGCCTCCGCTTGGGGAACACAGCCCTCGCTCTTCTGCCCATGCGGCCGCCCTTGGGAGGCGAGGCGCTGACCCTACGTCTGCTCCCCTCGTCTGCTTACGCCTACCTGAGGCTCTGGCGGACCGTTCCTGCTCAGGGGAAAAGAAAAAAAATAAATAAATAAACCCACCCAAGACTTAGCTTTCCACCCCCGACCGCCCCCGGGCCGAGCCTCAACCGCCCGCCGCGCAGGCGCTCTGCGCGGGCCTTTGTTGTTCCCGTTGCCTGGAGACGCGAGCGCGTGCGCACCCAGCCCCGCGCACGGCCCCGAGGCGCCCGCGACGGGGGTGTGGCCAGGGCGAGTGTCCCTTGACCCGGTGTCCCGCCGACTCCGTGGCTCCGTCCCGCCCTGCCCTTGGGGAACGGGAGAGGGGGCGGGAGAGGCGTTTCTGGGGCTCCATCAAAGAACGTGTGTTTTTCTGAGAACGATGCTCCCAGCCCCTGGGGCGTGCCCTTCTCTGGCAAGAGTCGGAGCCCCGGGAAGGGCCCGGGAGTCGCGGTGCAGGCCTGCGGCGTCCGCCCGGCCGGCGGCAGGGGGCCTGCTGGTCGCCTTGCTCAGCGCGCTCGGCTGCCCCGTGCGGGCCCCGGGTGTGCGGCCCCTCCCGCCCGTCCCAGCCCGCAGTTGGGAGCTTGCGGTCGGACGTCAGCTGCTCGGCGAAGTTGTGCCGCCCAGGGTCTTTTCCGAGGTAGTTTTCGTAGCCAATCTAATTATTTTGATATGATGTTTTGCTCTCACGTGGTAACCCTGGCCCGTCTCTTCGTGAGGCCCAACGGTGACTCAGCCAAGTGTAACGATAATAAAGTTAACTACCGGATTGAAAATGATCGGTGTAACCTGGTCCTCAGCGCTGAACGACATTCTGTGACTTGTTAACATTAGAAAGGGGTTTATTTGTCTTCATGCTTTAGTTCGTTTGTGTAAGATGTTTGGAACAGGCGGTTTACTTTTTTCCTGTAACTACTCAAAAAGATTCATGCACTTGGGACATAAAATGGACAGCAGTAGTCGGTGTTGATGCTTCAGCATGTCATTATTACAGCTTTACATGTTACAGAGACATTCCTTGGTGGGCCCTCCTCCGGGCCAGTCCTTTGATTCCTTATTTTCTTTCATAGCTGACTCAACTGCCTTCTCTCTCTGCAGTTTCAGACATTTCCCGCTACACTCCAGGCCCTAATTATGTCAGCATCTGGCCTGCCTGTCATCAACTCCTGCAGCTCCCCTCCAGTCTGGCTGAATTGCCCAGAGTGCCTCCCTTCATCCTGAATTCCTTCCCTCTGGTGTCTGAGGAAAAAGAAAATCTTTCTCTTTCCTTGTGGTCTGTTGAATCAGTCCCTTTCTGTACCCTCCTGGACTTGACTCCATCACGTTACCCCTCCACCTTATTCACTTCGAGTTGTATCTATCCACATACTCCTTCTCTTTGGTTTTAAAATATGTTTAACTTTGCCCTGCAAAGCAAACCTCATCTCCCATGGCCTGCTGCCTCTCATCTTAGGGTCTCATGGATTTCTCCTCTTCTCCTCAAGCCTTCTTAATAGACAGCTATACATTTGTGGTCCTCATTCTTTCATCTGCCCTTTAGTGTCCAGTCCACTGTTGTCCGGCTTCCACCCTTTCCATTTTATTTAACTGCTGGGCTGTTGGTGACTTCCCAATGGCCAAAGACAAAAGTTCCTATTTCTTTAGCCTACTCATTTGCCATCATTGATTTTTCACTCCCTTGGAACTCTCTTCTCACTTGCTCCTTCGCCTTCTTGGTTTCTTCTTTCATATTTTTGCTTCATCTTCTTCCAGGTCTCGGGCATTTATGTCCTTTCTTTGCCTGCCCACCAAATTTAGGTGTTCTCCAAAACCCTCTTATTTCTCATATACACACAGTTCCAGGCATTCTCTTCTTTAATGATTTCAACCAAATGCTGAAATGTCAGGTCTCTCTTATGTTTAAATGATACTCAGCCTAGGGCTCTCTCCTTCATTACAGACTCAAATTTCTAGCTGCCCATTTAGCACCTCCACCATGAATATTCCCCAGGAAACTCAAATTCAATAAGACAGAAAACAAACTCATGATCATCTCCCCATTTCCCCATCTACTTTTTGTCCAGTGTTCTCATGTGTGCTGAAAGCATCAGTTATTTTGCACCACTCCCTCTTTTAAAGATTTATTTATTTATTTGAGAGAGAGCACAGAGAGAGAGAGAGCGGACACAGAGAGAGAGCGAACACAGAGAGAGCGCACACACACACACAGCACAGAGAGAGAGGGAGAAGGAGAAGCAGACTTCCCACCAAGCAGGGAGCCCGATGCGGGGTTCCATCCCAGGACTCCGGGATAATGACCCAGGCCAAAGGCAGATGCCCAACCAACTGAGCCACCCAGGCGCTCCGCACCACTCCCTCTTTGTCACCCCTTCTGTCTAATTAGTCAGCAGACTCTGCTTAATTTACTTTGCAATGTCCCAAATATGATTGTTCCTTTGCATTTCTACTGCCCTTGGTGAGTTCTTCCTCACTTTTCTTTGGGACAGCGTCACTCTCTTGCTATTCTTGCCTTCAACATCTGCTCCTCAACCTCATTTTTTATGTTGCCGCCAGAGTAATTAATCTTAAATATCTCTGACCCCCATGGTTCTCCTACAGCTTCTTCTTTACCTATACCTTCCTTACTTTTACATTCAAGTTGAAACACATAATTTAACATGGTATTTCAATCTGCCAGATTAGGTCCAGCCTACCTTTCCAGCCCTGCCTCCCCAGAGTCTAGCCCAGTGTATGGCAACCCTAGCTAAGTTTTAGGACTCCCCGGAAAGCAATTTCTGGTGGTGAGACCTGGGTATTGGTATTTTTAAAAGCTTCCGCTGTTGCAGTTATGTGCAGCCAGGGTTAATCCTTGGTCTGGTCACACCTGACCACCCACACTTACTCTTCTCTTCTCTTCTCTTCTCTTCTCTTCTCTTCTCTTCTCTTCTCTTCTCTTCTCTTCTCTTCTCTTCTCTTTTTTCTTTTCTTCTTTTTCTTCCACTTTTGTAGATCAGTGGAATTACCTTGACCCAAGTTCCATGCACTGGGAGGTAGTAGAGCATAGCATTTACGGAAGGGGGCTCCATATTCAGACTGTTTGGAAATAATCCCAGCTCCATCACTTACTTACTGGTTGTGGTTGTGTAACCTTGGACATTGTGCTACTTCCTCCAAGAACACTTGCCCAATCTTCCCAGTCAGAATAAATCTTTTTGCTTTTTTGTGCTCTCAAGTATTTTCTGTTCTTGTTGTAGAACAGGGCTGACTCATGAGGAGCTCTCAGTGGATGTTCATGGAATTGACTAGCATGTTGTGCATTTTACTGTCATTATTTGCATGCATATTTGTCCCTTATACTAAAGAAAAACGCTTGGAGGACAAAGATTACATATCATTCATCTTTGTATATCCTACAGTGTCCCATATTAGTAGACAATAGTTTTTTAAAATCTTTTGAGAAACTAGGTTTTTTAAAATGAATTTTAGGGGCAACTGGGCGGCGCATTTGGGTGGGTGTCTAACTCTTGGTTTCAGCTCAGGTCGTGATCCCAGTAATGGTCATGAGATCAAGCCTGTTTGAGATTCTCCATCCCTCTCCCCCTCCCACTCATGTTCTCTCTCTAAAATAAATAAATCTTTAAAAAATAAAATACAAATAAAAATGAGTTTTAGAGAAAGAAATAACATCAACCGGATGTTTAGCATTATTTTCAAATATTGCCAAGCATAACATTCAATCCAGCTTCCCACCCCATCCCCACTCCAGCACTAAGGTTATATGATTCTTCAGGATCTGGATCCTCACTTTTCAGTGGGGGGACAAGTGAAGTGATGAATCTTTATGGCTTCCATTGCAAATCCATCTCACCTCACCAAGTCTGCCCACCTGGCATATTCACAAATGGAGTCTTATATTCTGAAGGGACATAATGCATACAAAGCAATCCACAGAGGAACAGTAAACACCACAGTTTTCCTTCATATATTCTTAATCATCAGAGTAGCTGGATTCAAATGCTTGCAAGATGATTGTACTTTTAACAATCATCAGCCACAACTCTGTCAACAATTCTCTTTTCTCAAAAGAAATTCATGGATTTTGGTCATTTGGCTTAGACTGATTGATTCAATGTTTTTTAAAGATTCTATTTATTTATTCATGAGAGAGACACACAGAGGCAGAGGGAGAAGCAGGCTCCCTATGGGGACCCTGATGCGGGACTCGATCCCTATACCAGACCTTGGGATCATGCCCTGAGCCCAAGGCAGACGCTCAACTATTGAGTCACCAGGTGTCCTTGATTGATTCAATTGTGATTCTGGAGCCATGGGTTATTTTGCTTGTGCTTGTGATCAATCGATTTAGGTAAGCATTATTTGGAGTTTTCTTAGTAAGGTAGAATCTGGTGGGTAGCTTCCATAAGCACAAAAGGAGGAATAATGTCCTCTGGGACCTCCCATTCACTTACCTCCCTTGCTAACAATTCCAGACTGGGGCATGACCCCAAATTTGAGGAGATGTGAAAGAAAAAGGGCAGAAAGGTACAAGCATACTTCAGAGACATTGTGGGCTCTATTCCAATCACTGCAATAAAGTGAATATTGCAATAAAGTGAGTCAAATAGAAATATAACTTAAATATGCTGGTTTCCCAGTGCATTTTACTGTAGTCTGTTAAGTATGCATTTGCATTATGTCTTTAAAAAGGTACATACCTTTTTATATATAATAATGGTGAAATATATATGATGTATTATAAAAATATAATAAGGATGAAAAAGTTTGGGGCACCTGTGTGGCTTAGTCAGTTAAGCATCTGCCTTTGGCTCAGGTCATGGTCCCAGGGTCCCGGGATTGAGCTTCACATCCCCTCCTCCCTGTTCATGCTCCTCTCTCTCTCTCAAAAAAATTTAGAAAAGAAAAAAAGTTTGAAATATTGTGAGAATTACCAAAGTGTGACTCAGAGGAATGTCTGGGTGGCTCAGCAGTTGAGCATCTGCCTTCGGCTCAGGTCATGATTCCGGGGTCCTGGGATCAAATTCCACATTAGGCTCTGGGCAGGGAGGCTGCTTCTTCCTCTACCTATGCCTCCGCCTCTCTCTCTGTCTCTCTCATGAATGATAAATACAATCTTAAAAAAAAAACAAAAAACAAAAAAAAACAAAGTGCAACTCAGAGGCACAAAGTGAGCAAATGCTGTTGGAAAAAAATGGTACTGTTAGACTTCACCAATGCAGGATTGCCACAAACCTTCAATTGTAAAAAACATATTTGTGAAGTGCAGTGACACCAGGTATGCCTGTATGTGTCCTATTCAATTTATGTGTTTGTGTATTCAATGTTTATTGTCTATTTCCCATCCCCAGATTTTAAGTTTATCCAGGCCAGTGATCCTTTTTGTCCACTAATGTAGGTCAACCACCTAAAAATGTGCCTGGCACACAGAAGCCTTTCAGTAAATAGTTGTTGAGTGGTTGAATTTATTTCAGGTGCTTCTTCATCTACGTCTTTTTCCAGAAAAAGAGAAAAGGGTTGCGCTTAGTGACCGAGGTGAGGTGAGGCCTGGGTCTGTAGAATCAGCGCCTAGACTCTGGACAGATCCCCAACCTTAGGCTTGCCAGTGCTCCCAGACAACCGTATTTGGAAACCCCACCCCCTAGGCGGGCTCTGGCTGAGCTTTTCCACTTCTGATTGGTCGGCGCAGATGATGGGCATGAGAGACAGCGAAGGAAGGGCCGCTCTCTAGGCTTCCGGGCGCCGAGGCTACCCTGCAGTGGGAACCGTTGGCGTGCTGGTCGGCCGTGCTGCCCTGAACGCCCGAGAGGAGGACGAGGAGGGTGAGCCTAGCAAGGGGCCCCGTAGCGTGTCCATAATTCGATACCCCTAAAATGTTAGTAGAAGGGGATTCTGGTGGCCAGTGGAAGCTGGGTCCGTGGGAAGAGGAAGGGATGGAGAGGGAGCCGGACGGGGATAGGTATAGGGAGGCAAATGAATAAGCAGGTAACTGCCCCAAAGGGGACTCTGTGGGCACTTGCGACCCCAAGCTTCTCAGCCCAGGTGTCTTCCTGTCTTAGCACGCCCGCGCTGGACGTATCCGCTTACGTGCTCTGAAGTTCGAGGACCACAATGTCAGGGAAAGGTCGCAGTGGTTACAGATGGAGAAGTGTGGGTCTGACCCTTTCTTCCTTGGGATTTGAGGTCCTGGAATAGGATAACGAGTCCTTTGCTTTTCTGCTTTTCTGGTCTCTGACAGGTGTGGGCATGAACATGGCAGAAGGGGACACCCTGATATCAGTGGATTATGAAATTTTTGGGAAGGTCCAAGGGGTGTTTTTCCGCAAGTACACTCAGGTATGTGTCCTACAGGCTTTGGGGACATACCTACGTTACCTGCATGGGAACAAGAGACAGTGTTCCTGACAAATGTGCATTGGGGGAAACTGGCTATCTAGTAGCTGCATGGTGGTTTGTAGAGCAGTGGGGATGAAAATGCTATGGAGTGGACGAAAGACAATGTAAATGGCAGAATCATGTGCTGTTGTCATCGTTCGTTTCTGATGGGGGTACCAGAATACCAGACACATATTAATGAGCTTCTCTCTTCCCAAGGGGAATTGAGGGCATCCCCAGTTCTCCCTGTTGTGGTCTTATCAAACCAGATCACGATTCTTGTAGGAAAGACAACGTTGATCAGATGGCATTTAAAGATTTTATTTATTTACTTGAGAGAGAGAGCACAAGGGAGGAAAAGAGGCAGAGGGAGAGGGAGAAGCAGGCTCCCCACTGAACGGGGAGCCCAATGCAGGACTCGATCCCAGGTCCCAGGGACCATGACCTGAGCCAAAGGCAGACACTTAATTGACTGAGCCACTCAGGCGCCTGGATCGGGGGCGTTTAGATGAACTCATGATGTTTATGAAATATATGTAATTGCTTCCTCTGTAGGAGGCTGCTGCATTTTCTTCAGACCTCTTTCACTTCGTCAACCTTGCCCATTCCCCCACTCAATTTCTTTCTGCTTATTATGGCTCTGGAAGAAGAGTTACCTTTCCGGGCTAAAGCTTTTCTAATGAAAATACTCTATCTATTCCAGGGTAGGTAATGGTGACACTGGATGTGGATCTAGTGTTCCTAGTAGAGTGTTGTGGAGTAATTGTGCGGATGAACTAACCATGGATGATGGCCTTATTGTCACTAATCTTCCCACGACATGCACACATAATTGCAATCTCAATATCCCTTCTGTCTCTGTCAAAGGGATATCTGGCTTTTGCCTTCTTCATGTATGGCCAACCCCAAAGATAATGAGTCAAGATTGCAGAGCTTTCCAAGTGTCCCGTTCCTGGTACTGTGGCACATAAAATTCAACCCTGCAATCTTTGAAATATGAATGTTACATGTCATTACCTCTTTTTTCCAATCACTTGCAAATCATTTCCTCCTGTTTCATACTCATATATGAAGTGCTTGTTGAAAGAGAATTGCTGGGGGCACCTGGGTGGCTCAGTCGGTTGAGCATCTGCCTTTGGCTTGGGTCATGATCCCAGGGTCCTGGGATTGAGCCCTACATCAGGCTTCCTGCTCAGTGGGGTGCCTGCTTCTCCCTCTCCTTCCTGCTCATTCTGTCTCTTACTATCTCTTTCATTCTCAAATAAATAAATAAATATTTTTAAAAAGAAAGAATTCTTGAAAAGTCATAGCAAAAGTTATGTTGCAGTTAGCTTTGGTACCAATTATGCAGGGTAAATTCCTGTGACTTAGTAAATGGGGATGACAGCTTCAAAGATTAATTGAAGTTTTTGAGGGAAAAAAAGTTTTTGAGGGAAAAGGACAAGACAGTAAGATAGCCCATCTTTCTCTACTGTCTCCACACCCCCCAGTTCAGAGAGACAATAAAAGAATGCAGGCAACAAATATTGATTTGGAAAACTGCAAGGAAAATACCATCTCTTTTTCTTTTTCATTAGACTTGGAGCTTATTCCTTATTACTTACAGTCATTTATGTGTTCATTTCAACAGTTGTTTTCTTTCATGACAGTCTCTTTGTATGTTGATATCTGGCCTCTTAATTCAATATCATCAATCACTCATTCCTAGAATGAATGATGAGAATACTCAAAGGGACTTTTTAAAAAGTTGAAATATGGGATCCCTGGGTGGTGCAGCGGTTTGGCGCCTGCCTTTGGCCCAGGGCATGATCCTGGAGATCCGGGATCGAGTCCCATGTCGGGCTCCCGGTGCATGGAGCCTGCTTCTCCCTCTGCCTGTGTCTCTGCCTCTCTCTCTCTCACTGTGTGCCTATCATAAATAAATAAAAAATATTAAAAAAATTAAAAAAAAAATAAAAAGTTGAAATATAATTGACATCTCATAAAATTCACCCCTTTTTTCTGTATCATTAACACTTTTAAAAATTTTTGTTTAAATTCAATTAACATATAGTGTATTATTGGTTTCAGGGATAGAGATCAGTGGTTCATCAGTCTTATATAATACCCAGTCTTATATAACACCCAGTGCTCATTACATCATGTGTCCTCCTTAATGTTCATCGCCCAGTCACCCTATACCCCCATTCCCCCTCCCCTCAGCAACCCTTAATTTGTTTCCTATGATTAAGTGTCTCTTATGGTTTGTTTTCATCTCTGATTTTATCTTGTTTTATTTTTTCCTCTCTTGCCCTATGATCCTCTGTTTTGTTTTTTTAAATTCCACATATGAGTGAGATCATACGATAATTGTCTTTCTCTTATTGACTTATTTCACTTAGCATAATATCCTCTAGCTCCATCCAAATCATTGCAAATGGCAAGATTTCATTTTTCCTTGATGGCTGAATAGTAGTCCGTGGTATATTTATACCACACCATCTTTTTTTTTTTTTAAGATTTATTTATTCATGAGGGAGAGGCAGATACATAGGCAGAGGGAGAAGCAGGCTCCTTACAGGGAGCCCTATGCGAGACTCGATCCCAGATCCTGGGATCACACCCTGAGCCAAAGGCAAACGCTTAATGGTTGAGCCACCCAGGTGTCCCTATACCACATCTTCTTTATCCATTCATCTGTTGATGGGCATCTGGGCTCTTCCCATAGTTTGGCTATTGTGGACATTGCTGCTATAAACATTGGGGTGCAGGTGCCCCTTCATATCACTACCTTTGTATCTTTGGGGTAAATACCCAGTAGTGCAGTTGCTAGGTCATAGGGTAGCTCTATTTATTCAACCCTTTGAGGAACCTCCATACTGTTTTCCAGAGTGGCTGCACCAACTTGCATTTTCACCAAAAGTGAAAGAGCGTTCCCCTTTCTCCACATCCTCGCTAACATCTGTCATTCATGCCATTCTGACTGGTGTGAAGTGGTATCTCATTGTGGTTTTGATTTGTATTTCCCGGATACCAAGTGATGTTGAGCATTTTTTTCATGTGTCTGTTGGCCATTTGTATGTCTTCTTTGGAGAAATGGCTTCCGCCCATTTCTTGATTGGAAAATTCACCCTTTTAAATAAAAGTGTATGATTTAGTGGTTTTTAGTGTAGTCACAAAGTTGTGCATTAATTCCAGAATGTTTCATTATCCCAAAAAGAAATCCCATCCCTCTGCAGCCCCTGGCAATCATTAACTTCATCTCTGTCTCTATGGACTTGCCTATTCTGGACATTTAATATAAATGGGATTATGCAATATGTGGTCTTTTGAGTTTGCTGTATTTAACATAATGTTTTCGAGGTTTATTCATATCATAGCATGTATCAGTATACTAGCCCCCCTTATCTGCAAGTGATACATTCCAAGACCCCCAGTGATTACCTGAAACCGTGGTTAGTACCAAACCCTATATATACTATGTTTTTTCCTATACAGACCTACTAATGATAAAGTTTAATTTATAAATTAGATATATAATATCTAATTATTCACAGCATAATGATGCTGTGAACCTTTATATATTTGTTTTTATGTAAACATTTTCAATCCCCTTGGGTATATATACCTAAGAGTAGATTGCTGGGTCACCTAGTAAGTCTATGTATGACTTTTTACAGAACTGCCAAACTATTTTCCAAAGCAGCTGTACCATGTATATCCTCTCTAAAAATGTGTGAGAATTCAATTTCTTTAGATTCTTGTCAACAACTGTTATTGTCTTTTTTATTAGGGCCATTCTAGTGAGTATGAAATGGTATCTTATTGTGTTTTTTTTGTTGTTGTTTTATTTCATTTTTAAAGTATTAATGAATTTTAAAAGATTGAGGTCATGCAAAGTGTGTTCTCCGAATGCCTTTTATTTCTTTTTCCCTGCCCTGGCTAGAACCTCCCGTATAATATTGAATAAATGTGGCAAGAGCCACTTGTCTTGTTCCTCCTGCTCATAGGGAGAAACTGTTCAGTCTTTCACCATTAGGTATGATGTGAGCTGTGGGTTTTTCACAGATGCTTTCTATATCAGGGTGAGTATGTTCCTTTTTATTCCCAGTTTGAGTGTTGGATTTTGTCAATTTTTTTCCATCTAATGAGTTGATCATCTGTTTTGTTTCACTTATTAATATGGTATTTTATTTTATTTATTAATATTGTGTTTTAAGTAATATGAATTTTAGGGGCACCTGGATGGCTCAGTCCATTAAGTGTCTGCCTTCTGCTCAGATCATGGTCTCAGGGTCCTGGGATTGAGCCCCACATCAGGTTCTCTGGGAGCCTGCTTCTCCCTTGCCTTCTGCCACTCATTTCTCCTGCTTGTGCTCGCTTGCTTTGTCAAATAAATAAATAAAATCTTTTTTTAAAAATGTGATTTTTAAACTATGGTGTATTGATTTTTCTGTTTAACTGACCATTCATTCCTGGGATGAATCATGGTGTGCCATCCTTTTTATATGTTGCTGGATTTGATTTGCTCATATTTTGTGGGAGAGTTTTGTGTCTATATTCATAAGTGATATTAGTTTATAGTTTTCTTTTCTTGTGATGTCTTTGCCTAAGTTTGATATGAGGGCAATACTGGCTTAACGGAATGATTTGGGAATTTTCTTCTGTTTTTTGGAAGAGTTTGTGAAGGATTGGTCAAAGAGTCTTCTTTAAACACTTGGTATACCTGTGAAGCCATCTAGTTCTGGGCTTTTCTTTGTGGGAAGTTTTAAATTACTAATTCAATCTTTTTACTTGTTATAGGTCTATTCAGATTGCCTATTTCTTCTTGAGTCAGTTTTAGTAGTTTGAGTCTTTTTAGGAATTTTCCTTTTTCATCTAAGTTATCTAATTTGTTGGCACACAATTGTTTATAGTATTCCCTTATAATCCTTTTCATTTTTGTAAGGTTAGTGGTACTGTCCCCTCTTTCATTACTGATTTTAGTAATTTGAGCCTTCTCTCTCTTTTTTTATCAGTCTAGCTAAAAACTTGGCAATTTGGTTGATCTTTTTTAAAGAACCAACTTATGGTTTCATTGATTTTTCTCTTTTTTTCTATGCTTTATTTTATTAACTCCTAGTCTAATCTTTATTATTTTTATCTTTCTGCTTGTTTGGAATTTGGCTTGATCTTCTTTTTCTAGCTTCCTAAGTTGGAAGTCTAGGTTATTGATCTGAAGGGACTTTCTTTTTAGATTGAAACTGGAATTGGTGATTATGTTCCTTAAAATAATGTTTCCAGAATATGATTATGAGGAAGATTAGCCTTTTTGGATTTTTCTTAGGAACAAACACTACTTGCTTATTTAGATATTCAAAATGGAACACGAGTCAGCAACATTATACTATCATTTCAAAATAAGAACAGAATCAGGGCAGCCCCGGTGGTCCAGCGGTTTAGCGCTGCCTTCAGCCCGGAGTGTGATCCTGGAGACCCTGGATCGAGTCCCACGTCGGGCTTCCCTGCATGGAGCCTGCTTCTCCCTCTGCCTCTCTCTCTCTGTCTCTCATTAATAAATAAATAAAATCCTAAAAAAAAAAAAAAAAAGAACAGAATCAAATGCACAATTAAAACCTACCGGAGGGGGATCCCTGGGTGGTTCAGTGGTTTAGCGCCTGCCTTTGGCCCAGGGTGTGATCTTCTTGGAGTCACAGGATCGAGTCCCACGTCGGGCTCCATGCATGGAGCCTGCTATCCCGCTGCCTGTATCTCTGCCTCTCTGTGTGTGTGTGTCTCTCATGAATAAATAAATAAAATCTTTAAGAAAAAACAAAATACAAAACAACCTACCGGAAATTCTCATCCTCAATACCAGTCACATTTGGGGGTGTTTTTTTCACTCTTAAGAGTTCAGATAAATCACATTGCAATTTAAAGATTTACTTGAGGGGCACCTGGGAGGGGCAGTTAGTTAAGTATCTGCCTTCAGCTCAGGGTCATGGGATTGAGCCCCATGTCCTTGGCTCCCCACTCAGTGGGGAGCCTGCTTCTCCCTTTCCCTCTGCTCTTCCCCCTGCTCATGCTTTCTCTCTCTCTCAATCAAATAAACAAAATCTTTAAAAAGTATATCTATTTGACTTTATAAACTACTGCTCAAAATTCAATATAATCGTTATTATAGCTAGTTACCATGTGAGTTAACTTGAAAGAGCTGGGGGTAGCCAGTTCTCCTAGGTTAATTTGAAGCAGAAGAGTGCAATTGTTACACAAAGTCAATTGGATGTAGTCTTCCTTAAAATCTATTCTCTGCATCCTTTTTTTATGACCCCCATCTTTGGCACTTAATATGTGCTGTGGGTATCTTCTATTTTTTTTTTCCTTCCTTAATTTCCCCTGTATCCCTTAAATTGTTATTTAACTGCAGTCTCTTTTTGTTCATTATACAAACATGTCTTTGCTTTGAACATAACTGATTTGATAGATACTTTAGTTTCTCATCAAACATGGTTTTGCTGTGCATAACATTTTCTTTGGCCAACTGCAGCAATTTCCCATATTTGCTAGGTCACTCCTCTGGCATTTGGGCATGCAGTCATGGTAACTCCCATTTTCTTTTGTAATCCGATTCTTTCCATTTAGATAAGTTACTTTAATGATAACTTTTCTAATATTTCTGCTTGCAAATTTTTCCAAAAAAATTTATCTCTAAACATTGCTACCTCTCCCAGTTTTTCAGTCATTCCACAGTTTCATGACTTAGAGGAAAAAATGTTGGAAAGACTAAGAGAAAAGCAACTACAATGATTAGATGGTCTTGATAGACTTATTCTACTTTAAAGGTGTGATTATTTAGACAGAAGAGAAGAAAGTCAAGTGAAAACCTAATAGGTATGTAGTCTCATGAAACTTTGATGTTCAGAGACTGATCACTACATGCTTTTTCCTTCTCTAGGAGGACAGAAAGTGGACTTTGGATATAACATAAATACCTTGGATTAGACAATTTTTCTAAAGTGAGAACAAATGAATGTGTTGCCCAGGAAATAATGATCTCTAAAGATACAATGAACACTCATTCATCTGGATTTGTTTAGGTGTGGTCTTGGCTGAAGACAAAGAGAAGGATCAGATAACTTCATGCTTTTTCTATTTAATATACCCACTAGATTCTTGATTAGGAGAAGGAAAAATGAGCAAGATTCAGCCCAGTATCCTAACAACAATTAGCCTTAGGGAATGGTTTTGAAAGCATCTGATTTGTGTTAGTACTTAAGTCTTTAGTACTTAACCAAATTGACTATATAGTGAAAATTTCTAGTGCCTAGGTTTTATAGGGTAGAAGAAGGAAGTGGAGTCAAATGGCCAACACTTCATGTTAAGGTCAATGAGATTCTCCTTGCTGTAGTTCTGTTTTGACTGTTCTGGACAACATCAAATTAGTTTCAGTGGCTTGATTCTAGGCCAAGATTCTGGCAACAGATTGTAGTCTCACTGTTTTGTCCAATCTCACTGGATTTTACTCTCTCTTGTATTTTTCTTTCCCTTAGGCTGAGGGTAAAAAGCTGGGATTGGTTGGCTGGGTCCAGAACACTGACCAGGGCACAGTGCAAGGACAATTGCAAGGTCCGGTCTCCAAAGTGCGTCTTATGCAGGAATGGCTTGAGACAAAAGGAAGTCCCAAATCACACATCGACAGAGCAAACTTCAGGAATGAGAAAGTCATCTTAAAGTTGGATTACTCAGATTTCCAAATTGTGAAATAATGGCCTGAATTTAAATTTTCTAAGATGAACTCACTGGCTTTGTTTTTTTTTGTTATTATAGAATTAGTCTGTGTTCAGTATTAGAATGGATCAGTAAGTTAAGTTATGTTAGTATAGGTATTTGAATATTACTGTATAATATATGTATGATAGAAAGAGGACAACTCTACACAGTTCTAAATAAATAAAGCTACACTAGAACCTTCTGCATAGGGTCCTGTCTTTATTTTTGGTGAACTTCATTTTGAGCAATATAAGAGGTATTTACTCAGTAAACCTCTGTGGGAAGAGAATTTTAATGTAATTTAAAGAGAGCTGAAAGAAAAATCAGTTAACTCTGAATCACTTTTTAAAATGGTTTCCATGCAGTTTTCTTCAGGAAATTCCATACCTAATAATAACAAATACCACAATTTCAATTTGTTAGTTGTTCAAATGACATTTTAGACATATTACTTTTACTTTTCTGGAGTATCTGCTGTCATTCCTTTCCTCTGGGCAAGGATTTCATATAAAGCAATGCTATGGACTAAATTGTATCACACATACCCTGCCTATCCCCAAATTCATGTGTTTAAGCCTTAACAGTACCTCAGAATGTGACTATCTGAAGATAGCACCTTTGGAGAGGTAATTAAGGTTAAATGAGGTCATTAGAGTAGGCCTCACTCCAATGTGCTCCAGTGTCCTTAAGAAAAGAGGAAATTGGACACAGGCATGTACATGCATAGAGGAAAGAACATGTGAAGACACAGAAGACAGCCATCTACAAGCCAAGAAGAGAAGCCTCAGAAGTTGACAATCAACTTGTCAACATCTTGACCTCAGATTTATAGCCTCCAAAACTGTGACAAAATAAATTTCTTTTTTTTTTTTTTTTTTTTTTTACAAAATAAATTTCTATTGTTTAAGCCAGTCTGGTATTTTGTTACAGCAGCCCTACAAGCAATAATCAGGATTTTGCTTCCTCAGCCCTTCACGTTTCCCAATTTGGCTTGGTTAGCCATTAAACAGGTATATAGCAAATGCTCACTGGACTTAAGTTTGTCATAAATTACAATTCTTGAAAATGATAGGTTTCAGTGAAAATGAGACAGCAAAAACAGGATTGGTTAATAATTTCCCAAACACCTATTCTCACAGGGTTCTTACAGTTCTCATCAGTTAGAAAAGGAGCTGCGGGGGCATTAGGAACATCAATAAAAGTCAATGAAAGGAGTCTTGGTGTCCTTGCCTGTAAATTAAGAGGGTTGAGCTAGTTTCTCAGTCTCTTCCACCTCTGAAATGCTGTAACTACAGAAGATGGGAGGCTGTGGATTTATTCACCCATTGAGTACCTTAACAGGACAGGCACTGTAAACAAAATAGATAAAATCCCCACCTTCAAGTAGTTTACCTTCTAGTGAAAGACCTACAACACGCAAATTGAATTAAATGGTAGGCAGTACGCGCGAAGGAAGAAAGAGGAAAGGAAAACGAGAAAAGCAAAAGTGAAAACTGCTGGGAACAGCTTTGCACATCATGCTAACGAGGTATAAGGATGGAGAATTCGGGGTACCAGCGGTTGGAGACCCCCCCACCCAGCCTCCCAATCAGAGAACAGCCGGTGCGCATGCGCATTTGCGTGTCTCCGACGAACGCTCGTTCCTAGCGAGTCGCCTCCGCAGCGCAGGCTCGTGGCGCGTGCATGAGCCTCGCGAGCCGACGTGCGCGCGCCCGGCGTCCGAGGCGGTTGGTGGCCAGGAGTTGGTGAGGCGCTCTTCAAGGGGACTTGGGGGAAGGCACGCGTCCAGAGGACGGTCCCGGGAGCCTCGTCACCGCGGAGAGGCCGTGACGACCTCCGCGGGCGTGCTTGGGACCCCGCTGCGCAGGGGGCGGCCGGGCTCGGCCTGCGAGTTGGGGGAGGGGACGGGGTGGAGCCGGAGCCTGGGGGCCTGCAGCGGCGGGCCTGCCCCGGAGTCCCCGCCCCTGGGGACCTGCACCGGATCGTCCCCTTTGACCGTGGCCCACGGAAGACTGCGATGTCCTCAAGAAATCGTTAGGTTGGTTGGGTAACAGCATACCCATTAGACGTTTCCCGGGTCATTTGCTGCCGGCTGCAAAGTTCCTTATCTTAAAGAAAAAAAAAAAAAAAAACAGGAAAAAAACATCAAATCTGCGATTTAGCTCTGGTGTACCTGGCTTTGGAGAACTCCCCCTCCCCCCCTGCGAGAGGTCCAGTCACGCTGCCCTCTCACCTATGAAGAAGGAAGGAGACCTTGAATGGCACAATAACCTTAATTTATACGCGACAGGAAAACGTAAGATCACGTTGAGACAGCCCCAGGACATCACTCTTGTTAAGGTAGTGTGTAGCCAACTGTCAAATACCAAAATGCTGTCAGAGTTCCGAAACTGTTTCTCAGAGTAATGTGTGAACAAGATTCAAAAATCAAATGCTACAGAAAGGTTGATCGTGAAAAGGAAGTTCCTGCCCTACCCATTCCCATTCCCAGCCTCTTTCCTCTGAGGCAACATTTAACCAATTAGTGATGAATAATAACCTCTTAATGCCCACCTCTTCTTGAGACAACAATTTGAGTTTTTAAGTTTCCTCCGTCTTTTAACACTTCATTATGAGTTTTTACTAAAAGTCATGGTTATTGTGTAATGTATAAATATTATGAAACTAACTTGGGTTTTTTTTTGTGTGTGTGTGTGTGTGTGAATTTCTAGCTGAATTTAATTTGAACATCTGTTTTTGGTGAAGTGATTAGAATTTTGAACACTGTCTTACGGGTCAGCTTCAAGTGTGATTATGATTTCACTTTAGGGCATGTGGGATTTAGAAAGAAGCAGTGAAAATTACGAAATTGTGAATGCCGCTTTGGATATTAAATCCATCGCACCAAACATGAGCTGTGTGATCTGCCTAGAGATCAAAGCAGTAATTTGTGTTGTTTTATTTTTTACAATGTGGTTTAATAAGAGATTTAATTTACCTCAAATGGTATTTCTCTGTAATGCTTGAGAGAGATGGATAATGCTGTGTGACTCTGAGGCTTTGATTGTGTGTGTGTGTTTTGTTTTGTTTTCTCCCATAGGCAATTATTTCCAGTGAAAGAAGGAAACCAGTGCCTGGCGTTCTTACCAGCTTTCTACCTTGCCATGATCGAGTGCTTGTCAGTTGAAGTACAGGCCAGATTGCGCTCCGGTTTGGCAATATGCTCCTTAGGCCAGTGTGTTGAGGAGCTTGTCCTCAACAGTATTGATGCTGAAGCAAAATGTGTGGCCGTCAGGGTGAACATGGAAACCTTCCAAGTTCAAGTGATAGACAATGGATTCGGGATGGGGAGTGATGATATAGACAAGGTGGGAAATCGTTATTTCACTAGTAAATGCAACTCTATACAGGACTTGGAGAATCCCAGGTTTTATGGTTTCCGAGGGGAGGCCTTGGCAAGTATAGCTGACATGGCCAGCGCTGTGGAAATTTCATCCAAGAAAAACAGGACAATGAAAACTTTTGTGAAACTGTTTCAGAATGGAAAAGCCCTGAAAGCTTGTGAAGCTAACTTGACTAGACCAAGTGCTGGGACAACAGTAACAGTATATAACCTATTTTATCAGTTACCTGTAAGAAGGAAATGCATGGACCCTAGACTGGAGTTTGAGAAGGTTAGGCAGAGGATAGAAGCTCTCTCACTCATGCACCCTTCCATTTCTTTCTCTTTGAGAAATGATGTTTCTGGTTCCATGGTTCTTCAGGTCCCTAAAACCAAAGACGTATGTTCCCGATTTTGTCAAATTTATGGACTGGGTAAATCCCAAAAATTAAGAGAAATAAAATTTAAATATAAGGAATTTGAGCTTAGTGGCTATATCAGCTCTGAGGCACATTACAACAAGAACATGCAGTTTTTGTTTGTGAACAAAAGACTAGTTTTAAGGACAAAGCTGCATAAATTCATTGATTTTTTATTGAGGAGAGAAAGTATTATATGCAAACCAAAGAATGGCTCATCCAGTAGACAAGTGAATTCAAGTCCTCGGCATCGGGCTAATCCAGAACTCCATGGGATATATGTAATCAATATGCAGTGCCAATTCTGTGAATATGATGTGTGCATGGAGCCAGCAAAAACGCTGATTGAATTTCAAGACTGGGATACTGTTTTGGTTTGCATTCAGGAAGCAGTGAAAATGTTTTTAAAGAAAGAAAAATTATTTATGGAATTATCAGGTGAGGACATTAAAGAATTTAGTGAAGATAATGATTTTAGTTTATTTAGTGCTACTCTTCAGAAGCATGTGCCCTCTGATGAGAAAGGTGACCAGGTCAATTTCCAAGAAGCATGTAATAGTATTTCGGATTCCTATGAAATGTTTAATATTCAATCAAAAGCTGTGAAAAGAAAAGCTACTATAGAAAACAGAAGAAACACCGAGAATTCTAGAGATTTGGAAGGTATCAGAAAAAAGACAAATGATTCATTTTTGTATAATTATGAATCAGTTGACCCAAGCCATAGTAAAGTGATGGAGTCATCTTTACAAACCAAAGATAGCTCTTGCTCAGAATCAGGGATCTTGGAACAACAGACAGCTGAAGTATCAGAATCAGGAGAAAATGAAAAACATAAAAAACTTTGCTTAGAACTTAACTCTTCAGAAAATCTCAGTAGAATCCATTCAGAAATGTTTGCAAGCCCTTTTCAGACATCATACTGCTTTGAGAAGAGTGGAGATGATCTAGAAATACAAAATACAAATACTATTGTTAATGGCATGGCTGCCAGTATCCTGAAAAATAATGGAATTCGGAATCAACTAGAGAGATTTAAAGTTGCTACCGAAATGGGATGCCAATCTCTGCCTTTTGCAACAACACTATTGAGACTACATGGTGCTCAGAGAGAGGAAGAGAAAAAAAAACAGCCTAGTAATTGTGGAAGAACAAACGTTTTTAGTTATGGACAAGTTAAATTATGTTCCACTGGCTTTATAACTCATGTGGTACAAAATGAGCAAACTAAATCAACTGAAAGAGAATATTTACTTAAAAATTGTATTCAACCTGGTCCCATGAGTGCCAGAGAAACGTTTCTAAATAGAGCGTGCCATTCACTTCAGACTCCAGAAATCAAAGATAGAACCAGCACTTTAAATAAGAAATTTGCTCAACTGTCTAACAAAAAATTATGCAGAACAAATATAAGGTATGGGGTAGAGAACAAACCTATAGCAACTTATAAAAATGTTTCTATTTCTCAGGAAAGTAGTAAAAACTCACAAATAGATTGCTTATTACCTGACACATCCTCTTCCCCTTGGTGTACACATATTTCAAATGGTAGTAAGAAAATAGATAAATTGATTTGTTCCTCTAAACCCATAACCCATAAAAAGCTAAGCTTAGGTTCACAACTAGGATCTTTAGAGAAGTTTAAGAGGCAATATGGGAAGGTTAAAAATCCTCTGAATATAGAAGTGGTAGAAAATAATAATTTTGAAATCTCTACCAGTCTCAGTCCTCAAGTTGAACCTGGCATTCCATGGAAAGACCAGAATCACTTAGACAACTCAGACATTTATAAAGTCGCTACGATGAAATATGACTCAAATAATAGTTGTCAACCAGTAAGTCACATGCTTTACCCAAAGAAGTTTCCATTCTCCAATGAAGAAGATTGTTTGGAACAACAGATGCCTTGCTTAAGAGAAAGTCCTATAACTCTAGAGGAATTATCTCATTTTAGCAGAAAACCTTTGGATGTCAAGCAGTCTCCTAAATCTTTAGCCTCTAAATTATCCAGAATGAAAGGTTGCGAAGGAGAGACTCAAGCAGTGGAAATGATGAGTCATTTTGATGAACTTCCACAATCAGATTCCAGTAGGAAAGACCATGACTTGTGCAGTGGGTTAACCCTAGATTCTTGTGAGTTAACTAAAAACAAGTATGAAAAAACAGAGAGTGACATCATTCCAGTGTTGGACTCTGTCACACAGGATAATTCCTTCAATAAAGATAGTGAAACATCCTCTAACAAGAGTACAACAGAGAATTCTGTGATACCAGAAACTCCTTTGGTGTTACCCTGTGATCGTTCTAAAGATGTCAGTAAAGATTCAGATGTTCTTATAGCTTCAGAACCACAAATAGGAAGTCCTGATTCTCCCAATAGAATGTCAGTGAGTCATGTAGAAGTTTCCACTGCTGACCAGAATGGAACTTGTTTTCAGAGTGAAGAATCTATAGCAAGAACTTGTTCTGTAGATGAAGAGTCAAGCACATGTTCTTTGGATTGGCAGCAGCATTTTGATGTAGCCCTAGGGAGAATGGTTTACATCAACAAAATAACTGGACTTAGCACATTCACTGCTCCTACTGAGGATGTTCGGGCTACTTGTACTAAAGACCTGACAACTATAGCTGTGGATGTCCTACATGAGAATGGTAAGTATGTAGTATTCACTAGCATGAAATGCTTTTTTTTTTTTTTTTTTTTTTTTTATTCATGAGAGACACAGAAAGAGAGGCAGAGCCATAAGCAGAGGGAGAAGCAGGGTCCCTGCGGGGAACCTGATGGGGGACTCGATCCCAGGACCCCGGGATCACAACCTGAGCCAAAGGCAGATGCTCAACCACTAAGCCAACCAGGTGCCCCATGAAAATGCTTTTAAAGGTGGAAATAATGGCCAAAACATGAGGTAATCCTTGCCCAAAGAGATTATCTCAGCTGATGGAACATTTTGAAGTTTAATTATAAACTTTATGATATATGAAGATTCTCTAGGTTCAATACAATTTATATCTAGAAATACAATGAAAGAATAGAATGGAATTGTATGTTCATATATCTGTGGGTGTGTGGTTGGGATAGTAGAGTGAGGCCATTGTAATGAAAATGATACTATTAATAGTTGAGAAATCCACTGTGCTTCCCTACCCTACTTTTCTTCTCTCTCCCAAACATACAACTCCTAGAAATTTGTCATTAAGGATACCTGCAAAGCCAGTGTGATATTTTTCTGGAAGTTGCTCTCTGCAGCTCCCAAGTAAAGGGCCAGAATGATCCAGTAATCATCCTAGGTTTCCCAGATAATCTATGGTACAGTACTATATATGTATGAACTTTTTTTTATGTTTTTAGAAAAAAGGACCTTAAAGTTTTTGGAATGTAGGTAAAGTATACTTTTCAAATGGAGTTTGTTATAATACATATGCTAATCCATTTGCTCTGTTTATGCTATAAGTAGCTGTTATTCAGGAAGATAGTGTGGCTTTTAAATCATACCACAAGGCTACATCAGAGCCTACATTGGAACTGTTGAGTTTGAAGGTCCAGTCAACATTAAAAGTGACATTGTTTTGGCAGTGTGTTGACAGCCAGGTGTTGGGAGATGGTAAAGCTGATTTCCATCTGGCTATAATCTTGGTTTTGCATCAGGAGGATAAACGTTAAATGTACATCCATATTAAAAATCTTGAATGTTGCAAAAGAATGTAAATTGTATGAATGTAATTGCAAATTAACTCATAATCCTCCTTAGAATGAATATCTCTAGCAGGAGCCTCAGACTTATCTAAGGTTAAATAAGACTTTTATTTTTCAATGGCTTCCAGTGTTTTCCTTGTGAAAAAATAATTACTGTAGTAACATAAAAAGTATTAAATAGGAGAAAACTCTGGTCTTTCAGTATTGCTCCTGAGACTCTCAGGTTGCTCTTAAAGACGTGTTTTTCAATCTATGTAACTTAATGCCCTGATTTATACTGAGTGTTTATCAGAGGTAAGCCTAAGGCACTGGCACCTCATCTTTCTGAAATTCAACTGCTTCTAAAATGGTGACAAAAAAGAACTTGATGACATTAAACTGAGGTGTTTGTTGCTAAAACAAAGGGGGAATCTCAGCTGCCACACTCAACATAAACATCTGCTCCTATTAAATCAATCTAGATGTTTAAAACACTTCGATCTACTTAACTTTCAGGATTAGCAAGTTTTGTAGTGAACTTTGAAGGGTCAGGTTAACTCAGTTTCATAAGGAAAAATAAAGTATGTTGGATATAGAAACAAGGTCCATGGAAAGATGGCTCCTAAGCACCCTCCATTCACATGGAATGTTACCTGTCTGGAAAGGACTGATGTATATAAGACATTGGGACACCACTGTTGAACCATACATAAAAACGTTACCTAAGGTGAATTGTTAAAAAGTAAATTAAATTGTAGACAAGAGAAGATCTTTAAAGGTAATTTTAAGGAGTAGTGACAAATCTCCAAGTTCTGGCAGTTTTTTTTTTCTTTAAAATGCCTTTAACTCCGTTGTTTCTATTATGGTAACACTACCTTATTTCACCTTACCCTTTAATTTTATCATTCTAAATGAATCTCTCCCAATTCTTGCCCAACAGATTTATCTTTTTCAAATAATAGTTTCATGTTTTGCTGGTATTCAAAAACTGTCAAATTCAGGCATTATTTCTAAAAAATCAGACCATCATTCAGAGAGGAGGGCAGTTTTTGGACCAGATCTTACTGGACTTTGGAGTTTAAATTGAGGACTTTTCATTCATTTATTCATGTATTCATTCATTTATTGATTGTTCATACTGTGCTAGGTTGCAGATTCACTGACTTGGCTTTCAGGAGTTTACAATCTATTGGCGAAGACAGCTATCTAAATATAATATGGTGAGATAAATGTTGTAATAGAAACATATTTTGGGACGCCTGTGTGACTCAGTGGTTGAGTGTCTGCCTTTGGCTCAGGGCGTGATCCTGGAGTCCCGGGATCGAGTCCCACATTGGGCTCCCTTCAGGGAGCCTGCTTCTCCCTCTGCCTGTGTCTCTGCCTCTCTGTGTGTCTCTCATGAATAAATAAATAACATCTTAAAAAAAAAGAAACATATTTTGGGTATAAGAGACATATAAGTTGTGACCATTGAGAATCAGTGATCTATTTTTGGTGCTCATTCTGTATGGTATAGATGGATAATGGCACTAAGCATTAATGTAGTAGGTTCCTAAGTTAGTATAACTTCATTAAAGACTCTCAATCTAGTGTTTAGTAGTCTGCCTTATTTTTTTATTTGGTTTATGCAGAAATATTTTATGTAACTTGATTTTTAAAATAATTTATATTTTGAGTTCTGGGGATCCCTGGGTGGCGCAGTGGTTTGGCGCCTGCCTTTGGCCCAGGGCGCGATCCTGGAGACCTGGGATCGAATCCCGCATCAGGCTCCCGGTGCATGGAGCCTGCTTCTCCCTCTGCCTGTGTCTCTGCCTCTCTCTCTCTCTCTCTGTGACTATCATAAATAAATAAAATTAAAAAATAAAATAAAATAAAATAATTTATATTTTGAGTTCAAATGTGTAGGTTTTTCTTTTTTTACATTTAGGAACTCAGTATAGGTGTCATCCTTTTAGAAGCGACCTCATTCTTCCTTTCCTTCCAAGAGCTCGGGAAGAGAGGACTATGATGAGACAGAACAGAGGTAGGGGCAAATAACAGAGATTGCTGAGACACCTAGTATGTACTGTATCACCTAACTCAAAAAACAATTTTTTTTTTAAAGTAGGGTTGTATTATTAAGCTTGATCAGTGCCAGCTGTGCCTTACTGGAACCAGGAATTCCCCCATGGTCCTATTTAACAACAGAACTAAGTAATTCAGTACATGCATTTAGATCAGAAATTACTTTTCCAGACTTGAAGTCAATACTGGGTGATTATGCACAGTCTGTGGTGTCTTGTGATTGAAGAAATATCTCTTAAAGATTGGCACTGCACTACAATTGTAGTTTTATGTAAGCAAAATTCTTATTTTCAAAAAAAGCTACAGACATAGTGTTTGTTCTTTGTTTCTAAAAATAGGTAAGGTACATTTTAATCTAAAGGAAGTGAGACTACTAATTTGAACCAGTTTCTTCTTGACTTGTATTCTGAAATATCTTTTGAAAATAGTTTGGAGAAAAAGCTATAATGCCAGAAGATACAGTCATCAACTCTAGTTTAAAAAGTAACAGATCAAAACAATTTAGAGATCCAGCAAACACTGAACATTTGTAGAATATTGGAACAATATGTCTGATCTTTGGTCTTGAGGCTGCACCACACCAAATACAAGATGCCATTCATCTTTTTTTCTGATGCTCTTGATACCAACTTTACCTGTCTCCTTTTGCCTTAGATACTGTGGATGACACTGTTGGTAAAGAATCACTTCAGTCTTTGTTCTCAGAATGGGAAAATCCAGTATTTGCCCGTTATCCAGAGGTGGGTCTGTAGCAATTTTTCTTTGCTTGTTATTTTAAAATTTGTATTTCATTTAAGTTAGGTATGGGCATGAATGACTATACTAATTTTTAATTACAAATGGAAAGTGGGCATGTTTCCAAATAGTTTATTTGGAAATACTGTTTAATACAGAGAGGAGGAATCAGAATCCATCGCATTTTGGGAACTCCCACATTTTGTATTAAACTTGTGTGATCAGTGTGTGAATAGTGAATGTGTTTACCACTCTTAAAAACCCTGACTTACAGCCTTAGCAAAGTATTTATGGGGAGGTGATAATTAAACAAAACAAAACATGTTAAATCATTATATAAAGTAGTGAGTTTTCTACTGGAGGGACAGTCCATCCTTGGACATGAGTGTACATTCTCTCCTCAATGGGTTATCACAGAATGTACTTTGTGTGTTGTAATGAAGGTGTAGAATAAATGAACATTTGATTACGGATTTTTCAGTTAAGATGTGTTTAAGGAGTTGATCATAGGGCGTAAACAAATTGTTAATCTGAAACAATATTGGTTTTGTTAGTAATTCTGTTTGTAACCAAAAATTATTAAGACTAGTAATTCACACAGTTTTTTGAATTTCTGTGTTTCTTGAATTCAACACACCTCTAATAGGTTCTATGAAAATGAATGTTTTAAAGCACTTTGAGACAGTTCTGCAGATATAAAGAATTAAAATTTAAATGATGCTTATGCTGGATCTTTCTAGGTTGCTGTTGATGTAAGCAGTGGCCAGGCCAAAAGTCTAGTGGTTAAAATTCACAATGTCTTATATCCTTATCGTTTCACCAAAGAAATGATTCATTCGATGCAGGTAAAAAATTGACTTTGAAATCTTGTAAAAATATAGATAAGATCTAACCTGGGCTAAATCTTGTGAAATTGCATTTATTTAATGATCTAGGCCACCGTGGTCAAGGCACATGTGTTTTTTAAAATCTTACTGGAACTTTTATTATCCAGAGAAAAAGCAAAGGACTAATTTTAATTACAAAGAAAAAATGTCTTTAGTAATGTGAGCAGGTTTGGAGAGATGAATTATGGCTTGAGGCTCACAGTTTCAAAGATTATATATTGACTTTATATTTTGACAATAATTAATTAATCAACAAAATACTGTGGAGACCTTGTCCTTAAATGAGCAACAGTGCCCCGTTGTAAATGACTGCCTATTGTGTGAGGCTACAAATGACATGGTTTAGGAGACTCCAGATTGAGGAGCTCTGTTAACAAAAGGGACCCCTTGTCTCCTCTGCTTTGCTAGTTTGCCTTCTCCCTATACCACTCAGGCCATCTTCATCTCCTTATTTTTAGTATGGAAACAAATTAGGAGGTTAGACAGATACAGGTAAACTCCTCACCTGGCCTTGATGTGGTGCTAGAGCAAAGCAAGCTCAGATATAGGGGAGTGGGGTAGGAAAGTATGAGAACCTTTCTGTACCCGGACAGAGAAGAGCCACCGAGGTTAAAGCCCCTGGTAACTTTTAACTTACAGCTCTAAGGGACTACCTCTTCTGAAATTATTTTCCTTGCTTTTGCATAAATTTTCAAAATTTATTTCATCCCCATTTGGTAGCAGTCTCTGGTCATAATACATACTCAATAAGAGTCATTCTGTTGGGAACATTTCAAGTCTACTCTAAAGTCTTAGATTTTCTTAGCATGTCCCTTTTAGAATCCTTAGCTTGTAATCTCCTTCCTTTTTGTGTTCTGATCATTCTACTTGCCCATTTTTCAATCCTTCCTAATGACTCCCTCAGGTTCATCAGCACTTTACCATAGTCTTAGATATGAATGTTATAATGCAATGACTCTTAACTAAGTATAGTTTTATCTCTTAATATGCAGATAAGGCTTTGTTAATTTTTATTTAGTGTTGTACCGCTTATTTGAATGTATGACAGGTTCTCCAGCAAGTGGATAACAAGTTTATTGCCTGTTTAATGAGCACCAAAACTGAAGAGAATGGTGAGGCAGGTAAGATTGGAGTTTAGCCTTTATTAATATGGAGCTGGTCTTCTGATAGCCTCTTTTCAAGGTATTTTTTACATACAATACAGTTGCAGTGATTTGGACAGGTTAAAACCCAATTGGGAAAACCAATCTAAATCAATATTATGAAACCAATCTAAATTAATATTAATATTATTAAAGAACAGGTTTTTTAAAAAAATATTTATTTATTTGAGAGAGAAAGTGAGCAAGTGCACTCATGAGAGAGAGCATGAATGGGGTGGAGAGGGAGAGGGAGAAAGAAGCAGATTCCGCACTGAGTAGGAAGCCCGACATGGGGCTCGATCCCAGGACCCCGGGATTATAAACTGAGCCGAAGGCAGACGCTTAACTAACTAAGCCACTCAGGCACCCTTGAAATAACAGTTTTAATGTACAGTAGTTTTATATTACATATACAGAGACATACATATGTAAGATACATGTTAAATTATTAATACTAGTTACCTTGGGAGGTAAAGGGGAAATTTCATCTTTTACTCTTTAAAATATTTTATATTGTTTGACTTTTTGATAATGTGTTCATGTATTCCCTTTATAGTAATAGAAAGTCTATATAATAAACTCTGCTAGGTTTATCAAGAGTTACATACAGTATCTTGGTGACTTGCTTTAATAAAACAATAATAGTTTGTAAACAATAATATTAACTCATTCAACAAATATTGATTGTTGCGTGCCAGGAACTGTACTAGGCCCTAGAGCTACAATGGTGGGAAAAAAATACACATCTAAGAGAAACAAATAAGTATATAAACATTAACATTTTAATTCTAGCTAGTGTTACTGAAGAGAGAAACAGTATGCTGTAAGAAAATATACTGAGAGATTTGATTTAGTCAGGGGGGCCTGGGAAGGTTTTCTTGATAAAGTGAGATCTGAAGTATGCATGTGAGCTAACTAGGTAAAGAAGGGAGGTAATAATATTGTGGGCTGAGGGAATGACAATATACAATTCGTGATTTCCTCTCCTCTAGTGAGACGAAGCAGGACAAATGCAGCTGGAGTGAAAGCATAGAGATGAGGCCAGAGAAGTAGCTTCCCACCAGTTAGAAGTGCCAGTTAGAAGCTTTGTATTTGTCCCAACACCAGTTGGAAACATTGGAAAGCTTTTTATTTTCTTTTTTCAGTGTTTGTTTTTGTAGTGGCACATGTCATATCACATTTGTACTTTGAAAATATTGCTCTGGTTGCAATATGGAGAATGGAGTGAGGGTGGGGTGGAATCCCAGTAACTGCAGAGAGACTGGTAGGAGGATTTTGCAATATCTAAAAATGATTGTTGGCTAAGACCAGAGTGGACTAGAGAGAACTGAGTGCATTGGAAAGATATATAGGAGATAAAGTCCAGGGTTCGGTGATGCATTGGGTAGATGAAAGGAAATCAAAGATGACTCCCTAGTTTTCTGACCTCCATAACTGAGTGGCTGATGTTGCAGGACCAGGTGACAGAGATCCCAAGGAGAGACTCAGATATCTGTGACATGGTAGAGACGGACTGAAGGAGGGTGATGGGAAAAGACAGTTTGTTTATTGGTTTGGGTTTTTTTTTTTTTTTTTTTAACTGGAAGACACTTGAGCACATTTATGAGGAATGCTTGATAGTGTACATGGCTGAGAGCCCTGAGTACCAGTGAAGGACTTGGGTCCAGACAGGTAGACCCACAGGCAAGTGCTTCTGAAGTTTGAAAGCAGTTCATTCTCTTTGTATTTCAAAGTATTCCCTTTTACCTTGCTTACATGGTAGATTTACTTAGTAAATGTCCTAAGAGATCAAAGACAGATTAAAAGATCCGTCAGAATTGTCATAAATATGGAATCGGTGAAAGTCAAATTCTGGTAGTTTTACTGATCTGTGAAAATTAATAGATTTCTCCGAAGGTTTTGATTACCTGGGATTCTTTGTTGTTTAAAGATCTTATTTATTTTAGAGAGAGAAAGAGAGCAACTGTGAATGGGGGAGGAGAGAGGGCATCCCAAGCAGAATCTCAAGCAGACGCCACATGCACCGATTTCAGAGCCCGATGCAGGGCTCAATCGCAAGACTCTGAGATCATGACCTGAGCTGAAATCCTGAGTCGGATGCTTAATTGACTGAGTCACCCGGGCGCCCCTCTTTGTTGTTGAATACCAAAATCTTTATTAATGGCACCTGAGATGGGTATAGCCACAAAATCTGAGATATTCAGAGAAGCAGAAGGGACCTATTTAAATTCTCTTGAGATTCTGTATGGTCATTGGATTATAGTTGACCCTTGAACAGTGCAGAGATACCCCAAACCCCCACATAGTCAAAATCCATTTACAACTTCTGTCTCCCCCAAAACTTAACTCCTACTATAATAGCCTTGACCATTGGTCAAGGTTTGTTGACCAAAACCTTACCAGTGACATAAACACATATTTTGTATGTTCTATATATTACATGCTGTGTTCTTGTAATAAAGTAAGCTATAGAAAATGTTACTAACAAAATCATAAAGAAGAGAAAATACATTTACAGTACTGTATTTATTGAAAAAAAAATCTGCACATAGGTGGACCTGTGCAGTTCAAATCCATGTTGTTCAATGGTCTACTTTAGTTAGTTACCACCAAAGAGTACTCTTAGATAAATACATTTTTAAAATCAAAGTGTATTTTTACTGTCACTCGTGAATACTAAAAGCAACATATTCCAGTAATTGACTTACTTTAATATTTGCACATATTTTTGTAATTGACAAATATATTATTACTTTAAAATATTAGTGAAATGGGATGCCTGGGTGGCTCAGCAGTTGAGTGTCTGCCTTCGGCTCAGGATGTGATCCCAGAGTTCCGGGACTGAGTCCTACATTGGGCTCGTGCATGGAGCCTGCTTCTCCTCCCTCTGCCCGTGTCTCTGCCTCTGTCTCTGTGTCTCTCATGAATTAATAAATAATATAATAAAATCTTAAAAAAATAAAATAAAAAATAATAAAATTATACTGAAATTAATACCATATACTCATAAATTGGCATTTTGTATTACATATTTCCACCTATGATAAAATATAGTTGTTCAGTTATGATACCCCAAAGAATAAGGATTCATTCATTTATTCCATAAATACTTATTGTCTATTATGTGCCTGGTGCTAAGAGTATAACAGATAAAATCCTTGACCTTATGAAACTGCCATTCTGTTGTGTTAGAATATCGAAATACAGCTTCTGACATGATTACATTATCTTCATATATTCTGCTTCATTCAAGACATACAAAATGTTGTGAACCTTATGTAGATTGTGAATCATTCTGCTACCATCAGGTACAAGATTGATTTCTGAGGGTCCCTGACTCTTGATAATTCACACCAAAGCCAGTTTCAAGTTTAAGGTTACTCCCTCACAATTTTTTATTTATTCCATTGTTTTGCCCAATACAGGATGTTCTGTATTCATCACAACCAGCTGCAACTCCTCCTATTCTCAAAGGAATTTAAAATTCAACGTTTTGGGGCCTAATCCTGTGATTGAGCGTCAGAAAAATTATTTCCATTTTTCCCTTAAGTCTTAAGCTCTCATGCCATGAATTTGATGGTGTTTTAGAAATAGTAGATTCTTTAGTAGAAATGGGAAAAACAGGAATTATCTATTTTTGATCAAATTCAAGAGGAGAACTTTGATTGCAATATAACCAATAGCAATAAACCTCAACCCTTTGGCCCCAAGTAATAAAATTACGAGATAAAAAGATGTACTAAGGTAATGGAGAGTCAGTCCTCCTGTCAATGAGAAGATTTCCCTGTAGGTTTGGCTTTTTGGGTCAGGACACTCTGCCTTCTCTCTTGCACTTGAGAGTCAAAACCCTTGCTACTCAAAAGCTTGGTCTATAAATAGCATCACTTGGGAGTTTGTTAGAATTGTAGCATCTTGTGTCTCATCTCTACTGAATCAGAATCTGCATTTTGATAAGATCCACAGGTGATATGTATGACCATCAAAGTTTGAGAAACCTGAGTCTAAAACAAGGCAAACTATGGCTGTGAGCCAAATCCAACCATGACCTGCTTTTGTGCACCCAGGAAGAATGGTTTTTAAATTTTTAAGTGGTTGAAAAAAGCAAAAGAATAGTATTTCTTGACACATTAAAATTCTATGAAATTATGGGAAGCCTGGGTGGCTCAGTGGTTGAGCGTCTGCCTTCCACTCATGGCGTGATCCTGTGTTGGGGGATCGAGTCCCGCATCGAGCTCCCCACATGGAGCCTGCTTCTCCCTCTGCCTATGTCTCTGCCTCTCCATCTCTCTCTCTCTCTCTTGCTCGCTTTCTCTGTGTCTCTCATGAATAAATAAAATCTTTAAAAAACTATATGAAATTAATATTTCAGTATCTATAAATAAAGTTTTATTGGAACACAGCTACAGTGTTCATATATTGTCTGTGACTGCTTTGGTTCAAATACAGTGTTCATATATTGTCTGTGACTGCTTTGGTTCAAAAGGAATAGTTGAGTAGTGGTGACAGAAACCATATGTCCTAAAAAGCCTAAAATATTTACTATCTGGCCCTTCACAGAAAAAATTTGCTGACCTCTGATCTAAAGTATACTAGATGAGGCAGCCCGGGTGGCTCAGTGGTTTAGCGCTGCCTTCAGCCCAGGGTGTGATCCTGGGGACCCGGGATCGAGTCCCACGTCAGGCTCCCTGTGTGGAGCCTGCTTCTCCCGCTGCCTGTGTCTCTGCCTCTCTCTCTGTCTCTGTCTCTCATGAATAAATAAATAAAATCTTAAAAAAAAAATTTTTTTTAAAGTATACTAGATCTGGCAGGCCACCTTTTTAATATGTAAAGAGTTTGTGAGAAAAGTTTAAATTGGCTAGAAGAAGCCTGTTTTTTAAAATAATTCTAATTACACTTAAATTTAAAATACGTATTATTATATACTGTAAATCAACAAATTGAATTTATATGTTTGGTTATAATGTTTCTTAAAGTGAATCACATCTGTCATTTGTTATAAGTGTACTCCCTGGAGAAAAAAAAAGTATACTAGAATTACATTCTTCCTGGGGTTCAGAGTAGCTTGCAAACAAAGTCAGGTGATTATAATAATGTGTTTAAGGTCCTTCATTGTATCAGTCTGAATTAATAAAACAAAATCAGTATTTAAACATTTTTAAAATTTATTTATTTGAGAGAAAAAGAGAGAGTGAGAAGCTGACTCCCAGCTGAGCAGGGAGCCTGATTCAGGACCCGATTCTCAATCCCAGGACTCTGGGATCATGACCTCAACCGACTGAGCCACCCCAGGCACCCTGCAAAATCAGTATTTAAACATTAGGAATGTAGGGCTTTCCCCTTGTTTTATTTTTTTTAATTTTTTTATTTATTTATGATAGTCACACACAGAGAGAGAGGCAGAGACACAGGCAGAGGGAGAAGCAGGCTCCATGCACCGGGAGCCCGACGTGGGATTCAATCCCGGGTCTCCAGGATCGCGCCCTGGGCCAAAGGCAGGCACCAAACCGCTGCGCCACCCAGGGATCCCTCCCCTTGTTTTATTAATGAAATACCAATGAACTAAAAAAAGAGTTTTTCATCAGGGATAAATTTGTAGTTTTCTCCATATTTCAATTTTTAAGAAATGAAAGATACAACTGTTACTACTAAGTATGTGTGTTTCCCTTATGCTTATGTTGTTAAATAGTTTGAATTAATCTTTTTTTCCTTCCACACAACATGATGATTTTAATCTTGATCTGTGAACTTGAAGCTTCAGTAACCCTTACTAATCTTCCAGGTGGAAACCTACTAGTCTTAGTGGATCAGCATGCTGCCCATGAGCGTGTCCGTTTAGAGCAGCTGATAACTGGTAAGGATCTGTTTGGGACTAGAAAAGATTTGAGACTCCCCTGCAGAACTTGTATACTTAAGGAGTTTTTCTAACTGTGACTGTTGTGAGGAAGGATGAACTGTATGTTCAAAAAATTAAGCTGAAATCTTCTGGTTTGGCTTCTATAACCAAAAGAATGTAGTGATTCACTTTACTGATTCAGACTTGGTGGTCTTACATGGTCAAAGATATATAGTGTCATTCATTTATTATTGACCTTAAGGGTTGGGTACATAAGAATTAGGCTACTTTCTTATGACATCCAACACAAAGATATGCCGCTGTGTATGGCCATATGCTTTTGGTATACATATCTTCTTCATAGCTCATCAGCAGAGACTACCAACTCAGAGGGCCCAATATATTGTTTTTATTTTAAAATTGTTTTTGAATGCATGGTATAATCAAATAAGTTCAAATCTGAAAGGTACAAAATGGAATATAACAAAGTCTCCTTTTTACCCTTGTTCCTCATCTCTCCTAGTTTCTCCACCCAGAGACAGCCAGTATCACTAATTTGCTACGTGTTTTTCCAGAGTCAGTATGTGGTTTTTAATTTTTGCTACCCTCTTTTCTCGTCATGAGGTAGTATGTTCTCCAAATGGTAAAATCCCAGGAAAATCTTTACTCCTATGGTCAAGTAATGGAAAATTAATATCAAAGAGTTAGGAGAGGACCTAGGAAGACTAGAATGGCAATACACTTCCATATTCACTTTTCCTTATGAAATTAAGACATAATTGTTGAGAAAGATACAGTAAAACTAGTGTTAGGAAAATTTGCTACAGTCTCGGAACCATTTGAGAACAGTACTGATCAGTTCTCTTCAGAGACTGGGAAACCCTTCTGAAGGAATGGGGAAGCCTTCTTGAGCCATAGGATTTTATAGTAAACCAATTTATTTCCTCAGTAATCAACATTACTCCCCCCACCACATTATTAAAACCACATTTATTGACTATCTCCGGGAACATTGCATTGTTCATTTCAGTGTAAGATTTATGTTTTACATTTCTTGTTTTGGAAAATACTGGTGAAATGAATAAATGGACTGGATATTGACTAGTTTGACGTTAATAATGGAAATTCAAAGCCTAAAACTGAACATTGAACACATCGCTAAGCACAATAATAATTAACATGGCTGTGCCTTATCATGCCTTACTTTTATCTGATTCTAGAAGACTTCACTTCCTACGCCTAACCCATTCATCTTTTTCCCAATAGATTCCTATGAGAAGCAACAGCCACAGGGCTCTGGTCGGAAAAAACTACTGTCTTCCACTGTAAGTCCTCCACTAAAGATAAGAGTGACAGAGGAACAAAGGAGACTCTTACGGTTAGTACCACCATGAGGATGTGATATTTATGGTATAAGCTCCGACAGTAATTCTATGAGGAAATATTGTTCCTTTTTTCAGATGAGGCACCTGGGACCAAAGGGAGGTTACATGACTTGTTCAAGGTCATAACTCTTGAGTGGCTTTCAGATGCAGGTCTTCTGACTCCAAATGCTGTTCTTTCCACTATATCACAGCTGTTGAGTATAGGATAGAGTTTCCTTGATAATTTTTTCCAGCAGTTGGCTTAGAATACTCTTACCATTTCTTGGAAAAGTCCATGTTTATGCTGTGCTGTTTCTAAAAGCAAAGTTGCTGCAGTAATTGCTTCCATTCTGCTTTGCCTTGGTGCATTCTAGATTCTTAGTTTTCATTACCATAATCATACTGAGGAGAAAGTAAAACACTGGGCCGCAAGGAAGGGGTAAATCATATGGTGAGTCATAAGATAGGACATTTTCCCACTTTGGGGCTGCACAAGTTATTGGAAATAAAAAAAGGATCATCTCTGAATTTATGTCAGGATTGGGAATATGCTACTGCCAATAAATCTTTTTCCCTGAGCCATAATTTATAATAGAGACAGATCCATTTATTTACATCCCATTAATCAGGACTTCTCAGTTCCTAGGCTGTTAATTACCTCCTGCTTTAATGTTGATTCAAAACATTCTCAGCCTTTTTATTTGTGCCAAACTCCTTGAAATGCCAGCAATGAGGAGAAGTTAGTAATCCCTCAGTGAAGAATAAAACTTAGGAACAAGATTTAGAAACAAATGGATTCTCTCAATGGAAAAGAAAAAAAAAGAAAGTTACTATAATTCAAAAAGGAAATTTGATAGTAAAATCCTAAACAAATGACCATAAGTATGAGAAAAACAATACAACTTTTAAAACTTGTGGCAGCTTTTGAGAAATTATCCAGCATTTGGAACTAGTACTGAAATGCAAATGAAGTAATACTTTTGTAATTGAAGTTATCTCTTTAGGTGTTACCACAAAAATCTGGAAGATCTGGGCCTTGAAATTCTATTTCCAGACACCAATGATTCTCTGGTCCTTGTAGGGAAAGTACCACTCTGTTTTATAGAAAGAGAAGCCAATGAACTTCGAAGAGGAAGATCTCCTGTGACCAGGAATATTGTAGAGGTAAGACAGAGCTTCACATGTTGAGGAAATTGCTAAGTGAAGGGTAACCTCCTGTTTTCTTTAGAAATTCTCTATATTCATCTTTTATCCAACAAGCATGTATGAGATACCTTCTATGTGCCAGGTGCTAGAGATTCAAAGATGAATTAGCTCAAGGTGGAGAAGGATGTTTACATAATTACAAATACAATGCAATTTGGCCAGAAGAGGTATGTTCAAAAGTGGTGTTACAGAGTAATCCGAGCTTCTTCCAGACATGCCTTTCTCCGGTTTCGTGGAGTTTCCTCACAGCATGGCCCCCAAGCGCCAGTCCTCACTTGCACCTCAAATGAAGAAACCAAAGAAACCGAAGCTGCCTCCTGCCCCCAAGCGTGAGGAGACGTCGACCTCTCAGCACTTGCCGAAGGGAGAAAAAGAACAGCAAGAAGCAATTGAACATACGGATGAAGTACAAAATGAAATAGACAGACTTAATGAGCAAGCCAGTGAGGAGATTTTAAAAGTAGAACAGAAATATAACAAACTCCTCCAACCATTTTTTCAGAAGAGGTCAGAACTGTTCGCCAAAATCCCCAATTTTTGGGTAACAACAATTTGTTAACCATCCACAAGTGTCTGCTCTGCTTGGGGAGGAGGATGAAGAGGCGCTGCATTATTTGACAAGAGTTGAAGTGACAGAATTTGAAGATATTAAGTTAGGTTACAGAATAGATTTTTATTTTGATGAAAACCTTTACTTCGAAAATAAAGTTCTCTCCAAAGAATTTCATCTGAATGAGAGTGGTGATCCATCTTCAAAGTCCACTGAAATCAAATGGAAATCTGGAAAGGATTTGATGAAACGTTAAGTCAAACGCAGAATAAAGCCAGCAGGAAGAGACAGCACGAGGAAACAGAGAGCTTCTTCACCTGGTTTACTGACCATTCTGATGCAGGTGTAGATGAGTTAGGAGGGGTCATCAAAGATGATATTTGGCCAAATCCATTACAGTACTACTTGGTTCCTGATATGCATGATGATGAAGGAGAAGATGATGGTGATGATGATGAAGAAGAATGAGGATTGGAAGATACTGAGGAAGAAGGAGATGAGGAAAAAAAAAGAGATGAGGATGAAGGTGAAGAAGATGAAGATGATGATGAGGGGGAGGAAGGAGAGGAGGATGAAGGAGAGATGACTAATGGAACACTGATGGATTCCAACCTTCCTTTTTTAATTTTCTCCAGTCCCTGGGAGCAAGTTGTGGCTCTTTTTTTTCACCCCTCCTCTTGTGCTCATTTGCCCTGTTTTTTAAAGTCTCCTTTCTCTCCCTTTATACCATGGTTCTCAACTTATTTGGGGGGAAATACCTTGAGCAGAATACAGCAGGAAAAGAATCTCTACCCCTTTCTGTTCCAAATTCATTTTTATTCCTTCCTGTCTCAACAAAAACTATGGAATCAACACCACCATGCTCTGTGGGAAAAAAGAAAAACCTGCTCCCTTAGCTTGCTGGAAGCTGGAGGGTGCTAGGCCCCTGTGTAGTAGTGCATAGAATTCTAGCTTTTTTCCTCCTTTCTCTGTATACTGGGCTCAGAGATTATAGTGTGTCTCTAAGTGAATACGGACAGTTAGCGTTTACCAACATGTACCTGTCTACTTTCTCTTGTTTAAAAAAAGAAAAAAAAAACTTAAAAAAATGGGGTTATAGATGGTCAGCAATGGGTGGGTTTAAGATGTTTGGGTGGGTTAAGTGGGCATTTTGACAACATGGCTTCTCCTTTGGCGTGTTTAATTGTGGTGTTTAATGGACATCCTTGCAGCTTAAGATGACGCTTTTAAATAAAACTCTCCGGGATCTCTGGGTGGCTCAGAGGTTTAGCGCCTGCCTTTGGCCCAGGGCGTAACCCCGGAGTCCCGGGATCGGGTCCCACGTCAGGCTCCCTGCATGGAGCCTGCTTCTCCCTCTGCTTCTGTCTCTGCCTCTCTCTCTCGGTGTCTCTCATGAATAAATAAATAAATCTAAAAAATAAATAAATGAATAAAATAAAATAAAACTCTCTAATGGGGATCCCTGGGTGGCGCAGTGGGTTGGCGCCTGCCTTTGGCCCAGGGCGCGATCCTGGATACCCCGGGATCGAATCCCACATCGGGCTCTCGGTGCATGGAGCCTGCTTCTCCCTCTGCCTGTGTCTCTGCCTCTCTTTCTCTCTGTCTCTCTCTCTCTCTCTCTGTGACTATCATAAATAAATTAAAAAATTAAAAAAAAAAAAAAACTCTCTAATGATGACCTGAGCCCTGCCACTCGATAGGAGAATCAGCAGAACCAATAGGATCTTATTTGGAATGGGCATTCTCTATTGTAATTTTGATCCTGTTTATTTTTAAAATTTCTTTTTGTTTCACTGGAAAGGAAAGATGCTCAGTTTTAAACATTAAAAGTGTACAAGTTGCTTTGTTACAATAAAACGAAATGTGTACACACACACACACAAAAGTGCTGTTATGGAAATACAGAATGATTACTGTGCCCAGGGGATGGAGGTCAAGGAAACTGTCACAGGAAAGCTGTTTTTTTTCCTTAGGAAAAATCTTGTAAAACATTAGGAGCCTGTGAAGTACAGAAGAGAAGAGAAGGGCATTCTCAACAGAACAACCGATATCAGAGACTCAGAGCAGATCCTGTGTTTAGGGAACTACCAGTATATATGGCTTGAATGAAGATATGTATGTAATGGTGGACTAGATGAGGCTAGATAGGTCATAAAGGAATTTAGCATACTCTGCTAAGTAGTTTGCATTTCATCCTGCTAAGTAGTTTGCATTTCATCCTCCACATACACACTTTGGGAAAGGTCTGGAAAGCTGCTGCTGGAATGTGGCTTTGGAAGTCTTGAAGCTAGCCATTACTTCTACTTATGTGTTTCATTCTTTTTTTTTTTTTTCCCAAGCCCACCATGGGGCTTGAACTCACAACCCTGAGATCAAGACCTGAGCTCAGATCAAGTTGACTGCTTAACAGACTGAGCCACACAGGCGCCCCGCACCTTATTTTTTACAACAAACAATTTTTTGTCTTTGCTGCCTTTTCTTTCCTCCTTTCTGGTTTTCTATTAGAGTTTTCTTCATTTCCCCTTTTTTCTCTCTGCTAGTTTATTTTTTTTTCTCTCTGCTAGTTTAGAAGTTACATATTCCATTTGTATTCCTTTAGATAGCCTTAAACTTCAGCCTTAACAAAGTTTCAGGTAATTTGTTTCTCTGTTCTCTTCCTAAACAGTACAAAAATCTTACATCCCTTTATCTTCCATCACTCCCCTCCCATCTTCCATGTTGTTGCTCAGTATTTTAACTCTACCTTGTTTTTAATCTCCTTAGCAGTCATTAATTTTTAGTCCATGTTTATTTAGATTAAACCAAAACATTTAGCAGAGTCTTTGTCCACTGTTGCTCCTTGAATCCTACTGTTCATTCTGTATTCAGCTCTCTTTTTACCAAAATCTTTTAAAAGTTCTTTTACTAAAAGTCCATAAATAATGAACTGTCTTTGAAAATGTCTTTATTTTGCCTTCACACTTGCATGGTTGTCTAGCTTAAAATAGAATTCCACGTTGTCAGTTATCCCTCAACATTTTGAGAGGATTCCCTTACTTTGACATTCTGTATGCCATTGGACTCCACTGTCTGAAGAGGAGGTCCCTTTTCTGAAGAGGAGGAGGAGCAGCAGGAGGAGGAGGAGGACCAACCAGGAGACAACGAGGAGGAGTCTTGCCAGGAGTCCCAGGAGGAGCACGCGGGAAATGACACCAAGGCAGTTATTAAAGCCCTGGATGAGAAGATTGCTAAATATCAGAAGTTTCTAAAAGCCAAAGCTAAGAAATTTTCAGCAGTCAGAATATCCAAGGGACTAAGTGAAGAGATTTTTGCAAAATCTGAAGAGCAGAGAGCAGCTGAAGAAGTTGTAGAAGACACAGCACCTACCAAAAGGGGAAAGAAGAGGAAGGCACAGAGGGAAGAGGACCATTCAAATAGAACTCTCAGGACGCTTACATCTAAGGAATGGAGGCGAGCGGCCCGGCAGCAACAGTCCAAGAAGGTTGGTGTACGCTACTATGAAACACACAATGTGAAAAACAGGAACAGGAACAAAAAGAAGACCAATGACTCAGATGGACAGAAACACAAACACAAAAAATTCAAACACAAGCAGTAACATTTTAAAAGTTTATTAAATTACACAAAAATATGCCGTTAAAAGAAAAAGTTATCATTACTTTATAAGTAATCTGATTTTCCTTCTGGTGAGGGCTTTTCTCTTTGCCTTTAGTGTTCTGCAATTTCACTATAATATATCTTGCTTCCATTTTCTTGAGATTCATCATGCTTCTTCCATTTGGAAAATGTACAGTTATTATCACTTCAAGCACTGCTGCTTCTGCCACTCTCTTGTCTCCTAGAAATCTTACATTTTTAACTTCTCTGTCATATTTCCCATTGTCTTACCTCTTTGTGACACATTCTGGGAAATTTCCTCATTTATCTTCCAGTGAACTAAATTCTCTCTTTACCTACTCTTTAATCAGATATTTAACTGATCTACTAAGCTTTTTTTTTTTTTTTAAGTGACTGTTTTTTACTTCCAGAATTACGATTAGGTTCTTTCTCAGATATATCTGTTCTTTTTTTTTTTTTTTTTTTTTTTTTTTTTTAATTTTTATTTATTTATGATAGTCACAGAGAGAGAAGGAGAGGCAGAGACACAGGCAGAGGGAGAAGCAGGCTCCATGCACCGGGAGCCCGATGTGGGAATCGATCCTGGGTCTCCAGGATCGCGCCCTAGGCCAAAGGCAGGCGCCAAACCGCTGCGCCACCCAGGGATCCCTGTTCTTTTTTCATATTGTTCTGTTCATTGTGGTTTCTGCTCCTTATGTATCTCTAGCTCTGTTTGGAGCACAGGCAAATCCACATGAACCCAGTCTATCATTTTTCCAGAAATCTGAATTACTTTAGTCATATCTAAAAATAAAAATGAGAAGATTGATTTAGCGGATAAATTGTGTGATAGATTGATACGGGAAAGGTTTGAGGTGTGGGTACAGTTGAGAGGCTATTGCACTGGCTCAAATAGGAGAGGATGAGGGCCTAAGTCAACAGCATTGGGAATGGAGAGAAGGGATATATTCAAAACATAAGTTGGAAGATAGAATCCACGGAACCCTAACAATAGAAAGTATAAAGGGATAAAGGAGAAAAGATAAGATAGGATTCTGAAGGTTCTAGTTTGGATGACTAGAAGGATGGTGGTGCCATTGACAGAAGAAAGAAGTAGAGGAGGAGGGGTACATCTGCCTAGGGAGTTAGACTATGAGCCTGGGGGCACCTGGGTGGCTCAGTCAGTTAAGCATCTGCCTTCCATTGCGGTCATAATCCCAGGGTCCTGATCAAGCCCCACATCAGGCTCCCTGCTCAGCTTCTCTCTCTCCCTCTGCTGCTTCCTCTGCTTGTTCTCTCTCTCTCTCTGTCAAATAAATAAATAAAATCTTAAAAAAAAATAGATTATACTGGGTTTAGATGCCCTGAATGTGCCTTTAAGTGGGGATGTCTAGTGGATAGACAGACTTACAGATCTAGTGCTTGGGAAAGAAGCCTGGGCTATATGTACTATCTGGGAGTTAACTGTGTATATTTTGATCATATCAGAAGCTGGAGAAGGAAGTGTGAGTGTCTAGGGAGAATGTGAACAACAAAAAGAGAGGAGAACAAAGGGTGAAGTTGATGGAACACCAGCATTCAGGGTGCATATGTTTTGGCAAAGGTCTGGAAAGCCACTGCTGAAAAGAAGAAACTGGAAAGGATGATTGAAAATTTTGGTCAGAGAGAGAGGAAGAAAATCAGGAAAAAAGTAGTATTGCTAAAGCCAGTGGAAGTTTTAAGCAAGAAGGGAATGGTCAATAATAGTCATAAAGCTTAAAAAGTTGTATTTGGCAATCATGAGGACAGTGGTTTCATGGTGGAATCCGTTCCTGGGAGTGGGGGTGCAGAAGACATTGCTATGGGTCAGAGAGGGAGTGGAGGGGGAGGAGGTGGAGCTGAGTAGACTGCTCTTTCAAGATCTCTGTCTGCATACAGAAGAAGAGAGAGGGTGGTAGCTAAAGGTTAGGGGTGGTCTGAAGTGTGGGGCAGGACACAGGGTTGAGGAAAGATTTTTGATTGTTTTCAGATGGGAGAGACTTAAGCATGTCTGTAGGTTAAGGATGAGAAGACATTTGAGAGGAAGAGGCAATTAATAATGCCAGCTTTTGGATTACCATGAGGTTAGCCCTTCCAAAATTGCTCTTTGATCAGACAACTTTTGCTTTGCTTTTAGCAGTACTCTCTTTCCCAGCGCAGCCTTGTTCTCCAAGGCTCCTCCTCCAAACTGTCTTAAATCCAAAAGATAGGATCTGTTAGAATCTTTTATTGTAATTCAATCCCTAAGTATTTAACCAGAAAATTATAATAAAAACTTTTCCCAAAATGACTTCAAAGACTACTGGTAAGGAGTTTACTTCAAATTGAAATAAGGCTTATGGCTTCAGAAAATCTTGACTATGTCAAGTCACACTGATCAGGAGAGATTTTGTTGATTCTGGAAGAAGCTGGAACAGTTTTGGTGTCTTGGAAAGGAGGTAGCTACTTCGATCCTAACAGTTGAAAGATCACGAATATTTTCTATAAAGTTCTGTCCTCTAGCCTGATGAATGAGCCTTTTTAATATTTAAATTATCTAGAATTAATTGAACCATTGAAATGTGAAATGAACAGAGAATATGGTCTATCCCACCCCCCACCTCACTAGGCTTAAAAAAATGGTATTTCTCAAGTCCTAGATGATCAAGCACAGGAGAGAATGGTAAAGAGGTTAAGTTTGATCACTGTTTGCATTGAGCTCTGGGGATCAGGTATTATGAGACATCTTTCTGTGTAGGTTTGTTTGGAAAAGCACATGGCTTTTGAAAAATACATGGTATCTACCCCCTAGCTTTTGGTAACTGCTTATTTATGAGCTTGGTAGATTAGAGTGTATATGAGGAAAAGAGGAAAATTTTCTGAGTCTGGTTCAAAAAGAAGATCTACCATATTGTACTCTTAAGAACGTGATTTATACATCACCAGTTCTACAGGTAAAAAAAATCTTGTGTCTTCTTATAAAGAAATGATTAAATGTGCCTTATCTCAAAACACTTTTTTACCTCTAGAGGGTTAAACAGATTGGTAGCATGAAAAATTGCATCTGCTTTAAATTTCTTTGAAGTCCTCTTGTAAATATTAACATCTGCAGGGATAACTATTGAAAAGGCTACCCGAAGGACAGAGATATGCTAGTGAGGAGAAACTTCTCAACAAAATGCCCCAGAAAATAAGCTTTTTGACCTGAAGGGAATTGTCCAAAAAACCCACAAAAACACAAAAAACATAAAAACCTTGTGGGAACTACAGTAACTACTTATGTTTATGATATATCTAAGCAAGTGTCATACTCATTGCCCAGCTGTGTTGATGATTGTCGTGTATTTGTTCTGTTTGTGTATATTATTACACTTGTTCTGGCTAAGATCATAAATACAAACAGCCTCTTAGAATCCTTCCTGATATTTAGACTCAGTTGAATCATCAGGGCTGCTCTCAGCAGTTACATAACCTCATGAGTTATGAGCTATCTCTGGAGGAAGTTTCAGTAGCTAAATATATTCTCTATTCAGTAGGAGTTCTATTAAATTGTCTTGGTATTTTCATATTCAGAGTGTCTCACAACAGATAAATTATTTGCACCTGAGTGCTATATTGCTGGAACTCTCCTTCAGGAGGTGTATTTTTAAACCATAAAAGGATATAAAAGGGCAATTATAACAGTAGAGTAATGCCTCTTTTCCTCTATGCTTTGTAGGAATTTATTCGAGAACAAGTGGAGGTAAGCTTTTCTCTTATTTTGGGGTTTCACACAGAGGCACCACACACAAAAGGCTCTATTGTCCCATTTCTTTTTCCCATTAATGGAGAGTTTGTTTATGTATTAGCTACTCCAGACCACAGGAGGCATCCAAAGGACTTTGCCACTGACTGTCCAGAAGGTGTTGGCGTCCCAAGCCTGCCATGGTAAGTCTCAACACACCAGCTCTTGAGTGCTTCTGTATGCTAAGCACTGGCAGGGGTACAGCAGTTATAAAAGGAGTGGAAGGCACATTTACTAGTCACTTCTTGGAGGGTACAATTTGGATCAAACTGAATACACTAAAAATGAATACTAAAAAATTGCTTTTACAAAGCAAAGTACCAACACATACATTTGACCATAATTCCGACTGACACATACAAGTGGCGGAGTAACTCATGGAGGAGAGATGCATTTTGAGCCAAGTTTTGAATGAGCTGGATTCATAGGACAGAAGGGAAAGTTTACCCCAAGAGGTAGAAATAGCCCATGCACAGACCCAAAGACAGAAACAAATTATTATATGAGGAGCAGCAAAGGATGCCAAAAAATTGGGCTGGTAAGGAAGATTGGAAGCCTACAACAAAAATGTATAATTACTGTATAATTATTTGTTTAATGTTTGTCTCTCACCTATTAGATTGATAGATCATAAGCTCTGTGAGGGCAGAGACCATCTGTCTCATTCATTGCCTGTCATAGCTCCTGCTACAAAGTATATACTTATAAATATTTGTTGACCAGAGAATGTATGCATAAAGGCAGGTTCTGACCACATGAGAGGTTTTTGTTTTGTTTTGTTTTTTGTTTTTTTTTTATTCATGGAAGACACAGAGAGGCAGAGACACAGGCAGAGGGAGAAGCCTGCTTCCCCGAGAGGAACCCAATGCAGGACTTGATCCCAGGACCCCAAGATCATGCCCTGAGCCAAAGGCAGACACTCAACCAGTGAGCCACTGAGGCATCCCCACATAAGAGTTTAGATCAGGAAGATTATTATTGAAATAGAAAAAAGCCAATAAAATGGGCATTGTAGGGAACAATAAGAGATATTGGTGAAAGATTGGCTAAAAGATGACCTCGATTTCACAACCTGGCAGAAGTAGGAAAATATTGCCCTTGCCTCTTGAGAAAAACTCTGAAAGCCAAATCCTAACAAGTTAAGGAATGCCTTTTATGAGGATTAGAAGGACAATGATTCCATAAGGAAAAGCTGAGAGACATGTTAGTCCTGAAGCCTTAGTTTCATCCAGTAAGCGCCAATTTCCAGCAGTGTTAAAGTCACATGAAAGAAGCTGAAGAAACATTTTACTTTTCCCAGATATTTGGCTCTGGCCCAGGGTCAGCACTGGTTTCCCACTATACACACCATAACCTTCTTGTTTCTGTCTTTCGTTTAGGGGCCATTAAGTTTAATGATGGCCTGAGCCGAGAGGAGAGCTGTCGCCTTATTGAAGCTCTGTCTTGGTGCCAGCTGCCATTCCAGTGTGCCCATGGGAGACCTTCCATGCTGCCATTAGCTGACATAGACCACTTGGGACAGGAAAAACAGGTATGGTAATGACTAACAGGAGAAGAGGGAGCAAAGTGTATCTTCTCTTTCTTGCTCAGCTCCTGTTAGCCAAATGTGATCTGTCTTAATCCTTTCCAAAATAACGAGCATTTTGAAAAGTGTGAATTGAGAGTTTATTTACATAAAGTCTCACCATTTCATCTTCTGTCTCAAAGTCAAAATGGAACTTAAGCTGCACTGTCAGATTACACACATGATGCCTTTGTATTTTGTAAGCTTAACACATGTACAGACTGACATATCTTGAACATCTGTTGCCTACTGGCTCTTGGTTTGATAAGATAGAGAAGTTCTGTCTGGGGCTACAGAAAACTGGTAGAAACACAGCAAATCCACTGCTAGCAAATATAGCCTAAATAGCCATTTGCTTGATGATACTTGCTGGAAATGGTAGCCATCCCTAAGGATCTCTGGAATTATGATTTGGGGATCATCAGGCAGGAAACCAAGCTTAGGAGATTTTCACATTATGGTTTGGCCTTGATTACTCAACAGCCCAGGAACAATGATGTGGATAATGCAATAAAGGCACAGAATGGTTTAAATTAAAGAACATTTTCTGTTCTTGTTATAATCTTAAATGAAACAGAACATGAGAACATAATAGGAATGTCCATGTTGCTGCTTTCCAAAATCTTTTCTTTTGCCTGCCTTTCCTTGTAAGGGCTATAAAATCTTTCCTTGTGTGGAGTTTTCTGGTACTTTTGTTTTCTGATGCATCCAGTAGACTTTAATCCATTAAAAACTTACTGTTTCATGTGACAATGAAAAAAAGTCCTGTTCTTATTCCTAAAGAGATGGGAATCTAGACTTAAAGTCTACAGTCCCACTTATCCTACGGAAATCTCTAATCTTTTCTGAATCCAGAAATTAGAAATCTGAACAGATTGGAATAGCCACAATTAGGAAATTTTTATATGCTACTTGGCTTTTCATGCTGCATATGGAAGTTATTCTCTTTCTTCCCACAGATTAAACCCAATCTTGCTAAACTTCGAAAAATGGCCCAGGCCTGGCATCTCTTTGGAAAAGCAGAAAGATGTAATACAAGGCAAAGCCTGGAGGCATCCATGCCTCCTTGTGAGCCACCATGAGAACAGAATTACTGATCTGTATGGAACCAAAGGGATGCTAACTATATGCCTCTGAGCAGAGACCATGAGCAGCAGATACCAGCAGAGTCCTGAGTTGGCCGGTGCCCCCAAGCAACATGATATTGGCCAATCTTGAGCAGATGATCGCTCCAAGCTAAAGAGAGTTCATTCGTCTGCAGCCATGGACATAGGAGGTTGCCCTATAATACCTACTTTTTATAACCTATGTAGAGATAAAATTTAATAATCAATTGATTCATTTGTGGGTTTTTTTTTTTGTTGTTTTTTGTTTTTGTTTTTGTTTTTTTGGTAGGGGGGGAAGTGGTTTGGGAGCAGTTTGTTTTTGTTTTTGCAATTTTTTCCAGCCTTGTAGTTTGCATTAATGTGATTTGCCTGATGATGAATTGCTCACGATTCAGTCTGCCTTCCTAGACAGTCCACAGCCACACTCCATTGGTCCTTTCCTTACCCACAGTCTTCTTCACTTTCTGCTGCTTTACATCTTAAATTTCAGACTTAACGAGTTTCTCTACACTCAACAAAAATGTCCCCTGCAGTCTTCCATCAGGCTTGTAGTTAGATTATTTTAGGGATTAAAAACTATTGATAAAGAGAAACAAGGACAAGAATAGGATAGAATAGACAAAATTTCAAGTTGCTCTGGTTGTCTTATTTTCTCTTTAAAATCTCATTCACAGTCTGATATTGTTCATAACCCAATTAGTAAAAACGGTGAAAGGACTATGAACTTGTATTTTAAATACAAGTTTTTTTGGTACTTTAAAAATATCTCTCTTGATGTGAAAGCAATTTTTCATATCAAAATGCAGCATTTATTCTTTCAACCTGACCAGATATGCCCTCTACATTTTTTCAGGTTCTTTTGGCCCCTTTGAAATCCTGTCTTAGTTTTTATTATAGTAGGCCTATCTAATGGCCTCATAATTTCATTTGGGACCAGGACTGATCTTTGTGTAAACGCTTGTTGTGACATCCTTAATCTGTATGTCCTCTGCTGTTTTAGAAGGTTTGATTTCTGGTTAATAAAACTCAGTAGACTAAGGTTTTACAGAAGGACAAAAAGAAAAGCAAAAAACCAGCTGGTAATGTTTATTGCAACTGGGATACCGTATAATGAGAAAGACGTTGCAGTGAGAATTTCCACTTTTGTATTTGCAGCCTGCTCAAATTGGCCTTTGTATCAATGGAATGATTTTTCTCATTTTTTAATACAGGAAACAAATTTGTGCTCATGGAAGAAAAGTTTGTTTGCCAGCAGCCCTGCAGTGATTCTTACAGGAGCAATGAAGTATTGCATTCATTAGTGTGTGTCTCAGAGAAGGTTCAGGAAAAGCCTTCACTGGTTTTCAAGGGGATCCTTGTAGAATTACGTAATTGGAACCCTGAAGAATAGGCACCACTGTCTAAAAATGGCCTTTATTCTTCTAAATACATATAAACGGTTTCATAGACTGGGAGACATGACCTTTGAAAGGAGGGTGTTTTCAGGGGATTTGCAAAGATGTCAGGGGCTCTGCCTCCAGGCCCAGTGGGGTGCTGTGGCCTCCGGACCTCTGCCTTCACTCTCCAGAGCTATATGGAGGCCAGCTGTCCTGGGAGTTTAAAAATTTTTAGGTTAGACCAATGTGTGAGATTAAAAAAAATATTTTGATACCTCTTATATTAGGATGCTGGAGTGCAGTTTTCAAAATGTTTTGCTATAATCCCAAACCATTGTTTCTTTTTTGAGAATAGCAGAGGATTAGAAAAAGTTCTCCATAAATTATGTAACCAGTCTTTCTGGCTAGCCGGCCTCAAGCAATGGAAGAGATAATTATCCTGTTTTAATAATTTATAAACTCAGTTGCCTACATCAGCATAAAATGAACCTATTAGCCAAAAATATCTAACATTACCTTTATTGCCTATTAGGATTTTGTTTTGTTCTGTTTTGTTTTTAACTTACTTACAACAGAGCAGAGATATACTTAATTTTCTGAAACATGATAGTAGTAATCATTAACACTTTCATGGTGCTTTAAGATTTACAAAATAATTTTTGCATATCTTTTTTGAATTTCTTGGCAACCCATGAGATAAGATGGTATTATGCTCCCCATTTTCTGAAGGCTGAAATATATTAAGTGATTTGTCTAAGATCACACAGGTACTAAGTATTAGTAAAGCTGAGAATGGTAAACAAGTTTTCTGGTTCTGATAACAAGAATAAATATTACCATTTATTAAGGGCCTCCTATATACCCAATGCTTTGTTTACATTACTTCTAGTTCTTACAACAGTTCTGTTAGCAGGCTAGTGTCTCTCTTACAGTGAGACTGCTGAGCCTCGGAGCAGTTTCCCCTTTGGCAGAGAGAGCCAGAATTCAGACCCAGGTCTACGTGGCTTCACATAGCACACTCCTTCCCATTGTTAACCCATGCTGCCCATATATTTGCAGTTTGTTAGGGACTTACCAGTTTGTCAACTTAGTTCAGCTTTATTAGAGTCTGGTTGGTGGACACTTCATTAACTTCAGAATAAAACTTGACAGATGTGATGTGCAAAGAAGCCATCTTCAAGAGTTCCATTTTTGGGAACATTCATCACAATTTTATTGAGCAGTAAGGGTGCAAGCCTGCAAGAACTTAGCTTTAGTCAGGGAGAGAGACAAGGAAACTGATAATCTAATGTGATAACTTCCTCTAGGTTTAGAAGTCACTGAGTTACAGCTATGTTGCTTTTACTGGGATAAGAGGAAATAACAATTACGTCAGAAATTAAGGTTATAGAAGGTAATTGGAGCTAGTATCAGAAAAGCTTAGAAAGGAGGGGAGAGACTGGAGAGAGGGCTAGGGAAAAGTCTAGAACCTAGCTGGGATCTCAAACTCCATAAGCAGCTGAGAATGGAGAGATTCTAGCAATCACACATCAGAGCAAGGCAAAGAAAAGGTCAGACAAAGATTAACAGATGGGATATGAACCTAGCAGTGGAAAAAAACAAGGCAGCCAAAACAAGTGGAGCCGGACGGGGCCCAAGACCAAGTTGGAGAAATATGTAGGGGGCTGAGGAAGCCATGCCCAGTGAGAAGAACAGATGCAGCCCATCAGTTCCTAGAGAACCTCAACAACCATGCTCAGCTGCAGCTCCAAGCAGGAGCCTGTAAGCGGTGAAGGGGAAAGCGGTTTCTGGCACAATGAGCTGGACTCCTCCAACCTGTTTCCTACCTGAAGTACCACCCCATTCTATGAAAACCTTTACAAAAGCAGGCTAGCAACAAGAACTGACCACTGTTTGCCATTATCTATCATGCCTATCAAGCTGTATATCAATGGGGAGGTAGCAACAAGGTGGACTCAGAAGAGAAGGAAGTCTGGGAAACCCAAAATCGATAAAACCCTTTTCTTTTTCTCCATTCCTTCATCATTCAGGAACTAAATGTATGAGTCCCTTCTGAAGGTACCAGAAGTTATGGGGATATAAAGAAAAAAAGGGGCTCTCCTCTGTCTTAGGATTTTTCAGGCCCTTGGATCAGTTTCACCTTCTACCCGTTTGTCATAGAGCACTCTGTGCTCAGAAACATCTGATAAAGTTCAGGCCACCTGACCCCAGTCTCGGGGAGCTGAGTGTCTTACCTATCAAAGTGCGGAGTTCGCAAGCTAGGATGACTCCAGCAGCAGTACAAAGCAGCGAAATTTGGCCTGACTCTACCCTTAAAACTGGCTTGACTAAACAACTTAATCTTATTTACTGCAAAAGCAAGGAGTATGCAGTGGTAGTTGCTCACCCACACCCCCTGCAAAAGAAAAAAAAAAAGGTGGTTTGGAGTCAGAGTCAGCTGCTGCTGTTAGCGTATCATTTATTCAGGGTCCTTCATCATGCCTCTTTTATAGTAAACTGCAGAATTTTGCATATAAATTATGAATTTTAGGAATCTTGTCAAGTTTTCAAGTAGCTTCCTTCTCGAGGCAGGTCTTAATTCTAAATGTAACCTGCCTGAAAAAACAGTCCTGAAAGGCTCCTTCTCTTCAGTTCAGTGTTTAATATAAACATCAGGCAATCAGAGTTGCAAGTGTGGTTAGGCTCAAAGGCAGCCCTCTGTTGAGTGAGTGTCGTGCAGAAGACAGAAAGCTTAGACTCTAAGCTCTTTATTAATAATAATTGCTTAGCCATTGCACAATAACCTGGAACAGCTGTTTGGTGAATGAAGGAATAATTCAAAGCAAAGTTAGCCAGATAGAGAACACTTCCAAACCACATTTCAGAATAGCTCTTTTGTATCAACTAGGTGCTCCTTTACAGAGGGAATTTTGCTGAGTTTGGGGAGGACAGGTGGATAGTATGTGGCCTTTACTATAATACATCGCCATCTGGTACTATCTTTATGGCAAAATTGTTCTGATGTACTGAGTTCTACATATGTGGTGTTAGAGAGTCACGTAGCTCGATGATGGGACTGCGGAACTGGCAGCCTTCATTACCCCAAAGACTGATGTGACGGATTGCTTTGAGAAATGATTTGCAAAGCACATCTGTGAAACGTATGATCCTACGGGTACCGGCGTGTATTTCTTTGAGGTATCACTTTCCGCTGAAGTTTTCCTTGGTGGAGGATTTTTCAGAGACTTCTCTTCTGATGCTAAATTAGGAATTTCTGTTCCTTATTTGAGTTCCAAGAATTGTGCCTTTCCTGCCCTCCGCCCAAATTGGAAGACATAAACCGTGGGAACAGTGTCTTTACAAACTGTACTGAGTGATTCTCTGACTTGATTTAGCATATTCAGGAGGCCTCTCACAGGCATGGCATCCTCTTTCTATTAATCCTCTTCAAGTTGGAGCTACAAGTTTTTGTCTTTGGTTTCCAGTTCCATCTGTGAGGGCAGCGGCGGTGGCAGGAGGCAGGCGGCAGGCAGGCACGAAGGCAGATAGGTAGGAAGTTCACATGGAACCCCTGCCTCCCCGTTCAGATCAGGCTCTCCCATTCCAATATTTACTCTTCCTCAAACAGGAAAAGGGAGAGGGAAATAGAAAAATGAGGCCTATAAATAGCTTTGTGGGATTCGCTTGAGGTCCTAAAGAGCCTAAAAGAATATGCATTGGTGCAGTTCTTCTGTCCCAGGAACTTTAAGAGTTGACCAAAACGAGACAGAACCTCTACTCTTGTAACCCTCATCCATTGCACTTATGCCTGGGAAGAATGTGGGGGCTAATTTTAGACCTAGAAACTAAGATGCACAAAGGACAAGTATCATAAAGCATTTTTGGGGCCAGAAACAGATTTAAGTTCCTTGACTCACTGCTGCTTTTACTCCAGACCACACGGTTTCACCCAAGTGAATTGCTGTTAGAATTGGTGCCTACAGAGGAGACAATTGCTCATAATTGGTAGCTATAAGCCACTTCACTGAGAAAGTGCGGGGTTTTAGATGCTTTAAGAGATAATTGACAGACTGAAGCCTGAGTCAGGCTCTTCTGAGTCATAGAGTTTTTAGGTTGTCTTTCTGACTGACCCTCTTCAATCTTATTTTACCCTCTTCAAGGGAAGACAAGAGCCCTAAGACCTACCTCAAGTTGATGTCAAAGAGTAGAGGCCTTTACCTCATAACCTGCCTCTGGCCAATGTTTACCAAAGTGTGGTTCTCAAATCACCTGTTAAAATCCCTTAGGGTGTTTGTTAAACATGCAGACTCATGCTCCCTTCCACCCCACAGACAGTGCCACAGGAGACAGGAAGCTGGTCTGTGACCAGCATCCCCAAGGGTTCCTCAGCACACTCAAGTCTGCCTTGGACCTCTGTTCTAGACCAGTGGTTCCCAAACGTGGAAGATCATCTGAATTACCTGGGCAGATTTTTTTAAAGATTTTATTTATTCAAGAGAGAGAATGAGTGGTAGAGAGGAGCAGAGGGAGAGAGAGAAGGAAGCCCGATGCTGGACTCAATCCCAGGACCCTGGGATCATGACTTGAGCCAAAGGCAGATGCCACTGACTGAGCCACCCTGGTGCCCCTGGGGAGACTTTCTGAAAAAGTAATTACTAAAGTAGTATACAAAAAATAAAATAGTATACATAAAAAATTGGAAATGATATATAAACATACTAAATAAAATTAGATGTCGTCCTGCTTGCCACTGTTTAATGCTATTCTTCCACTTATTTTTTTTTAAAGATTTATTTGAGAGCAAGTGACTGTGGGCAAGGGGGTGGGGGTGGGGGGCAGGAAGAGGGAGAGGGAGAAACTCCCCACTGAACGTGGGGCCCCACATGGGGCTTGATATCACGACCTAAGATCATGAACTGAGCCAAAACCAAGAGTTGGATGCTTCATCGCCTGGGCCACACAGGCGCCCCTTTTTCTAGACTTTTATCCTATTGCGTATACATACTGTTTTGTTTTAATGAAGGTCATACTCTGCATACTGCTCTGCAGCTTGACTTTTTCCTAGCTTGTTTTACTTGAGTGTTAATTGGACTTTGTTACAAATCTGTCCCATTCTTTTAACACAAGGCTCACAAAGCAAATGCCTGTAGGGGTTAGGTAGATAGTAAATGTGTTAAATGGGAGGAACTGCAGACAGGTTTTTCCATTTAATTCAGAAGCTGCCCAGGTACAGTCAGCTGCTGCCATTTGGAAACTTGGGCCCAGAATTGCCAAAGCTTCTGTTTTCAAGAGAAGCAAGAAATATGAATTTGTTTAATGTGCAATCTCCACATTTTTTTCTTTGCATTTTTAAATATTGGTAACTAATTCAAATTAAATACAGGGTGAACCAGCCAAAACATCTTTAATCCAGATACAGCCCTTAAAGCCCCCCTTTTGAAACCTCTACTGCAGCGTATATACATGATGATCCACAGTATGTCAGATTTGCTTTAAGCAAATTCTCAGGTGCCATTCCAGAGATCAAATGATAGAAGTCTGGATAGAGGCCAAAATGGTACATTTTTTTAAGCTCCCAAATGATTCTGATGATCAGAGTTCTTGGAACCACTGTCTTAGATTACTAACAAGTTGTTTGGGACCACTGCCAGTGAATTAGGAAGGAAACTGTAAATCCTTTCATTTGCATTTCTGTTTTAGATGGTTCCCTCTAATTACAGCCCTCTATGAAAACACAAAAAGGGCTCTGCCGCTGCTGTTTCAAGCAGTTCAATCAGAGCAGAACAATAAATAAACCATCTCAGGAATCTTCAAGAAGCTTTTATTGGCACCGGCCAGGAAAAGGTGTGGTAGCCATTTCTGAGCAAAAACCTGTATCCCAGCAAGGTCTTCAGTGTTAAGTTTAACACCCCACTGAACCAGAAAGTTCAAGTTCCTGAAACTTAAGTTCCAGACACCCCACATCACCAAGAGGTTAAGAGGTGTCCCCACTGAAGAATTTTTTAAGTAAACTCTGTGCCCAACATGGGGCTCGAACTTGGGGCTTGACCTCGAGATCAAGAATCACATAGTCTACTGACTGAGGCAGCCAGGCACCCCCAAGAGACTCCAAAATCAATAGGTCAAGCCCCACTGCTCCTATTAAGATCAGAAAGGCAAGCAGCAGTCCTGAATGTGCATCCTTGTTATGGGATGACTAAAAAGGCAAGAAACAGTATTATGTTTTTCTCAGGTTGACTCCAGGTCACTCTCCATTGCAAGGACGATGTTTTCAGCAGTCACACTGAAGTCCCTCTCCATTCTGTATTTGGCTAAGCAGCTGCTTAGAACGAGTGGTGGTCATAGGACATGATCATCAGGATGGTAGAGTTCACTCATCAGGCGGTAGATGTAGGAAGGTGCATTCCCACCAATGTTGGAGATAAAGAGGGTAATGAGCTCTGGGGGGACGTAGTCAAACACAGGGCAGTGAACGCTGACCTTCTCCAGAATGTCCCCTGAAAGGCAATCACACGTGCTGAAAATAAAGTGGAGGATCCTGCTCTAATAACTAAGCACACAGATTCTAGGCTCAATAATGCAGGCATACCTGCAACCTCAAGAAAGGGAAGTTACAGCAAAGTACAAACCAGAAGAGAGGACTTCACATCATGACACCCTGCTTCAAACTCCAATGCCTTTCCACAGCCCATAGGATAAACTCCCAACTTCGGATAGCAGCCTTCAAGATCTGGCCCCTCCTCACTGCACTACACTAATTATAATTCATCCCACTCTCCTTCATGTCATTACTCTCCAGCCATATGGACCTAATTGAGGCCCTTTGCATCAACGCCTGGAAGACTCTCTCCTTGATCTTTACATGGTGAGCTCTATTCATTCTAGACTCAGCTGGAATGTCCTCTCATTAAGACCCTTGCCCCATTAAGGTAGTTTCCTGCCATTTTCCATCACATCATCCTTGTTTTCTTCCCAAAACATCCCATGACCTGACATTTTCTTGTCTGTCTGCTGCAACAGAATGTAAGCTCTGTGGGAGCAGGGCCTATTTGTGTTGTTCATTGTTACATCCTAGTACCTAGAATAGTGCTGGATACATAGTGGGTACTCAACAGATACAAATAATTCTTGAAAAAATGGATGTGTGAATAAATGGATGAAGGTATTCAACTTCTAAGAATTAGCATCCCAGCTCTGCTCCTATAAGGTGTTTAAGGCCCTGTTATGTTGATGAGGTGAGAGGCTCACTGAGCAGAGCTGCTGCCTTCAGAAGTCAGAGAAAGGGACCCCAACACACAAAAGTATCTAGGTCACAGGCAAGTTTTATAGTAGGCACATTTTAGAGCATGCTTCCTTTGGCACTCCTGTCACCAAAATGATTCCCTACAGCAAATAAGAACTAGTACATTTTCCCAGTGGGTTGCTGCATGTGTATCAAGCAATGTGCAAAGCCAAACCCCATTAATGCTAGATGAACCAACCTACCATGACCCCAGTACTCAAATATATTAGTCTCAGAACAAAATAAACACAGACTAGATCAGGCACCCTAAGATGCTAAAGGGAAGGCCCCATGAGAATGATAAAAAGCACAATCTGGCCAACATTCAATACCCACTGACTACCAGAACATCATCAAAAAGACCAAAAAAAAAAAAAAGACCAAAATACACACATGTGCACATGCATGCACACACACACCCCCTCCCCCCACCGCCCCGCCTTCCATACCTTCTGTGAAAGGCAGGACTTCTTCAGGAGCCACAAACTTGTGAAATGAATCTTCTTCATTGGGGAACTAGACAAGGAAAAATTTGAAAGGGTGGGGGGGTGAAAGAGAAACTCAGCAAATTACACTTTTAAGTATACAGCCGAGGGAAATAAAAAAGGTATGTCCACACAGCAACTTGTACAGTAGCATTATTCGCAAAAGGTTGAACAACCCAACTGCCCCCCAACAGGTCAATGGATAAAAACGTGGTAGATCCCTGTAACAAAGTATTATTCAGCCACAAAAAGAAACCTTTTTTTTTCTTGTTAGAGCTAGGAACCTTGAACACATCATGCTAAATTAAAGAAGTCAGAAACAAAAGGCACATATTGTGTGGTTTCTTTTATATGAAATATTCCAAACAGGCAAAGCCACAGAGACAGAAGGCAGATTAGTGATTCCTAGGAGGTGGGCAGAGGGGGCAATGGGGAGTGATTATGTAATGGGTACGGAGTATTTTCCTGGGATGATGAAGGTCTGAAACCAGAGAGCGGCAGTTGCACAATGCTGTGACTATAGTAAATGCCCCTGAGCTGTACATTTAAAAATGTTTAATTGTATGTTATGTGAATTTCACCTCAATTTAAAAGAGATCTGCAAAGAGGTTGGTATTTCAAAGCAAACAGCTTCTATCACTAATGAAATGGCTCCCCACTTTGTAACACTACTTGTATTCAGGCTACAGAGAACTGTCCCTCCAACGATAACAAATAAAACCTATGTTCCGAGTTTCAACTTGTTTGGCATTTCCAGAAACAGTCAGGGTACTGGGCAATGGTGGCAGTGTAAACAAAGGGCCTCCCCCAACTGTCCTGACCTTACAATTTTGATTTCTCAAAGCTGACTAGTTATAACAATCTTTTTTTCCTGGTTCAAGGCTTCTGTGGCTTTTCCCAACCTCTACTGGGTCTAATCCATTTAGTAAACGCAGATAAAGTGAAGCCTCACAGTGAGTAGATTGAAGGCCCAGAGCTCAACTGAACACTTTGGCTTCCTTCTCTCTACTGGCTATAGACGGACACATACATACCTGTGGGGAAAGCTTGAACATGGGAGCACAAACGATGAGTGGGGTGGAATGGTGTTTTGCTGCCAGTGCTAGAGTGTGAGTTCCTGTCACAGCTCTCAGGGCACCGTTGGCCAGGATGGTCTTTGTGCCAATGATCACCTTTGGAACAGGAAGCAAAATGTGAGTCATCCTACTGCAAGAGCCTTAAATGGGCTATTGGGGACAACAGGCTAAATGCTCAGGCCTCAGTCTTGACACTGAGGGTCGTGCACTAGTAAGGGAAAACGGATTCTACAGTGAAGACCAGGAGTTCTAGCTCAAGGGTAGCTTCCCAAAGAAAGAATGAGTATAGTATGTGACAAGAAGCTACTATCTTCTGCTTTTAGCCCCGTCTTTTCTGGAATCTATATGCCACACCTCCTGAGAAGCTAGGAGCTATTCTATTCACCATCCACCACTGCCAAGCTCTCTGAGCAGAAGGCAGGGACCCCCTACCCAATCCCTAGCAGCTGCCACACTTAACATAGCCCTATTTCATTCTCTTCGATGCTTTCATAAAAAAGAAGCTGCTCTGGGGTGCCTGGCTGGCTCAATCAGTAGAGCATGTGACTCTTGAACTCAGGGTTGTATTCAAGCACCATGTCAGGTGCAGAGATTGCTTGAAAAAATAAAATCTTTAAAACAAAAACAAAAAGAAGCTAATCTAAGTGAGGAACAATGATACAGATAAAGGGAAAAGAAGTTCAGGTAATATATTAAAAAGCCCCAAGTATATACTTTCAAAAGGTACTAGAAGCTTTCTTGTCATGGATATTATAGGGGGGAGAAAAAAGAAATCTGTATTTTGGAAGTATAATCTTCATGAATTCAGTATAACTCCAAATACACCCACCTTGTTGACTCTTGACATAACAGCAAAAATGGCAGCATCAGTCATGACAGTTGTCTCAATACCTGCTTTGGATAAATTGACTGCCATTTCATGACCCTGCAATAGGAAAGAAAGGCCTGATGTTAGAAGAGAGTGGGGAGAGTGTGCAAGGCATCTCCAATGGAACTGGATGTGGAAAATTCTGTGATATTGGGCACAGCCAACACACAACTGCCAACAGGTAATTCCTTTTTCTGCCCATGGTAGGTATTCTCTGGTACGCTGCAGGAAAGCCCAGGAGAAGCCAATAAATGTTGAATTTTCCACAGGAGCACTAGAGCAGCCACAAAACTGGAAATACCGCTTGCTTGTGTAACTAGGCAGCGCTGATAGGATAGCTCCTGGCTCCTTATTTTATGACCTCCTGCATCCTTACCTATTTCCTTTCTAAAGACCTATTATTTACATAGGGATTGAGTGAGGTCAGACCAAGCATCAGTCATCCCCCAAGGCAAGTTACCCTATTTTGATTCCTAAAAGAACCAATGTATTTCCTTTCTTGGACCCAGCATTTCCCCTAACTTTCCTCAGCCAGTGTTTAAGAATGTTGACAGGATGAACAACTTGAAAATTCCCTTCATGTTTTACTTTACCTTCTCAATGTCTTGCTTATCAATTGAAAGTTGGCATGGAGCCCATCTATCACTTCTTTACTTTTTTATTTTTTAAAGATTTTATTTATTCATGAGACACACACACACACACACACACAGAGAGAGAGAGAGAGAGAGAGAGAGAGAGAGAGAGAGAGAGAGAGAGAGAGAGAGGGAGAAATAGGCAGAGGGAGAAGCAGGCTTCCTACTGGGAGCCCGATGTGGGACTCGATCCCAGGATCCCAGGATCATGCCTTGAGCCAAAGGCAGAGATGCTCAACTCCTGATTCACCCAGACATCCCCCAAATGCCACTTCTTTATTCTTTTTGTTTTTCCTTTTTCTTAGCAGCTCCAGCAGTCCACCTACCTGACAGAAAGGAGCACACTCTGCCACAATGACATGGAATTTCCTCTTTCGGGCAGCCTCTATGAGGAAGGCCTCTACCGTTCGGGAGAAGCCAATGGTCATGATCACCTCGTTGGAGTGGATATGCTCCAGTGCCTGGGCTGCAATGTTCTCTGTTGTCCCTTCTGCAAGAACAGTCAGTTTGGCAAGGAAAATGTGAAACTGCCATGCCACACCACCAACACAAGACAAACATGAATGATAGAACATGGACAGAGATAGGTGCCCTTCACACAGAAGGCCCACCTAAGCAGACCCTGGTAACAGGATTAACAGACCTAATGTGAAAGTCACATTCTCTGAAAAGCCCTGCCCCACTGGGATCTTCTACTTTTCAAGTTCTCAGCCTACCTTCTTTCCCAGCAGAACCCTTACTCATCCACTTATCCCCCCCCTTCAACCCTGCCTGATACAACACCAGCTCCCTATAATTCATTTTGAAGACCATGAATTCAGGCAAAAGAAACGGTCCAATTTGAGAAACTGCAAAGTGCTAGGAGTGGGGTAAACAGAGTTTCCTCCTAAAAGAACTCCTCTAAAAGGTGGCCACAACACCTCCACCTGAGAAGGAGGCCACAGAAGAAAAATAGGGGAGGAATTTGGAAGCAGCAGCTCCAGACACACAGACCCAGCCTCTTCCTCCCTTGGGGAACTCTTGATTGTAATGAATACCTGCAGGTCTCCTGGGTCACAAAGACAAGGGGAATGGAGGTGGTGCATCTGTGTGTATAAAAATTCAAGAAGAAATTTAGTGAAAAAGAGTCTATCATCTGTGGTTTTAGGGAGTTCATCTTTAAAGTGAAAATATAGCTCTGTCCTAATAGTCTCTGCAGCAGTGGATCCACAGTCTATAAAGGGCTGGTATGTAAGGAAATGTAGAGAAGGCTATCTTAATCCTGCCACCTGTTCCAACCCTTCCTCTAAATCAGGACAGAGGACAAAGCTTGGAGAACCACAGGACTGGTTATCTCCCATCTCTGCTGATGAACAACTTCTAGGGTCTTCTCTTCCTTCATCTGCCTGTAACCTGCCCTGTGATCAGGGTTCAGGACACTTACCCAGTTCCACAAGCAGCTCATTAATTGCCTCAATGATGTTGGACTGGAGTTGGGCATAATGGAAACTGAAATCCTCGCTCAGGCCTTCGGATGTCAAGAGTTTGTGCAAGGACTCCTGCTGATCGCTCTCATCGCTGCGTCCGTGGAGTCTAAGTAGGCAACAAGACCCAAACAGGGAGGTGGGCGGAGACATAGTCATTTAAGCAACAGGAGCTGCTCAGCTCCACTAAGGGCTCCAACCAGGGAGAGGGACTGGTGCAAAAATGGCCCACATCCTGACCTGCCATACTCCTCCCGGATGATCCTGAGCACTCTCCGCACCATGTTGCCCACTGTGGTCTCCGAGGGCTGCGCAGCCGTCATTCTCTGGCCCTCTCGGCGGACAAGTTCCATCAGCTCCTCTGTGGTCCGAGGGAGAGAGGGTGAGAGGGCACGAGCGAGATGAGGCCTGGCCGACTCTCCGCCTGCGGACTGGATAGTGGCGAGGGACGCGACAGAACCAACATGCCTTACCTGCGTTGCTCCAGCGGTGGTCGGTGATGATCCGGCGCAGCAGCCCCAGGGTCTCACGAGCCATGTCCTCGGAGCTGCGCCGCCCACCGTCCCGCTTCAGGGCCTCCACGAAACTCTCGATGCTCCCGCACAACTCCGAGCCCTCAGCCGCGGCTCCCGGCATCTCGAAAACAGCCGCCTCGCCGGCGGATTCCGCACCTGCACAAGGTCGGTCTTTGCACTTCCGGGGCGGGCGAAGTCGGCTTCCGCTCTGCAACGAGAACTCCGGCGTGAGAGTCTTCGGGCCACGCCCCCTCGATGCCACGTCCCGCCCCTCCACCTGCCTGAGCCAATCAGCGGCTAGGAGCTCGAGTTACTCAGTTGCCGCCGAGCGTCAGCGAGCCCCCGAGGCCCGAGGACCGGAAGTGGCCTTTCTGGGTCCCTCCGAGGCTGAACCAGAGGTGAGCTGCGAGGCCCCACGAGGGTAGCTAGTCCCATTGCTATGGAAACAGCTAGTCTCGGAGACACCACCCCCCCCGCCGCCCGAGATCCGAGGCTGCCCTACATAGCCGCTGCCCTGGTCCCCAGGCGAACACCCGCTCTCCTGGCAGAGACGCTCAGAGTGCGTGTCCGGGACCCTCTGCACCTCGGGCAGACAGGCCATTATGATGCTCTTATACTGCATGGAACTGGTTGGTTCGCACCTGTGTCTAATAGAGTCAGTTCCCTGAGGGCAGGAACCATATCTTTTTTTGCCTTTGCATTCCCAGCGCCTCGTACATCTAACGTAAGACGGGAATCCGGGATGAGGAGGCCGAATACGCCCCAGTAAGGATATTCAAAGTGGGAGCTTACGTGGAAGCATAGATGATGTCCTTCCATTTGAACAGACTACAGAGGCTGGGGAACATAACATAATACCAAGAGCTACTGTCGACTTAGCGCTGTGTGTGCCTTAGCTCATCTCTTGCAATTTATGAGGTAGGTCCTCTTATCCTCATTTTACAAGAAAGCAACCACAAAATTTAAGCAATTGGTAAAGGGGATGCGTTCATATTTAAATCTACGTCTGTCTGAATCCAAAGTCTGTGTAATGAGAATCCCTATTTCTTTAAGTTCTTAGAATCTTTGGACACACACTTAAAAAAAAAAAAAAAGATTTTATTTATTCATTTCCTTGACAGAGAGTGAACAACAGGGGTCACAGCAGAAGGAGAGCAAGCAGCAGATTCCCCCTTGAGTATGGAGCCCAATGTGGGGCTTGATCCCAGGACCCTGAGATCATGACCTGAGCTGAAGGCAGACATTTAACCAACTGAGCCACATTTTTAAGACATTTGTTACAACTGACACACATTTTATTTATTTTATTTTTAAAAATATTTTATTTATTTATTCATGAGAGACACATACACACACACACACACACACACACAGAGGCAGAGAGACACAGGCAGAGGGAGAAGCAGTCTCCATGCAGGGAGCGTGATGTGGGACTCAATCCCAGGTCTCCAGGATCACACCCTGGGCTGAAGACAGAAGCTAAACCACTAAGCCACCCAGGGATCCCCTGACACACATTTTAAAGACATTTGTTACAATTGACAAATTGCTCTCCAAAAAGCTACATCAATACCAAAATCAGACAAAGCTAGGACAAGAAAACTACAGACCAATATCCCTCAAGGCACAAAGTCCAAATCTGTAACCAATTAACAAGTCAATACATAAAAAAGATTAATACATCATTACAAAATAGAATTCAAACCTGGAATGCAAAGCTCTTTTAATATTTGAAAATTAATCACCTTAACAACCCATATTAACAATATAAAAAGTGAAACCACATGATCATATCAATTGATGCAAGAAGCATTTGACAAAATTCGACAGCCAGTGAATTAAAGAAAATTCTCAGAGAACTGGGAATAGAAGGGAACTCCTTTAACTTGGTAAAGAGCACCTACAATAAGAGCCTGCACTTAACATAATACTTTATGGTGAAAGACCACCTTCTTTTTAAGGTCAGGAACAAGGCAAGGATGTCCACTCCTATTTAACATTATACTCAAAGTCCTAGTCAGTGCAGTAAGGTAAGAAAAATGTTAAAAACATACAGACTAGAAAGAGAGAAAACTCCCTATTCACAGAAATTATTGTCCACACAAAAAATCCGAAGAATCAACAACAATGATAAAAAACCCCTCCTAGGTATTATGCTGAGTGAAGTAAGTCAGTCGGAGAAGGACAAACATTATATGTTCTCATTCATTTGGGGAATATAAATAATAGTGAAACGGAATATAAAGGAAGGGAGAAGAAATGTGTGGGAAATATCAGAAAGGGAGACAGAACGTAAAGACTGCTAACTCTGGGAAACGAACTAGGGGTGGTAGAAGGGGAGGAGGGCGGGGGGTGGGAGTGAATGGGTGACGGGCACTGGGGGTTATTCTGTATGTTAGTAAATTGAACACCAATAAAAAATTTAAAAAAAAAACCCTCCTAGAACTAATTAGTGAATTTAGCAAGGATACAAAGTCAACACACAAAAATCAATCTTACTTCTGTATACTAGCAATGAATAATTAGAAACCAAAATTGAAAACACCGTACCTCCCAAAAGCCATAATATATTCCTCAATTTTGTGTTAAGTTTGAATTGTCCTAAAAATTGTACCCATTTGCATGCTTGCTAACACTTAGCATGTTCTGAACAATTTTAGATATTGTTGTTCTTTATTTTTCCAGCATCAGGCCATTGCAACATAAGGAATGTACTATTTTATACATGTAAAAAAAATACATGTTGTGTGTATAATATAGTTATGCAAGTTATGAAGCATGACAACAAAATGAACATACATGAGCACATCTTCTCAACTTAAAAACCAAGACTCTTAAAAATATAGACATAGAAAGTAGACTGGTAATTTTCAGAGGCTGGAGGGAGACATAAGTTATTATTTAATGGGTACAGAATTCTGGCTTTACAACATTAAAAGGGTTCTAGAGATGGGAGATGGATGGTGGGTGATGGACATACATTAATGCCACTGCACTGAACACTTACAGGTTAAAATGGTAAATTTTATGTTCTGTGTATTTTACTACAATTTAAAAAAATATGTGAGGTATACAAAAAAACCCTGAAATACTGCCAGAACCATCTTATTAATGTGTGTTTTTGTTTACCCCATTTCCCTGTCTTCCTTCATACCCAAGGATAACCACTGAATTTTGATTGATTTTTCTTTGTTTTATTTTTTAAAAAGTATTATATATATCCCTAGACAACATATTGTTTAGTTCTGCTTGGTTTGGAGTTTTTAACAAATGGCATTATAATGTAATTTTCTACAACTTGCTTTTTTCACTTGGTATGACATTCCTAAAATTCATCCATGTTGTTACATGTATTTGTGGTTCTCTCTCTCTTTTTTTTTAATAAATATTTTTATTTATTCATGAAAGACATACAGAGAGAGAGAGAGGCAGAAACACAGGCAGAGGGAGAAGCAGGCTCCATGCAGGGAGCCCGATGTGGGACTCGATCCCAGGACTCCGGGATCATGCCCTGAGCAGAAGGCAGATGCTCAACCGCTGAGCCACCCAGGCTGCCCATCTTGCCTACTTTCTTAAAAATCTTTTTAAAAATAGACTTGTAGAAGTACCTTATGTATTCTGAACACTAATCTTTTTCACTTTTTATATAAATATCTTTTCTCAGTTCATGTGTTGTCATTTTACGTACTTTGAGTTGTCTTTGAACAGAGTTCTTTATTTTAAATATCAAATGCATCAACCTTGTGTTGTATAGTTAATGCTTTTCATGTTTTATTTTAAAAATCCCTCTCTGATATAAAGGCTTAAAGGTAACCTCTTATCTTTTCCTTCTGAATAATTTAAAACTTAAAATTTATGACTAATTTTGAGTTACTTTCTATGTGGGGTGAAAGGTGGGAATCCAATTTTATTTTCTTTTTCCATTGATTTCAATGCTACCACTGTAATATGCCAGGTGTCTATAATGGGTGAGTCTGTTTGGGGAGTATTTTGTTCCATTGCTAAATTTGCCTATCCCTTACCCAATATCACCTTATCTTATTTACTATTGTCTTATTTTATAAAAAGTCTTGCTATCTGGTTAAGAAAAATTCCCTTGCCATACATATTTCTTTAAGAGGGTCTTAACTAGTTTGGGGCCTTTACTCTTTCATATATGTTTTAGAAATAATTTGTCCATTCATAAAAAAAAAAAAACCCAAAACACAGAACTCTAAATATGTTGCTTGGAATTACTTTAAATCTCTAAATTAATTTGAGGAAAATTGACAACTTTAGGATATTGAGTCTTCCCATCCATGGACTTGGTACATTTCTCCGTTTATTTGTGTCTTTAATGTTTGTTTGTTTTAAGATTTTATTTATTCATGAGAGACACAGAGAGAGACGCAGAGACATAGCAGAGGCAGAGGGAGAAGCAGACTCCATGCAGGGAGCCCCATGTGGGACTCAATCCCGAATCTCGGGATCACGCCCTCAGCCTGAGCAGACGCTCAACCACTGAACCACCCAGGCATCCCTGTGTCTTTTTTTTATTGGTGTTCAATTTACTAACATACAGAATAACCCCCAGTGCCCGTCACCCATTCACTCCCACCCCCCGCCCTCCTCCCCTTCTACCACCCCTAGTTCGTTTCCCAGAGTTAGCAGTCTTTACGTTCTGTCTCCCTTTCTGATATTTCCCACACATTTCTTCTCCCTTCCCTTATATTCCCTTTCACTATTATTTATATTCCCCAAATGAATGAGAACATATAATGTTTGTCCTTCTCCGACTGACTTACTTCACTCAGCATAATACCCTCCAGTTCCATCCACGTTGAAGCAAATGGTGGGTATTTGTCATTTCTAATAGCTGAGTAATATTCCATTGTATACATAAACCACATCAAACGCCGGGACACCTGCACCCCAATGTTTATAGCAGCAATGACCACGATAGCCAAACTGTGGAAGGAGCCTCGGTGTCCAACGAAAGATGAATGCATCCCTGTGTCTTTAATGTTGTTTGGTAAAATGTTGTAATTTTCTCCATATAGGTCTTACACATCTTTTAAAAGATTTATTCCTAGGCACCTTGTATATTTATTGCTATTATAGATTATTATCATTCTTTTTCATCATTGCCAAATTGATAGAGAAAATACAAAAACTTTTAATTTTCATTTCTTTGCTCATTAATCAAGGTGAGCTTTTTTTTCATATTTATTTGACTTTGCATTTCTTCTCTTATGAATTGCTCGTGTGTGTGGTTGCCCGCTTTATTTTTTAAGATTTTATTTATTTATTCATGAGAGACACAGAGAGGAAGAGAGAGAGAGAGAGAGAGAGAGAGAGAGAGAGAGAGAGAGGCAGAGACACAGGCAGCAGGAGAAGCAGGCTCCATGCAGGGAGCCCGATGTAGGACTTAATCCCGGGTCTTCAGGATCAGGCCCTGGACTGAAGGCAGGGCTAAACCGCTGAGCCACCCGGGCTGCCCTGCCCATTTTTCTAATATGGTACGTGACAGACATTCTGGTTGTCCACCCGATATCCATTTCTTTCTTCTTCCCTGTTAAAAGAACTTGTTTGGTTTCTACCCACAGGAAGAGTGGTTTTAACTTATGGGTAAATCCTGATTGGTTTAAGCCAATCATGGCAATTCCATTCTCCTTTAAGAAAAAAAAAATTTAACAGGTTGGTGTTGGGTAATGCATTTTCTAGCCAGCAGGATAAAAAGAGATCTGTTTGGAAAGGTTTCTTTGTTATTTAGTAACAGAGAAGACTACTTAGTCTCTTCTACCTCTGATCGTCTGAGATATGGTGCTTAAAGCTCTTGCAGCTATCTTGTGAGGTCTGAAGATTGAAGATAAAGTTAACATGCCAAGGATGGCAGAACAGAAAAATAGAAAGAACCTAGGCTTTTGATGATATCAACACTTAATGGGTATTTTACATATATAAACTCTTTTCATTCTTACAGCAATCCTATGAGATAGATACTACTATAACCATTTTCAAAATAGGAACCTGAGGCAAAAGTAGGATAACTTGCTTAATGACACACACCCAGTAAGTGAAAGAGTTGAGATGTTAATCCAACAGTATAGCTTCAGTGCCTGCACTGTTAGTCTGTGTACTGTGGAGCCTTATATTAAAGTTGTGTGAAATCAGCAAATCCAGAAGTTGCCTAACTTTTATACTTCTTATTATATAAAGTGATACGTCTCTCTATTCATAAAATTTTGAGTTTTCTATCACTTGTAGCCCAAGGCATCTTGATATTGGGCATTTAGTTTTTTGGTTGACTTGTAAGGTCTATTCATATATTAAAGATACCAAGCATTTGTAATTTGTGTTGCAATATTAGTAGTTTTGGAAACTTTGCCCAATTCTCATATATTGCTATGGGATTTTAAATTAAAACCCTTTTCAGTAGGACAATTTGAAAAAAAAAAAAGCAAAAAATTTTTAAATGTTCATTCATACTCTTTAAACCAGTATGTCTTAGGAATTTATGCTAAGGAAATAATCAGAAATAGGCACAAAGATTTATCCACAATAATATTTTTTATTTTATTAGTTATAACATAAAAATCAGAAATATTCCTAAATACTCAAAGTTAGGAAATTGGTTTGGAAATTAGGTACTGCCATCCATATTTTAGGAGAATATTTAATGACATAGGAAATACCTTATGATAAGAATTACTGAGAACATATTGTTAAGTTTAAAAAGTAGGTTGCATGCAGTCACTCTGGAAAATAGTTTGGCAATTCCTTTAAAAACTGAAAATGGATTTATAATACAATCCAGCAATTGCACTCTTGCTCATTCATCCCAGAGAAATGAGCACTTGTGTCCAAACAGCATGAATGTTCATAGCAGCTTTATTCATAATAGCCAAAAACTGGAAGCTTCCCAAATGTCCTTCAATTGGTTGACATTTAAACAAACTGTGGCACATCCATAGCATGAGATATGGCTCAGCAATAAAAAGGAACAAACTATTGATAACTGCAACAACTTAAATGAGCCTCAAGGAACTGAATGAAAAAAGCCAATCTCAAAAGTATATTTAGTAGTGCATAATTCCATTTATGTATCATTCATGGAATAACACATAGAAATAAAAAATAGATTAGTCATTACCAGGGATTAGGGATGGATGGGGGGCATGAGATGGGTGTAGCTATGAAGGCGTGACTTAAAGGATAATACAGTTGAGCCTCTTGATCTTGTGGAGATAGTTATGCAAGGCTGCAGATCATAAAATTTCATAGAGCTACACACATGAGTGCATGTGTAACTGGTGAAATCTAAAACTATAGATTCTGTCAATGTCAATATTTTGATTTTGAGGGAATCCCTGGGTGGCTCAGCGGTTTTGCGCCTGCCTTTGGCCCAAGGCGTGATCCTGGAGTCCCAGGATCGAGTCCCACATCAGGCTCCCTGCATGGATCCTGCTTCTCCCTCCTCCTGTGTCTCTGCCCCCCCTCCTGTCTATCATAAATAAATAAATCTTTAAAAAAATATTTTGATTTTGATGTAGTACCATAGTTGTATAAGTTGTTACCATTAGAAGAGGTAGGAGGAAGGGGCATGGGACTTCGGTGTATATTCCTTTCAATCTCTTGTGACTCTACAATTATTTTGAAATAAGTAGTTAAAAACTTCATAAACCAGGATTTATAAAATAAAAGCATCTACTCAAAAGAAAATTATAGGCATGTCTGGTTGGCTCAGTTGGTGGAGCATACAACTCTTAATCTCCAGGTTGTGAGTTTGAGCCCTACATTGGGTGTAGAGTTTGCTTAAAAATAAAATCTTTAAAAGAAAATTCTAATGGATTACATCACATTACAGTAATTGTTAAATGACTCAGTGATGGGATCCCTGGGTGGCGCAGCGGTTTAGCGCCTGCCTTTGGCCCAGGGCGTGATCCTGGAGACCCGGGATCGAATCCCACATCAGGCTACCGGTGCATGGAGCCTGCTTCTCCCTCTGCCTTTGCCTCTGGTGCTCTCTCTCTCTCTGTCTCTCAGTCTTTCATGAATAAATAAAAATAAATAAAATCTTAAAAAAAAAGATTTAAAAAAAATGACTCAGTGCTAAATTGATAATAAGAGAGACTGTTTCAAGTACAATTTTTCAGAAAAGCAAGATGCAAAAATAATATATTTGATAGGATCTCAATTTCATTTAAAAATATTATTCATATGTATTATATATTAATATACACACCCACATATATACACACACATATACATCATATATTTGTATATATATGTGTGTGTATACATATATACACATACAGGTATGAGTGTGTGTGTGGATATGTGTGTGTATAAATGACATACACCAAGATGTTAACAGTGGCTCTCTCTGGTACTATGATTACAGGTTATCAGAGACCCCTAAAATTGCCTCCTAAGCTATTCTATATTAATAGAGTTTTGGTTCAGCAAATAGACATCCAGAATAACAACTACATTTCTTAGTCTAGTCTCCCCGGCAGGTAGATGTAGCCACGTGATTACATTCTTAATATTGGGATGATGTGAAACCATTGTGTTGCCGCTGCTGAGAAACTTCCCTGGAAGATAGCTGGCATGTGTCCATCGGCCTCTTTATCCCTTTCTCTTTCTGGCTGCCTTTCTGCTCTGTCAGCCTAGATGACGAGGATTCAGGAGTAGTGAGCTAGAAGGAACCTGGGCACCCTGAGGCCTCTGAGGAGCAAAACTATCATACCAGCCCGGACTTTTGAACTTCATTTAGCTGTAAGCAAAATAGACTTTTTTGAGGCCTCTGAGGAGCAAAACTATCATACCAGCCCGGACTTTTGAACTTCATTTAGCTGTAAGCAAAATAGACTTCAATCTTATTTGAGCCACTGTTACCTTGAGGTTTCCATCACTTGCAGTCACACCCAGTCCTAACAAATATAAGAGTGATTTTAATGTTCATTTGTGTTTTGTAATTCCCAATATTTCAACAATAAATATATCCCATTTATAATCAGAAAAAAAAAGTTATTTGTAAGAAAAATAAATCTTTCCATCAGGCCCTTTCCCTCAACCAGGAATATGATTATGTTGACCTGATCTTCCAGATTTTCCCAGTATTCCAATTTCAGACATTCTGGCTGATTGCCTGTGAAGTTATCAGATCACAGTTTCTGAAGGTAATTTGGAGATAGCGTGAGTATGATGATAATTTTCAACTGTGAGGAGGGAGGCTGACCAAAATATTTGTGCCTTTCTCCTCCTGTTCCAAAGAATCTCCTTTATGCCATCGGATCACTTCCTTTTCCTGAAGGGCTTTGACTCAACACTGCGGCATGTGAATACACTACTGTTTTTATCCTTCTCTGATTGTTTTGGTGGATAAGTCATGTCTCTACGCAACCTGAGAACAAGTGCTATTGTCATGGACACCTGTTGTTTTTGTCTGCCCTTCACCCCCTTTCCTCTGGGAACTGTCCCTCCTTATGTCATTCAGGTGGAACTGTCAATCTCAGAGGCTCCTAGCCACAGGGATGGCACACCACCCAGGTCTGGGCAGTCACCCCAATTTGACACTGTCTGTACAAAGTCATTTAGTCCTTCCCTGTGATTTGCTATACGGACCTCAGAGGAAAGCATGTTCTCGCCTTTAGATCATCTGCTATCAGAAGACTGGCTTGGGATTCTTGGTGGCCAGCTTTCCTGTTTTGTGGAGGAAGCTTGTCTGTAGGAGAAAGTCAGGCAACTGCTCCAAAAGAAGTAGAAGTGAAGAGAGGCAAGTCCTGGAGTGAGAGAGAAAGAGCAAATGAGCTATGACTTGAAGTGAACTGATACAAGCTTGTAGACCTAGTCAGGCTTGAAGGTAGAGCTACCCTTGCTTAGACTTCTCAACAAATCCCCCTTTGGCTTAACTTTTTGAGTTGCTACAGACTTGACTAAGTTTCTCTTTTTTCCTCCAAGGAGGCCAGCCCTCTTCTCAGGCATTATTTGATTGATTCTACTAGACTAGAAGCTGATCTTGGTCTAAGTGTAGATTTGTATTTTAGTGGAATCTGGCTCTGTTCTTGAAATTCTCTGCCACTTGAACTAGTCAGTTGCTAGGAATTTGGAGGAAAATTCTAATGACAAACACAGGTAATGGTACCAGGGCATGTGATTAGGAAAAAAAAATACCACCCTATTGTTATCAGGACTGCATGTTAATAGCTGGTCTTCATAGATCAACATATACAGTATATAACAAATATTTGTTCACCATCTTTTCATACTGAGCACCATATTTCATATTGGGAAATAGCCCCTGTACTAGGAGAAACTCAATAATAAAATAGCATCATCCTTTAAACTTAGAGGATTTTGCCTTTTAGTTAAAGATTTTCATACTCTTTATCTCTTGGTCTCTAAGGAGCCCTAAGTAGTGAGCTGGTTCTTATCAAGAGATTCATTATATCACAATTGATAAGTTCATCATAAGTGAGGATAGTACCAAGTACATAGATAGACAAAACAATAGTCTGTGATTCTGAAAAAAGAAAAATGTGGAGACTAATGCCCACTAGCCAGCTATCCTCTCATGTTATGTTATACTGTTTAAAAGTTGCAGCTTGGAAGTCAGATGAATCTCATTTTAGATCATAGGTCTGCCCCACCCAAGCTGGGTGATCATAAAGTGATTCTAATGTACTTAATAAAGATCTGGTTGTATTTTAAAATTTTTTTTATTTAAATTCAATTTGGTTAACGTATAGTGTATTATTAGTTTCAGAGGTAGAATTTGGTGATTCAGGACACCTGGGTGGCTCTGTGGTTGAACATCTGTCTTTGGCTCAGGTTGTGATCTCAGAGTCCTGGGATCAAATCCCACATCAGGCTCACCACAGGGAGCCTGCTTCTCCCTCAGCCTATGTCTCTGCCTCTCTCTCTTTGTCTTTCATGAATAAATAAATAAATAATTAAAAAAAAGAATTTAGTGATTCATTAGTTGCATGTAACACCCAGTGTTCATTACATCAAGTGCCTTCTTTAATGTCCATCACCCAGTTATCCCATTCCCCCACCAACCTCCCCTCCAACAACCCTTAGTTTGTTTTCTATGATTAAGAGACTCTTATGGTTTGCCTCCCTCTCTGTTTTCATCTTATTTTATTTTTCCTTCCCTTCCCCTATGTTCATCTGTTTTTTTTCCCATAAATTCCACATATGAGTAAAATCATATGGTATTGGTCTTTCTCTGACTGAATTATCTTGCTAGTTCCATGATACCCTCTAGTTCCATCCACGTTGTTGCAAATGGCAAGATTTCATTTTTTATGGCTGAATAATATTCCATTGTGTATATTCACCACCTCTTCTTTATCCATTCATCTATTGATGGGCATCTGGCCTCTTTCCATAGTTTGATTATTGTAGACATGGCTGCTATAAATGTCGGGGGTGCAGGTGCTCCTTTGAATCACTATTTTTGTATCCTTTGGATAAATACCCAGTAGTGCAATTGCTGAGTCATAGAGTGGTTCTATTTTTAACTTTTTAAGGAACCTCCATACTGTTTTCCAGAGTGGCTGCACCAGTTTGGGAAGTTTGCATTCCCACCAGCAGTGTAGGAAGGTTCCCCTTTCTCTGCATCCTCACCAATGTCTATTTCCTGAGTTTTTAATTTTAGCCATTTTGACCAGTGTAAAGTGGTATCTTGTGGTTTTGATTTGTATTTCAAACTGGTTGTATTTTTTTAAATTTTTATTTATTTATGATAGTCACACACACACAGAGAGAGAGAGAGAGAGAGGCAGAGACATAGGCAGAGGGAGAAGCAGGCTCCATGCACCGGGAGCCCGACGTGAGATTCGATCCCGGGTCTCCAGGATCGCGTCCTGGGCCAAAGGCAGGCGCCAAACCGCTGCGCCACCCAGGGATCCCTCAAACTGGTTGTATTTTAAAGACCAGATAATCCAGATAAAAAATAATACCAGCTTTTATTTCTAGAACTCCTCTCTTTCAAGAATGAATGAAGTATTGTAACTACCTGAGAGCGTTTCAGAACAGCAACAGACCTTGCATGAGGCTACATCCCAGTCAGGAAGCCTGGGCCCTTCACCCAAGTAGCTTCCTCCCACTCTTGGTACATAAGTGACACTCACTGACCTGCAGACAGAGGCTGCCAGTGGCTTCTAGAGGCCCAAGGCTTACTCTCACATCTGGCTCCCCTCTTCCGCTAAAGTAATTTCTATCCCTGGTTTGATGCCCGTGGCTCACAACATCCTTAAAAACAGATAGTCATTGTCTAGCTTCAGAGGGTAGTTTGATTAACTGGTTCCTAACCAGAGTAGAAAAAGAAACGGTGGGGGGACTTTTCAAGTGTGCCATCCACATTGTGCAGAATGCCATGGGTAGGAAGTACTAAGTTGACCATTGAGATCAGAAAATTCTTTCCAATCTCAGCTAACTTCATTTATTGGGGCTTGTGTATTAAGCATTACAGTGCCTTCCCCTGATTAAACATTCACATTGTGCCAGAGACTATATATTACATCTAAGACTTCCGAGACTACAGTGGAGGAAGCCAAGGCTTGGAGGGGTTAAGGGACATGTCTAGTCATACAGCTAGTGGGGGCAGAGCTTAGGTTTGTCTGTCTCCGGAGACCTCCCAGGACGTCCTAATACCACACCATCCACACCCTTTCTGTTAGAGTGGCAGGAGTGGCCTTTAGGGGTCACACAAGGGCTTCTAACAATCTCTGAGGCCTTTGGGTTCTTAGGGATCTAAGCTCTGTGTCCCTGCTCTGTCACATGAGTAAGGAGCCAGTGGATGAGACTGGAGTGGGTGCTGAGAAAGCTGAATAGCAGGCCTCTGAGAGCTGTACCCCAGTCTTGCTGGGATGCCCAGCACACACCTCTGGGTGCTGGGGGCTGGATAGGGAAGAGCCCTGCTGGGTTCTGGATCTGCCTGCCAGCTCCTAACCCCCTGAAGGGAAGACTGCATGGAAAACTCCCAGGGTTTACAGGCCGTAGCCTGGGGTAGATGGCTCCGTAGAGCCCAGTGGCCAGTTGCATCCCGTGGGAAAGCCTTGGCCCCGGCCTGCCTGGGAGCCACGGTGGTGCCGCCTCCTGCCCACGGCTTGGCTCAACTTGGTTCAGCGGGTTCCCAAGTGGCTTGACTTCCTCCCCTATACCTCCCCCCCACCCTGCAGTCTCCAGGGAGCCAGGGAGGCCACTAGCAGAGTTGGCTCTCAGGTCCCCAGGCCTCCCCAAGCCCTTGCTCCACACACCTGGGAGCCAGGTTTCCCCCAGGGAGCAGGAGGGGAGCCTCTAACCCCCCTGAGAGCACTCTTGCCCCTAGGTCTGTTTAAGACTGGCAGGCCCCATCCCCAGTCCTTCCGCTGTGCACTGAGGCTCCACTCTGGGCTGCAATAACAGGGCTTGGGGTATGGGCTGTTGTTTTTGCAGCTGGGCTGGGGCGGAGCGGCAGCGGGAAGGCGGCATGGGTACTGACGGTCTGAGAAAGCCCCGAGCCCGCATTCCCACTAGAGCTGGGACAGCCTCTTCAGGCTAGTGACTGCTGTGCCTGCGTGGAGAGGCCCCTAAGCACTGCTGGAGGAGCGTGGGGGAAGGCAGAGAGAGAAGCCGGCCAGTAGAACAAGAGCTTGGGGGGACCCCAAGCCTTCTCTGAGCCAGCTCTCCCCCAGCAGGCTGTGCTCCCCTCATTTCTAGCTGCAGCTGGACCTAACCTCTCCCCTACCCCACCCCCGCACATCTGGGAGATGCTGAAGCAAGCTTCCTTAAAACAAACAACAAACAAAACAAAATATCTCATTTACTAGGGACAAATGTTAGAAACTAAAAAGAATAAAGGTCACCCATAATCCTTTCACTCAAAAATACCCATCAAGAACATTTGATGTGTTTCCCTATGACCTCTTTTTTTTATTGTGATAAAATGTACATAACATAAAATTTAACATTTTAATAATTTTTAAGTATACAGTTCAGTGGCGTTAAGTACATTCACAATCTTGTGCAACCATCACCATCTCCAGAACTTTTTATCTTCCTAAACTGAAACTATGCCCATTAAGAAATAACTCTCTGTTACTTCCAGGCGCCGGCTGGCAAGTACCTCTCTACCTCCTATCTCTACGTGTTTGACCGTTTTCTAGGTATGTCAGGTTAAGTGGAACTGTACAATCTTTGTACTTTTGTCTCTAGCATATTTCACTTAGCATAATGTCTTCAGGATTCATCCGTGTTATAGGATGTGTCGGAATCAGAATTCATTCCTTTTTAAGGCAGGTTAGTATACACACACACACCTCACATATTATTTATGTACTCATAACATTTTTTCATGTAATTAAGATTATACTTCGTCAGCAGTTAGAGATCCTGATTTTTTTACTCCGACGTTGCCACGTCATTAAAAATTTCCCCTAGAAATAGTCTTAGTGCTAGGACTACTCTAGCTTACTCTTTAATTCTTAGTGCTTACACTTTAATTCCTTATGTACATAGATACAGCATAATAGATTTAACCAGTCTCCTGCCATTGGCTACTGAAGTATCTTTTTTGTTTTATTGTTTGTTTCTTCTTATAAACAAAACCAAGAAGAACATCTCAGTAGACATTTTTATGGGTCCTCCCTGCTGCCCTGTCATTTTCACATTAGTTCCCAAGGGAGAGTACCAGAAGTAGAATTTGCTCACCAAGGTGATAAACACTCCTCAGTCATCTTGATAACTATCACCTCAGACTTGCCAGAAAAATTATGCCTGTTGCTCCTCCCACAAACAATGTAGGAGATCCAAAGGCTTTTCCTTCCTTTACCACACATTTGGCAAATTTCAGAGGACTCATGTCCCTGGTGCTGAGAAGCCAGGTACCTCTTGCTATGCCTTCTCTTTTCCTGGAGAAAGGTGAAGACTTCCACAAATAGGGCTTCAAGATACCCAACCATCTTCAGATGCTTTCTGAGATTGCTCTGCCCTGGCAGGGCTGGCCAGTCCAGTTGAGGTGATAAGTTTTTGATGTCCCTAGGGTAGAGTGGCCCAGAAGAGAGCCAGCCTGAGCCTGCAGCCTCCTCAGGGAGATGGCCGTGCAGAACTAGCCTGGGAGCAAAGAAGCAACTAGCAGAGTAGGGGTACTAGTCTCTATCCTGCGTGTGGCCTAGGCTTGGTCCAGGACAATTCTGCGGACTCCCTAGTGACTGCTCCGCCAACCCCATGCAGATAGATAGCTATATAAATGGTAGCCATTTATTGAGGGCTTACTATAGGCTAGCTCCAAAGGCTCTGGTAAGGCTCTAGTAAGGCTGGGTTCCTCTCACAGACCCTAGCTGTAGGTTTTTGTCACCACTTTACTAACTAGGCAACTAAGTTCCACAGTCATTTGGGACCTTGTTCAAGGCACACAGCTGTGTGTAGTAGAGCTAGAATTTGTACTCAGACATCTCCAACTCTAGGCTCTTCTGATTTCCTGGTTCTCCTTATAGGGGCTATGCTGGCACCCCAAGACTGGGGAGGAGAGGAAAGAACTGTGGATCAGTGATGGATGGTCTATGGGGTGGAATTTGGCTCTGCCCTCTCTGTTGGGCCTTGCCAAATCCTAGGCCAGAGACCCCTGGCCACTGGGAATGAGGAGTGCTTCATGCCCCAAGGGGACCTGGCTCAGGCAGGGACAGGGGCAACTGGGGAGGGGGTTACTAGAGACTTCACTGCACACAAAGAGCCTGATTGTGTCGCAGACTCTGCACTTTGGAAAAATAAGTATCATGAAGTTGTCTTGTTTTGGACAATCTGGTGTCCCAGAGATCCAAGCCAAAGAAAACATGAACTGAGAAGCAGGAGCCAGCAATGCTGAAGCCTACAGGTGAAGCCCGTGCTTCCGGGTTTGAGGACGGGAGCTCCCGTGGGTTCCCAAGCTGGAACCAGGGTGCTTATGTCCAGAGCAACCTCTTTTCCCTGGGGTCCAGGCAAAGGACAGACCTTGGGCTGGGGAAATTTTTCCACAGACAGATGGGAGGAGGAAATCAGGGGAGATCAGAGCTCCCTGTGGAACCTCAGCCGGGGGGGGGGGGGGCCACCACCAGAAGCGCCTCACCACATCCAGGAAACACTGGGAAGCTCAGAGATCTACAAATTTTGTGGGCTCCATGCCCAAGCCTAAGGAACATGCACTGAGATGAGCCAGGTTGGGGGCTGGCCAGGCCTCTGGTATCAGAGCACCCTACAAGGCAAGGGAAGGCAGCTTAGTGGGAACCCAGGCCAGGAGGGGTGATCTTTTTTTTCCGGAACAGGATTCCCTGTGGGGTACAGAACAGAAGTCTGTGGGCTGCAGAGTCTGGGACGTGCCTGTTGGACTGGGCTGGGGTCAAGAGGGCGGCCCACTGGCCTGGCCTCATCAGCCAAAGCCAACACAGGAAATGCCAAGCAGACCTCAACGTCCGGGCACCTAATTGCTCTGGCTGGCAGGGAGCGCCTCCTCCCCAGATCTACTGGGGGCAGCCCTGGCGGCAGAGAGGGAGCAGTGGCCTCCATGCGCAGGGGAGGCTCAACCCCCTGGCCCGAGGAGCCGGGCAAACACTCAGCAGGCAGCACAAGGAGCCAGGCGTTACCCTGGACGGCGGCCACTGGGTTGTTGCTGGGATCCAGTTTCCCCGCTCACGCTCCTCGCTCCTCCGCTCCTCTGAGAGGAGAGATGCAAGGGGTCAGCCCCTCCACCAAGCCCCAGGAAGGAGCCTGGTGGACAGACAGTTGTTAAAGCCACCGCCGCCAGGGTGATTAGGCTGCTGTGAAGGGCCTCGCAGCCGGGCAGGGTCCGGCCTGCCAGGCAGGCCACTGGGGCCACCGTGACCGGCTGGGAGCAGAGGAGCCAGGGAGGGAACAGCGTATGTTGCAGCCGCTCGTGCTGATCCGATTAGTTGGTGAATTGACACTCCTTAATGATTTCCTTTCTGCGGCCCAGCCAGAGCCAGAACTGTGGGGTGGCCTGCATGGTAAACAGAGAGGAGACTTTGGGCCTTCCCAGGCTCCTTTTAAGCTGGCCACCAGCTGGGGCTGGGGCAGAGGGTCTTCATACTGGGTGCCAGCTCTGCTGGGAACCACCCTATGGCCCCTCAGGGACTGATGAGCCACCCTGTGTGCAGGGATGGGCTCCTCGCTTGCCAGTTGGGGACCCTCTTCCCCATTTGCCCACTGGTGCCTAGGACAGTGGAGCCTGGCAGGTGCCATCTATTCTCCCAGGCTCAGCTGGAGCCTGGTACAGAGTAGGTTTGCCAAGGATATTGACAACATGAGTGGATCAGCAAATGGATCCATTTCCCCCAATTGGCCTGATTGCTTTGTGGGAGAATCTCTGTGATCCCCTTCAAGGCCTGGGTGGTCCTTGTGGGAACATTTTTCCAGACAGTCTCGTGAATGGAGAGCTCTCCCAAGGCCATCTGGTCTATTCCCCTGCCTCTAAGGGCAGCATCTCCTAAACCATCTCTAACAGGCAGCTTTGCCACATTTTGGCCAAGTTCCCCCTTTTGGCATGAGCGTATGTGCACACACATGAAGGTGTATGTGTGTGCCTGGGTATGAGCATCTATGTCTGCCCAGAAGGAACACTAGATATTTTCTTCCTTGCCCATCCTTTGTGTTCTCTCAGCTTCCCGGATTCCCTTCCTTGGAGGTCCCAGGCAGGGAGGAGGAAGGTTAGGTCTGGTGTGGAGGCTTTCTGGGTCACGACCTTTTCAGAGCTGGTCTTGTTTATATTTTAGGCTGAGGCACAGGCTGGGCTGGCCTCCCACCTGCCTGTCCCCTCAGTCACCTTCCTAGGAGGTGCCCCAAACCCTCTGTGAGTAGGAGATGGTCCTGGCTGCTCAGGGCCTGGGCTGGGGTAAGGGCTGCCTCCCTCCCCTCACTGGTGGACATGCTAGAGGCCAGCTAGCTTGTGGCCACATGGGAATATAGGATGGTAGTCCTGGCGGGAGAACAGGTCCATCTAGTCAGCATTAGCAGGCAGGGGCAGTGGCCAGCACCCACCAATGATGTTAGGCAAGAAATGCCCCTTGAGGCCAGGGGAGGAATGTGTGTGTCCCAGGTACATCAGAGGCCAAAATGCAATCCTTCCTTTCCTCTTGACAGATTTGGTTTGAAAACCCCTCCACTACCAGCTAACGAGCCCTGCCCAGCCCAGACATCTAGGGCGTCGAAGCCACAGAGAGGACACTGAGGGATCCTGGAGGACACTAGAGGAGGGGTGCCACTGCATCCAAGCAGACTATGTACCCACTCCTAGCCCACTGCTTCCTTCTCACTTCCAGTCCCCCTCTCTCATCCCAGACCTCCCTCAGGGGGTTTCCAGCCTCTCCCCTCTATCATATCTATCCGCTGCAGGGAAGAGGCTGGAAGCTCTGGCAGAGTGAGAACAAGGCCAAGCTGTGCAGTCTGGGACAATCACTAATGCTTTCTGAATCTGTTTTTCTCATCTTTAAAATGGGAATGAGGAATATCCACACTCTGCTGATTGCCTTGCAGGGATATTAATGATGTATTGTTGAATCAGAACGTCAGGATGGAGTACAGAATGCACTGAAGATGGTCTGGAAGGAGATCCAATAAACTGTAGACAGAAGCTACCCCTGACGTATGCGAGTAGTGAGGGAAGGATCAAGTAATGGTGTGGGGGAGGAGAATTTTCACTTTTACTTAAGATGCCTTGATATTGCTTGAATCTTATTTCAGCAAGTGTGTGCCTTCTTTTGCAATTAAAAAAACAACGTCGGGATCCCTGGGTGGCTAAGTGGTTTAGTGCCTGCCTTTGGCCCAGGGTGTGATCCTGAAGTCCCCGGATCGAGTCCCATGTCAGGCTCCAAAACATGGAAACTGTTTCTGCCTTTGCCTGTCTCTGCCTCTCTCTGTCTCTCTCATGAATAAATAAAAAATCTTAGAAACAAAAAAAACAAAAATGTAAAGGCTCTATCTTAAAGGGTGGTTGCCAGTTTTAAGTGTTAATGTGGATTTGTGGAGTGGATGAATGAATGAATGAAGGCCTAGTATGTATCTAGTACATGACCTGCTTCTCTTTTCCCCTCTGAGCCAGGATTCAGGTTCTCCCTCCTCGTTTATCCATTTTCTTACCCTGAAGGAGTTAAAACAGCAGCACTTCCAAAGCAGTGTAAAGGTAATCCAGGAGCCCCAGTGAGGCCAGTCTGGTGTGTGGAGTGGCATGGAGGCAGCATCCCTCTGCCTCTCTTCAGGCCCCAGCCCATAAGGCTCCTAGAGCCAGCCCATAGAGCCAGCCCACAGAGCCAGCCCACTCTGCTCAGCTCAGGACCTGCTTCCAATTACCCATGAAATCTGAGCTGGAAGAGACCTATTAAAGCCCCATTTAGTTTGATCCCTCTAGGGGCCAGGGATCTTTTCCGGCGACATTCCCCTCCTTGTCTGACTGGGACTCCAAGCCCTTTGGATGTTATCTCCTCCTGGGTCAATATGTTGACAACTCCAGCTGTGACCCAGGCCACCCCGGAGCCAGAACTGATCTAGGCCTGTTATGGTTCAGGGGGCCCCAAACCCAGCTCCCTTCCTACCTTAGGGCTCCCTGAGATAGCAGGGCTGACCTACCTCAAGTCAGATCCCAGTCCAGTCTACACCACTGTTTCCATACTGGCCTGCAGGCAGCCCTATGGTTCCTGAGCCTACCTGGTCATCCCACAGGAAGCTCTTACTAGTAGGGGCCATCTTTCACATATTCCCTGTTGTGCCTGGTACAAGGTCCCATGTTTCATAACACTGCTTACATAAGAAATAATAAATAACGGTGATTAATGACCTCCTCCTCTCGTCCCTGGGCTCGCCTGGGTCAGACCTCCCAGGGAAGGCATACGAGCTCCAGGACGAGGAGGAGGAGGGGATCCCAGGGTGTGTGGGTGTATTCACCTCTCCCCATCCTCCTCAAGCACCTCTGCATGTCCTCTCCCATGGCCACTCCCTGGAGAGCCAGAGGAAGCCATCAGGAAAGGCAAGGTGGGGAACCCAACTCCCTTAAGAAGTGGGATCTCCAGCACCAAGGCGGTGGTCCTAGGGCTCCTCTGACCCCACACCAGGGTACACTCTCAAGTCCAGTTGGCCTTAGTTCCCTGAGAACCACCCAGGTGAGGGTTCTTGCCCACCAGGCCTGTTGTCTCCCTGCCCCCACCCCAGTGCCGCTCCCAGTTTGAGCCTCTAAGCGCCTTTCCTCAGGGTGGGAGGCCCAGGGCTGCACTCCAGGGACCAGGCGGGACTGGGCTGGGCCTTTGGGGGTGGTCTGCTGGGAGAATTCTGGAAGCAGGGAGGGAGTGAGGAAACCACTTTGGGGCCAAGGCTGGGGCAGCCACTCAGAGGTGAGAGAAGAGCTGCAGGAAATGAGGGATAAGAAGGTTCCGGAGGAGGGAAGGATCTTGGGAGCAGTGCATGGAAGTGCGCCTGACTAATTCTCTCCCCAGATGCCCCTTTGGGCCCCCTCAGAGCTGTAGAGGAAAGAGCCAGGACAGTAGTGGGAGGGGGTACTTCTAAAGGTCACCCAGGCCAGCCTCCTGTCTGACCCACTCCACCAGCCCTGTGGGTGGATATGGATCCTGTTGGTGGGATCTTTGAGGGCATAGATTTTGTGGGCTTTGTCAGTGAAGGACACTCCCTCCTCAGGTCTAGCCTAATCTCCCTTGCTGCACTTTAAACCTATATATCCTTGCTCTATCTAAAGTGGGTTCACATAATGGACTCTCCCTGAGCATTAACTTGCCGCTTTGTTTTTTCAAAGTTCAGTCCCCAGAGGAAGGAGGACCATAGACCTGGCATTCTCTGGGTACTCTGGCCCTGTCACTGTCCCCACTGCCATGGCCCAGCATAGGCAGCTCCTCACAGGCCTAGGGTGGGGTCTTGTTGCCTGAGGACCAGGACAGAGCCATTATCTCCTGCTGAGCCCTCCTGGTCTTGGTTACCAGCTCAGTGGGGACAGAGATACTGAAGGTTGGGGGCCTGGGGCCAGGTCCCCATAGCTGCTCATCATCACAACCCAGCAACCACACAGGGATTCTGCATGTCTCTCTGTCAAAAGTTAGGGTGCAGTGTACAGTCCCTCCTCATGTCCCCAGAGCTTGAGAGGTTTGTGGAAGGCAGACTGACTGGCCTTGGCCTTCCCCAGTACCCCTCGGCTGGACACGTACACCCACATGCATGTACAGATTTGCCTGTGTGTACAAGCACACCTTCAACATACCAAAGCACCCGGATAGGTTTATGTGTGCACACATGCTTTGGCACATGGGCACAGGTTCACCTGCACAGGCTCATGTGCATACACATGTTCACACAGACATGACATGCCTGCTTTCACACATGGAGAAGCACATTTATTCCTACACATTTCCAAACACGCACATGGCTCCCTCCCTCTGCACGTGCTTACTTATATCCTCCTGTGAATATATCTGGCTCATTCACACACAGTGACACACTCATTTGCACTTACATGGGACATATTAATGAGAGGTTGTCAGCTCCTGCTTGGTCCAGATTAAGGACTATATGATGCAGGTTGTTCAGGGGTCATTGGCTCCAGAGATCAGGGACGGGATAGAGGAAGATCCCTGGGCCCCCAAGGGCCATTTCTCCTGTGCCTTTTCAAGAGCCAGCAGCCTCTGGGAGCCACAAAATGGAAGAATGGGTAGGATTTCACTAGGTGAGTGTGATGGTGTGTGTTCTAGGAAGAGGGGATGGCCTGAGTAGGGCTGTGGAGAGGGGAAGGTTCAGACCAAGTTTGGGGAAGGCTAAGGGACCACTTGAGTGGAGGATTCTGTGGCTGGGGGACTGGTGAATCCCAAAAGGGCAAAAGGCTTTTTCACAATGGGGAGCCATAGAAAATGTTTGAGCAGGAGACTGTCAATACCAGAAGCTTTTTTCCTCTTTGGGAAGCTTTATTCACTCAGTGCTCTGTGCTTCATTAGCACAGGAAATGAGTGATTCTGCCTGGAACAGTTGGGGAGGAGCAGGAGCTTCACATCTGACATGGGCCTCATAGGATGGATAGGAATTGTCTAGACAGGGAAGGACAGAAAAAAGGACCCGGGCTGAACCTGGCAGCTAAGAGCTGGGGGAAGGACTGAGTTATTATTACGTATGCCTTGTAGACCCAAACAAAGGTCCTCTTGAGGAGTGACCACAGTATCAACACCAGAATCAGGAGTGCAGGCTGACCTGACCCCGGGCAGGAGGGAAACTATTCTCCGGAAAAAGTGAGAGCCATAGGGTGAGGACAGAGGAGTTTCAGAGCCAGTTGGCTGGCCTTCCAGAGGGACCCACGCAGGTCTCATAGGCACCCAGATAAAGAAGGGTGGAGGTATGGGGACCACCTGGCCCTAATCCTTTGACATATCCCCTCGCTGGAAAACTTCACTAGAGATAATCCATCCAGCCTCCACCCACCCATGACACCACCATCCTGCTGAGATCCATCCCTGAGGGGCCCAGCACTCCAGATTCCAGCCCTACCACGGCCCCATCTCCAGCCTCCATCTCTTCAGAGCGGGAAACACCACATCCCAGCTGTCTGTCCCAAATCCACCTGGAGGCCAGCCAGCTTGGCTGAAGCCCAACTTAGTTAGGCCAGACCCTGGAGACACTGACGGGAAGAGGCCAGGACTAGAAGGAAGCTGCTGGGCCAAAGTCAGACCCTTTCCTGGGCCCAACCTTGTAGGGTTCCCCCTGGCACACCCATGGGCTTGCCCATTGTCATGTACTAATGAGCCTCTGGTCCCCTGAGCTGCAGACTCTACGCCTTTCCATGCAGTTCTAGAGATAAAGGTTACCGTGACAGCTGGTGGTTAGATTCCAACCTGATTGCCAAAGGCCCAGAAACCTGGCTTTGAGCCCCACTTGGGATAGAAGTGAATCTGTTGAGAACCCAGAATCCCATCTTGTAGGCTTGAAAGCTTGTCAACAGGCTTACGAAGAGACCCTCACTCTGAGAACAACCCCCTTCTTCCTGCTGTCCCATCCTTGGCAGCACAAGGCTGGCAACAGCAACAGTATCCCTTGTCAAGGCCTGCGGCCACTGCCACCACTGCCAAAGACAAAAGGTGCATGGGGGCCCGGGGCTGCCACAGTCTCCCTGATTCACCCCCTCATCCTTCAGACACCAGGTCCACTGGCCCCCCAGCCTCTGGACTGGCTCCTCTTTCCCTTCCCCTCTGCTTTATTCTCTACCCATTCATCTCCCAGCCAGGGAGACACTCTTCTGCTGCCCATGGCAACTGGGTGCCACAATTCGTTTGCCACATTCCATGCAAACTCCCTCTTTGTCCCCTTTGCCTACCAGAGAGAAGAGCCAGAGAAACCCAGAGTCAGGGCAGGATAAAGACAGCCAGAGGACACAGCATCTGAGAGCCAGTCCCCAAGGACACCTGGGGTAGGGGGGAATGGAGACACAGAAGGGGATGGTGAGACAGAGGCCTAGGGGCAGGGGACTCTTGCTGAACAGTACCACATGAGGAACAGCTTGGGTGCTCCTGTAGGGACCCTTCAGTAGCAAAGGGGAGCGTTAATGGTGTGATTTTGCAGTTAGGCACGTTGGTCTGCCTCTTATAGGCTATGTGACCTAGGGCAAGTGCCTTCACCTCTCTGTGTTTGGGTTTCCTCAGGGAAAATGGGAATACTTGCTATTCTTGTGAGACGTGAATAAGTTAACATTTGCAATGTGTGCTGCAGAATTCCTGGTACCTAATAAGCAAGCTCTAGATTCAGCTATTATTACTCTTATTTTCTGAGCTTTGATTTTCATTTATGTCAGAGGGAGATGATAGCTCAAGCACCCCAGTCGCAGTGGGGAGCAAGTGGTGCATTCAGTAGATGTCAACACAGGGTCCCACTCCTAGCTTGCCTGCCCCAGGCCAGGACCCACTCTAGGTCCCAGCCCCACACCACACCCTGCTGCTGAGGCTCCCGGGCAGGCCCCACGTGCAGTCAGGCAACAGGTGGCAGGCCAGCAGAGCACAGGTGCAGCTTTGCAGGGGATGTGGGGGGTGGTCCTGCCTGTTTCCTCCCCACGCACAGCTTCCCCCAGCTGTTGGTGGGGCGGCTGTGCCTGGGAGGAAGGCTGGGTGGAGGGAAGTAGCAAACACAGCCACGTGCAGCCCCTCAGCCGGGGCTGAGTAAGCTCAGCTTCCTGCAGCCATCGTCAGCAGCTTTAGCAACAGTGGCCAGTGGGCGGCTCACAATGCTTGCTGGGGCAGGAGCTCTGCTACCGGGCAGGGTCACTTCCCTGAATTGTCCTCACCACCGGCTCTCCCCACCACATCTGGCCGGCCACCCTGCCCGCCTGGGGAGCCATGGAGTGCCCAGCTAGAGGCTGACTCCACCATCCTGGGTGGCATCCAGTACCCAGGCCTCACCAAGCCAGGAGGCGGGGGCTTGGCTGGCACTCGCTCTGGGGTCTGGACACAAGTCCAGGCTGAGGCACAAAAGATCCAGGCTGAGTCTGAACTGGACCCATGCTGACCATACTCTCAGGGAGGCAGCAACATGAGCATCTACTCTGTGCAGAGCTCTCCACCAGAACTGGGCTCAGGCCACCCTCTCTGCGGTCCTCAGTGACAACATCTCTACTTATCTCAGTGGGTAACTTGCTGGAAAACCTTATGTAAGCCCGGTGACCTCTCCTGAGCTTTACCAGCTGGGCTGTAAAAGAGCCCAGCAAACACAGCCTGTAGAAATGCAAATGGCCAATACTCACATGGAAGAATGTACAACCTGACAGCCTAGTAACAGGGAAACGTCCAGAGCCAACCCTGAAATGTTCCTTTCACAGAACTGAGGGTAGAGATGTAAAAAAATGATAACACTGAGATGGCTGGGTTGTAGGGATCTCATTGCCCTTGGACATTGCAGGGTAGAGTGTAAGCTAGAACAGTCTTTTTGTAAGACAACTTGATAATAGCATCAAAAATCCTTGAGAGGGCACCTGGGTGGCTCAGTGTTGAGCATCTACCTTCAGCTCAGGTTGTGATCCTGGGGCCTGGGATCAAGTCCTGCATTGGGCTCCCTGCAAGGAGCCTGCTTCTCCCTCTGCCTATGTCTCTCCCTCTCTCTGTGTGTCTTTCATGAATAAATAAACTTTTTTTAAAAAAGTCCTTGACCCAGAAATTCTACTCCTAGGAATTTAAGGGACATGAACAACAAATATGTATAAAATGCTTATTATAGTGTTGTTAATAACAGAGAAAACATTAGATATAACCTAAATTCCCAGTTATAGGTAGGTTGGAAAAGAAAAATTTAGTCACATAGTTGCAAGTATCCCTTGGGAGTATGATCATTAAAAATGATGCCAGCAGCCAACTCTCGGTTCTGCCTCAGGTCATGATCTCAGGGTCCTGGGATCGAGCACCACGTCAGGCTCCATACTGGGCAGCGTGTCTGCTTGAGATTCTCTCTCTCCCTTTGCCCTTCCTCCTGCTCACGTATTTTCTCTCTAAAATAAATAAATCTTTTAAAAAAATACACCAAATAGCACTCTCAAACTTTAAGATACACCTGGAGATCTTGTTAAAATGAAGATTTTTATTCTACAGGTCTAATACCTAAAATCCTGCATTTCTAGCAAGCTCCCAGGCAGTGCCAATGCTGCTGGTCCTATAGAATTTTCATTACTAATATGAAAAGGTATTACCAAAATATGATAAAAATGGAGAAAAGCATACTACAAAACAGTAAGATGCCATTTTTTATAAGAAGAAAAGATACATGTGCATAAAAAAAACTTGGATATACAACAAAATGTTAATAGGGGATTTCTCTGGCTGATCAGATTGGGTGATTTTTATTTTATTCTTTATGCTAATTCATATTTTCTACAATAAATTTATATTGTTTAATTAAAACAAAGTGACTGTGTATATACGGCTAGGCCATACCCTGAATATGAGAGGTAGATCTCCCTGGAAGGGAAAGCATTGCTGACACCAGTGATGAAAAGTGTATCTCTTGGTGCAAGAACCAGCCCTGAACTAGAAAGGCCTGGCCAGGCAGCCTGGGAGTGGGATTATTTGGACCTGGACCATGAAGAGGGAACAAAATTAGGGGGACCCCAGGTAGTGGGCTAGCAGATGAGCCATACACATGGAGGCAGGCACAGGCCAGGAAGAACAGCCACCAGGACTTGGACACTGGAACACAGACACCTCAGGGTCTCACAGTGACCCATCCCTATTCCCTCGGTGTTTGTGTCCCCTTGTCCTTCCTTCTCTGAGTACCCACTGGAACCAGTAGGGTGGGGGCAGTGGGAGTCAGGAAGAGAGACACCCCTAGGGGAAGGTGAACCCAGTTTCAAGGGCCAAGATCAGACTCCCAAGATGGTTCCTCCAGAAGCTCTTCTTCCAGGACCAACCCCCAAGGGTCTGGGTTTTCTTCAGTGGGGAACAGGTTTTCTGCACCAAGTGGTTGCTACATTCACCTACCTGAGGATGGGGGTACTCTAGAGAGGACCATTAAGGATTTGCTCAGTATTTTGCGGAGTAATCTGCTAGATGACCTTGGGGAGGCCCTGTGACCTCCACTGAGCTTTCTCCAGCCCTAATAGAGAGGAAAGTTATGTGGGGATCTTGTGGGCTTCCCAAGGTGTGAGCTTCAAATACTTAAAAAAAACAAAACAAAACAAAAGATTCTTTGCAGCTTTTTTTTTTTTTTAAGATTTTATTTATTTGACAGAGAGAGATAGAGAGCATTAAGATTAAGCAGGAGGAGTGGCAGGCAGAGGGAGAGGGAGAAGCAGGCTCTCCAGTGAGCAGAGAGCCTGACATAGGACTCGATCCCAGGACCATGGGATCGTGACCCAAGCTGAAGGCAGAAGCTTAACTGACTGAGCCACCCGGGTGCTCCTCTCTTTGCAGGCTATAAAAGGATATACCAAAGCTAAGAAGCCCAGCTATCCTTTTGTTCTTTTCTATTTAATTAATTAATTTATTTATTTATTTTTAAGATTTATTTATTTATTTATTTATTTATTTATTTATTTATTTATTTATGAGAGAGAGAGAGAGAGAGAGAGAGAGAGGCGCAGAGACACAGGCAGAGGGAGAAGCAGGCTCCATGCCAGGAGCCCGACGTGGGACTCGATCCTGGGACTCCAGAATCGCACCCTGGGCCAAAGGCAGGCGCTAAACCACTGAGCCACCCAGGGATCCCCTATTTATTTATTTTCAAAAAGATTTATTTATTTATGATAAACATAGAGAGAGACAAAGGCAGAGACACAGGCAGAGGGAGAAGCAGGCTCCATGCAGGGAGCCCGATGTGGGACTTGATCCTGGGACTCCAGGACCATGCCCTGGGCTGAAGGTAGGCACTAAACTGCTGAGCCACCCAGGGATTCCTTTTTGTTCTTTATTATAGAGAGAAGATAACATGACCCCTCCCTATTGCTCTATGGGGTCCAATTCCCAGACATCATACCTGCCTGACCACTGGCAGTAGAATGTTTGTTTTCCTATGCCAATGGTTCTTAAAGTATGGACATATGAGATGATTTGGGGCATGTTTGAGATAATTTTGGCTAGTCTTTAATAATATTGAAATTATGGAGTAAGAGAATTGTCCCCCTTCTGGTCTTCTTTCTATCCTTCTAATGAGTCAGGGAGAAAGCCCCAGTTAGGGACCAATGTGTCTCTAATACCTTACAAACGCTTGCTGTGTTTCCTTTTAACAAAAAGAAAGCAGGCCTCAGGTCCAGAGTCTTCACCAGTAACATCCACCTATAATTTAGTTGCTTTTTATAGTTACCTTTCTAAGATAGTGGTATCAAGCTTTCTTTAAAATTAGTTTTTTCAAGTTAAAATGAATCAATATATGCAAATAAATAAATAGTAGTGTAGGTGGTATTTGAATATGGTAAGCATCATAAATATGGCATAATGTTATGGAAGATTTGTGGTCCCTGGAGAGAGGGAACAATGGTCCCTCTAATGGACTCTTCTGAAGACACCATCCCCCACTGCTGCTTATCTCAGCTGTGGGTCTTCAGGATGATACCTTAGCTTTTTCTTCCTAGGATGGGTTGTTTTGAGTGTCTCAGTGGCCAAGAGTATGTCTTAGGCCCCAGTAGCCAGCACCAGGCCTGGGACAGTGTAGGTGTCATTCAAAAAGTGCTGACGAGCCTGAGATGAGGGATCGGGGCTGAGAAATTGAGTTTGGTGTAGGTCCGTCGCCAGCTGTGTGGCCCCAGACAACTCACTTCCATTTCCTCACTGGACTGCCTCACAGAGGTATTGTCAGCACACTAAGTATATGTAAGGGGTTTGAAATCATCAAACCTCTATAAGGGATTTTTTTTTTTAAGATTTTATTTAGGGGACACCTGGGTGGCTCAGCAGTTGAGCATCTACCTTTGGCTCAGGGGTCCTGGGATCGAGTCCCACATCAGGCTCCCTGCATGGAGCCTGCTTCTCCCTCTGCTTGTGTCTGCCTCTTTCTCTGTATGTCTCTCATGAATGAATAAATAAAAATATTAAAAAAAAACCTTTATTTATTTATTTGAGAGAGAAAGAGCCCAAGTCAAGGGAAGGGGCAGAAAGAGAAGGAAAAGCAGACTCCCCACTGAGCAGGGAGCCCTTCCCAGGTCTCCCCAAGCACCTGAGATCATGACCTGAGCAGAAAACATACCAACTGAGCCACCCAGATGCCTTCTTCTATAAGGGATTCTTCTTATTATTATTATTTGGGGGGATTATTATTATTATTGGTCAAATTACAAATCCAGTGTTTGTGGAAACCTGGGTGAAGACAAGGCAGGAGGAAATGAGTGGATGGTGAGATGGGGTGAAATGCAGGGATGCTGGAAAGGCGGGATGCCCAGGACTGTGCCCTCCTTCACAATCTGATCTAGGTTTGGGGTGACCTAGAAACTGCCCTCTATGACCTTAGGCAGAGGAAGCCCCCACCCCCTACCCCAGCCCCCTGGAACACCCCAGCACCATCCAGCACAGGCCTGGTCTTTGGAGTCACGTGACTAGTGTTCACGGTCCAGCTCAGCCACTCACTGGCTGGGTGACCTGAGACAAGTTACGTAATCTGTGGCTTATCATTCTCATCTGCTCACATGGGGCCGATGCCAGCTCTCAAGGCTATTGTGAGGATGGGATGAGGTCAGACTTGGGCACGTGAGACCTGCCACATAGTAAGTGCTCAGTAAGTATGGGTTCCCCGGGAACTCCCACAGGTTCCTGGCAGAAAGATAGGGAAGTGATTCAAGGTATTTGAGGTCATCTGGAGCATTTGATTAGTGTTGGGGAGAAATGGACTCCCCAGAGCTTTCCTGACCTAAAGCTAGGGCTGGAAAATCAGAGAATGCAGCTGCAGATGTCTCTTCCAGCCTAACTGCCGTCCCCCCCACCCTCACAGCTCCCTCTCTCCTATTTTACCAAGGCAGGAGCCAGTGCTGCCCCGTCGTGCCTCCAGGGCTAGTCTCAAGGCCCCTGTTCTTCTCCAAGATGAGGGGAGCTGGGGGCAGAAGAGGATCTTTGGAGAAGTAGCCAAGTGTTCTTTGACTCAGAGAAGAGCCTGGGGCCCAAAGGGCCAGCTGGAGATCCACTGTCTGTCTGCTGAAGGCTCTGCTAGACTTTCTGTCTCCTCCACCCCTGGGAATCCAACCATAAGAGGAACTAATCTGGCTCCCCTCTGTACCCCTTGCCCCCAACACAGTTTCCTTCCTGTGCTTTCTGGGGAAAGATGAGCGCTGGGAAGGGAGGGATGTGGCTGGGGAGGCAGGTCCAGCTCAGCTGGGCCGCAACATCTGTATCCTTGACAGTGGCCTCCCCATTCCTGCTTTGAACTGTGGGGGAATGGGAGAGCCCTGATTCTCCCCAGGAAACAGTGATATGATTCATTCCCCAGGATAAGCCGTGGAAGAATGCAGCCTTTTCTCTATAAAACTCAAGTAGAACTGCGGAACTCATTTTTTCACCTTCATAAGGCAAAACGAGGATCAGCACATATGTTAACAGAAAACTCTGAAATAACTGATTTGAATAAGATAGAAATTTATTTGCCTTGGGCTAGTATGGCGACCCTGAACATTTTTAGGGATCTAAAGTCCTTCCAACTCATCTTCCTGGTCCAAGATGACTGCACAAGCTCCTACTATCATATTTGAGTTCCAGACAAAAACCTGACAGACAGAAATGCTTCTCTGTTTAAAGAAACTTCCCAGAGGTCAAACCCAATGCTTCCACTTATCCCCAGAGCCCTAAGAATCCCTGATGGGCAAAAATTGGCCAGAACTTAGTCATCAGGCCATCATGAGCTCTAAAGAAGGCTGGAGGGGCAGCCCAGGTGGCTCAGCGGTTTAGCACCTGCCTTCAGCCCAGGGCCTGATCCTGGACACCCAGGATCAAGTCCCACATTGGGCTCCCTGCATGGAGCCTGCTTCTCCCTCTGCCTGTGTCTCTGCTTCTCTCTCTCTCTCTCTCTCTCTCTCTCTCTCTCTGTCTGTCTCTAATGAATAAATAAATAAAATCTTTAAAAAATAAATAAATAAAGAAGGCTGGAAAATGAACTTCTATCTGGGTACCATTTGCCCACCCCATCTCCTCCCACAGCCACTGATTCAGGCCACTCTCAGTTCCATGACAACCACAGATTCAGTCTTCCTGCCTCTATGCCAAACCCTCTACCTGCCCTGAGTTGTTTCTACAAAATACACATCTGGCTATTTCACTCTCCTGCTCAATAATTTGCAATAGCTCCCTAGAGCTCTCAGAATAAACTATGAACTCTCAACACTGCCTTCAAAGCACTTCACAATCTGACCTCAGCCTTCCCTTCAACATCTTGCTCAGCTCCAGATACAGTCCCTCCCCTCCCCTGCACACAGTCCAGCCCCACCAGATTCCTTGATGTCCCTCAAAAATTCATACCTCACCAAGCTACTCCCCTTGACTCCAATGCTCCTTTGGCCCTTTGATTCCTGATAAAATTCCATTCATCCTGTAAGACACTGCATAAGCATTACCTTCTCTATGTGAAGCGTTTCTTGCCCCTCTCTAGACCTCTTTCATTCTCTTTCATGTGCCTTAAAGTCCTCCAGAGGATAGACCATCTTAAGATTTAGAGCCACTCACCTGCCCATGACCATGAGTCTATGGCAGAAGCCTTGTAGGGTTTTGCTTGCACAGACTTTGTTTAAGCCAACATTACGCCTTTCCTGCTGGACCAGAAGCCCCTCAAAGGCCGCTGACTTGGTGTCCCTAGTACTGAGCCCAGGGGCTGGCACTGAGTAGGGCTGAATGCATACAGAACCCACAGAAGATGCAGCTCTTTCTCTCCCCCATCATTAGCTCGAGTCCTGCTGATTCACCGGATGGCCCCCCTCCCTCTGAGGTATACAGCATGACAACTTGACCAGTGGCTAACACTCTCAGAGATGACATTAAAATGGAACAGATATAAGCCTTCAGAGGGATCCTCACCCATGTCCACACTGTTCCAATTATGAGATGTTTAGTCTGTACTGTCTCCCCTAGCCTTTCGACCCACAACAGAGACAGCGTTATTCCTGAGAGAAACAGAAACCCCCTCTCCACCCTCAGGGTTCTCTGCATCAGAGTGAGCACCAAGCAAAGACTTCAGGTCTTTGCCCCACTGCCAGTTCTTCAGGCCAGACTGGCTGTCTCCCTAGACTCTGCAGTCTCTGAACACAGTGTTGTGAGGTTGAGGGGTGGGATGGGTCTTCTGGTTGCTGTCTTCCTCGACCTCCTCACAAGTGCTCAGAGCAGTTCCTCAGTGACTACCTAGGAAGCAGGCAACATGGTTTGTTGGTTTGTTTGTTTGTTTGTTTGTTTCTTTTTCCCTTTGAGGGAGTCCCTGCAGAAGATTTTTGTCACACTACCCAACCTTGGAGACATGGCTCGAGCTTGAAGACCTTCCCCAAGAAGCCCCAGGCCCTGGTTCTAGGACTCATTTCCCTTCCCCTTTCATAGAATCTTCCAGCCTCTGGGGTGAGTGCCTTCTCTGGGGGAAAGGATGGTCAGGATTCCCAGGCCAGGGAGATCCGATATCTATTTTGATTCTCCACCCCCATCCACGCACACATCACACATGCCAACATCATGTTCCCCACTCTATGCTCCCAGAGCACTTTGCACCTTGATTCTGGTTTTTCAGATGCTAACTCATAATTATCTATGATTATCTCTGAATGAGTAGCATCTCTGTCTCCTTATATAAGTGACACAGAGAAGGGGCCCAGTGGTTATGGAGGCCCTCTTCTCTCCCATCTCCTCCCTGGATTCCCAATCTATGGGGAAGAGGTTCCCTGAGGTTAGCTCCACCCCTCAGATGGCAGAAGAATAACCTAGAAGCCTTGTCTCCTGCAGGATGGCTTTTCTGCTATCCATGGTGATCGCAGCCAGGTCTCCTTGCAACTTGGTAGGGGTAACCTGGCCTCTTTCCCCTTTCTGCAGGAAACAATCATAGTAGCTGAAGTTATTAAGCACGTACGGTGGTACCGGGCACTGCTACGTGACCGACTTCCACTTTCTCATTTAAATTACACAATCAGCCTCTGAGTTGGGGTTGGAATGCTGAAAAGACTAGCTACGGCTAGTAAGAAGCAGATTCTTAATCCCTGCGCAACTTTTGCCTCCCTGTATAGCCTCAGCTGGTCCTTGTCCATCCTTCTCCCTCCTCCTGCTCACTAGCAGAGGGAATTCACCTCTCTGAGCCTGTGCTTCCTCATCTGAAACGTGGGAAAAACAATACTTCCCTTCAAGGTGATTGCGAGATTCCCATGTATTCAGTGTGTCACACGCAGAGCCTGTTGCGCAGGCAGTGTTCCCACCCGCCGTCACCCCTCAGGCCTCCCTGGCGGGGTGGGGGAGGAGAAGGGTGACCTGCCATCCCCAACCACCCAGCTGTCGCAGAGGCGGGACAGCCCCGGGGCCGTCGGCTCCCTAAACTCCGTTCCACATCACAGCCGATTAGTTACAAATAGCTTCCTTTCCTCGTGTATCACTTACACAACAGAGAGAAAGGGGCGATTGTTCCTGAGGAGGAAGGTCTCCCAGGCCCCTCTCACCAGGGCAGCTGAGAGACGCAATGGGGAAGAGAGGAGGGGTGGGAGGGAAAGCAGGGCATAGTCACAGGAGATAAGGACGTGGAGGGTCCCCGCAGTTGGGAAGGGACCAGCTGAGCGTCCATCCTGGTGGGCAGCGTGCAGGCAGGGGACCAAGACTTAGCAAGGCTCCTGAGCTGGGAAGGCAGGAAAGGGAGGCAGCTCTGGCACCCGCTCATGAGCCTGATTCCTCGACATCAGCTTGTCAAGTGGCCCCAGCTGGGGAGGGTTTGCCCCCCCCACCCCCCCGCCTTGTTGGGTAGCTGGAGCACAGCAGGTGCCTGGCCTCCGGATTTCTCGAGAGCCTTGGACACCATCAGGATCTGAACAAATGCCCTCCTTCAAAGCAGCCATGGCTGGCCAGCCCTCTAGCCCCTCTGGTTTCAATAAAGGCCAGTCTGGGACCCGGAAGAAGCCTCAGAGTCAGAGAGGCCGCTGAACACGAGGTGCTGGCTGTGGCCCCAGAGCCTCCCTTTGCCCTTGGTGGTCCTTGACTCTGCTGTCACCATTAAGCGAGGTCCCTCCATTAAAGTGGAGGGCCAAGCACGCACAGAGGACCCCTTTGTCATCCTCTTAGCACAGCTGAGACCAGCTGGCATTTTCACAAAGGGCTTTACTAAATACTAAGGGAGAACAAAAGGGAAATAATTACAGAAAACACGAAAAACCCAGCCCTGGCTGCCAAGTTCCCAAAGTACAGGTTTCCGATCCTTTGGTGACGACGCGTCGCCCTGAAGGCCGGGGACAAGGCTGCGGGCACCTTGCCTGGCTTCCCTTGTTCGCAGTCCTCGTGGCCGGTGCCATCTTGTTTCCCACCCCTGGGAACCACTTGGTCACCCATGGGCTCTACTTTTGCCTCCTTTCCAGCCTGACCCCACCCCAGGCCCCCCACTAGGTTCTGGTCTCTGGCCAGAAGCATGAGCCTTGTCCCCTGGGGGCCAGCAGGGCTGTGGTGACCAACCCAGGGCGTGATTACATAGTAATGGGAGGTTGTCCTCCCACACTCACCCCTACCAGAGAGGCCCACCCAAGTTGTCTTGAGCATGGGGTCCAGGAGGGCTACCTCTGATGAGTGAAGGACAATTGGGTAAGGAATGGGAAGACTTGGGACATTTTTCCTATGGAGGGAGGAGAGAGTGCTTGGAGGATTGATCCAACTCAACACACATTAAACCCTTATTGTGTACCAGACACTGGACAAGGTACTGTCTACCCTCTCAGACCTATAGTCTGAGGAAAGAAACAAGTAGCTGGGCAGTGATGAGACTGAGAGCTAGGTGCTATGATGGAGAGGCAATTCAAGGTGCTGGGGGAACCTGGGCGAGGGGTGTCCCACCCAGTAGTGGTGGCCAGTGAGGCCATCACAGCCTGCCTGGAAGGAGTACATGGAAAGAAGGAAAGGGCCTCAGAGTTAAGCCTGGGTGGGCCCACAGGAAATCCCAGCCCAAGAGGAGGAGAAGAAGGCAGAAGAAGCCAACCAAGCAGCTTCTGGCTGGTGATCTTGACTCGCTGGTGGCTACAGCTTGTCCAACCTATAAAGTAGGAAGGCCCTCGGCCCCAGCTGCCTGCTGCTGCTGCTGTCCCTGCCGGCCAGGAAAGGAGAGATTCTAGTCCTTGGATACTCTCCTTCTCACTCACCTCTGGTCATACCCAGGTCTGGGGCTCAGGGATGGGGTCAGAGGGAATGTGCTTACCCACTACCACCTGAGACACTGCTCCAGAGGCAGATGCTGAATTGCCATTATAGGAATAGGAAAAGGTCGTAACTGGGAAATAGTTCAGAGGGTCAAAACAATGAAAAGGCTAGGCCAAAATGGAAAAATAGGTCAGGAAACTGAAAGGCTAGAAATTGGGGTGGATTGAGGCAGATGAAGTCTAAAACCATGACTAAAGCAAGGTGTGGGAAGCCCTGTGTCTTGGGCCAGCCTTGGGAGGAAGGGGCTGGTCTGGCAGCCTGGCATGCAGAACTAGAACCCATGGCTGCTCAGGGTGACTACTGTCATGGCCCAAAGTGTTTCCATGGCCTAGACCCTTGTGTTTATATTTGCCCGACATCCTGTGACAGGGTCAGTTCCTGGCCTGGGATGACAGCTTCTCCCTCCCACACATCAACCTTTCAGAGTCTGTCAAGCACCCACTTTGCTCTAGCAAGGGGAAGACTCAGAAAAGGTTCAAGACAGGGACTCTACCTTCAAGGTATTTGCAATCTGATTGGCAGAGAGAGCTTATGCCCACTCAAAAGAGCTTGGAGAAAGACCCAGGCTGACCCTCATCTGGTTGCTTCCTTAGTAGCTAAATGACTATGGGCAAATGACTTAGACTCCCTGCACCTTCATCTTCCCATCTTCAAAATGAGAATAATTAAAACTACCTCCCAGGGTTGTGGTGGAATTCAGCCAAGTTGAAGTGATTCATGTGCCAGGCACAGGGCTCACTATACATCATTTCTCTCCCTGCAATGCCAACAAGTGATTATGATGATAAACAGTTCAATGTGGAGTTTCAAGCATTGACTCTCCGGTGGATCTACTCAGAAGGCCTTGATGACAGCTGGGACCTGATGACCTGGATGGTGATGGTGAGAATATACAGGGCACGGGAGGTGGAGGCGACACACATGCAAATCCTTCCATTGTTTTGCTCCTTGCAATTAGCAGAAGCATAAAATTCTTTATTTTCTATCTGTCTCATGTCCATGATGGCAAGGACCCTGCTCTGTAACTTGAATATTTTTGTATCTCTAATAAGAATCAAAAGTTGAATCAGAAGTCAGGCTGTTGGTGAGAGGAGTGTTATAATTCCCACTTTGGAATGGAGGAAGTGGGGGCCCTGAGAAGTAGAGAAATTTACTTGAGGTTATATGGCTGGTAAGGACTGCAGTTCAGGGGAGCAGAGCCACCAGCACACCTGCCCTGGACTGGGTGTGAGCAAGAGTAGGCTTCCATCTAACCCATGGAAATGTTGGGTCTCATTGGTCCCCTCCTCTCCCCCCCCCCCCCCCCCCCGCCTACCCTAGCTAATTCATCTCATGACCCAAGAAGCCAGGTTTAGAAGCATATGTTCCCCAGTTCAGTGACAGAACAGGCCCATTTGTGGGAACCACAGACATTGTCCAGGTATTGAGCTCACTCAAGAGTGTAGAAAGAAAGGAGATGCTCCAGCTGCCTGAACCGGTACCCCATGAACAGAAATTTTGAGAGAACCTCTGCACCGTGTCCACAGCACCTGGGGCAGTGCCTACAGCACAGTAGTTTGCATCAGATGAAAGGATGAATGAATACAAACACACGCACATAAACAAAACACGCGCCCCTCTACATACACAGTTACAGGAAAATTTACCCGATGCATATGTGCTCAAAACCTTCAGTTATAGACAAGCAGATACAATGCAGATATTTGAATACACGCACTCCAGCACAGTGCACACATGTGCCCACATACAAAAATCTAAATCCAAAATAAGGACACACATAAGCACATGTACTACACATACACAGACGTAATGGGCAAACATACATGATCCAGATACGCACAAACACACATCTACTTATCCTCACACACGTACACAGGACAATCCTCCACCATGACCCTGGGCCCAGGAAGGAATCTTTCTGCTCCACAAGCCCTAGCATGTTGGAGCTTGTTGGAAGGTTCTTTGCAGCCCTCGCGTAGCTGGTTGATGACTGGCCCCTGGCTCTTGGACCTCCAGGCCTGGCCAGGCAGGGAGGCAGCATCTCTGGCAGGCCTGCGTGGGTGGGCGGGCAGGCAATGGACACAGAGGTCACTGGGGTGAGAGCTGGGGCTACCCTGGCCTCTCCGCTCCTGGCTGGAATGTGAGCGGTAGGGGCTGCCTCCCAGGCCTCCCCCTCTCCCACAGCGCCCCAGGCCCAGGCCAATCTATGACTCCTGTCAGGTTCTTGCAGCCAGTGGGCTGTGCATGAAGGGTGGTGGGGGTGACAAATGCTCAGGGACCACAAGAGGGCACACACAAATAAGATGTACAGTCTCACACGGAAGCCGGTCCAGATATTCACCCACACAGAAAGACACACACACAAGGATGCAGGCAGGCAAACAAACTCACGATCCCACACAAATGCACAGACACACTTGCAAACACACCTGGAGCCACAGCGGACACACACACACACATAATCACACAAGCACAGAGATACTGAGACACCAGACCCACACAAAGCCGCACTTGTACATATATGAAACACACACTCAGACCAGGTAGACTCACAGCACACGTGGACCTCCCCGGTCACACACCGACAAACAGACCCCTGCCGATTTGGACCATTTCCTCCTTTTCCGGGGACCGGGAGGAAATGCTGCACTAGGCCCCTCTCCCAACCACGTGTGACGGCCTGAGAAAACTGCCTGCCACAGAAGGCAGTCGTGCGGGACCCTCAGCCCGGTGCCCACAGCCGGGGTGCCCTGCGGAGTGCCCGGCCAGAGGCCAGCGGTAGGGTGCCCGGGGTGGAGAGGCGGCTCTGCAGTCCCACTTTTGTCTCTGTCGGTTTCCTCGAGACCGCACGGGCACGCATGTGTCTATGCGCCCTAAACAGGCAGGGGCACTCTGGGAACCTCGGCTTCTCCATCTGCCAAACAGGCTCGGTAACCTCACGCCCCGAGGACGGCGGGGCGGCACAGGTGGCACCGCAAAGGGCCAGGCCGACCTCCGCCCCGCGGGAGCTGGAGCCGCGTCCCCGGGGGCCTCTAGGTCCGGGCCCGCTGCAGTCGCTGGGCTCCCCCACCTGGCCGCCGCCCCGCGCGGGCCTGGAGGGGCGGGAGCGCAGCCGCGGGGCCACGGACGCCCCGCAGGACACCGGGCACCGCGCGGCCCGGGGGACGGGGGCGGGGCGGGGCGGGGCGGGGCGGCGGCGGCGGCGGCGGCGGCGGCGGGGGCGGGGGCGGTGGGGGCGCCCCTTCCGCGCGCTCGGGCCTCGCCGCCGCCGCCGCAGCCGCCCCGGCGGCCGCTCCCAGGCCTCGTCGGCGGTGGGCGGGGCTGGCCCGCGGCCCCGCCCCACTCACGGCCCTTGAAACCCGGTCGCCAACGGGCCGCGTCCCAGAAGGGAGCTGCTGTCGGAGGGGGAGGCTGCAGCTCCCCTGGCCAGCGGGAGAGGCCCCGGGGTCGCGCCGGGCGCCCGACGGGCTCCACCCGGGGACCCGCCTGCCCCGCACCGCCCCGCCCTGCCGGGCGCTCCGCATCAGGTGCCCCGGCCCCAGCCCTACCTGCGGGCCCCAGGCTCCCGGGGCTTCCAGAGGATGCTCCGGCCACCTGCGGGGACCTCGAGGCAGCAGTGAGGTCCTCTCCTCCTGTGCCAGGGGCTCCCCCAGGGGGCCGAGCATGGTGGTTTCCCCTTGGAACCTCCTGGCTTGGGACGTCTGAGAAGATGCCTGCCATGAGGCTGTTCACTTGCTTCCTGCAGCTCCTGGCCGGGCTGGCACTGCCTGCTATGCCCCCCCAGGTAAGACCTATCCCAACCCCAGCCTGGCCCCCCTGATCTTTCCAGCCCCCAGCGCTCCAGGCAGGGGTTCTGAAATCACAGACCCACTTGGGGGAGCGGCACCTCCATGGATGTCCACACACTTCCCAGGAGCCAGGCTGGACCACGTCTTCTGGGAGGAGACCTCAGGCCCGGCTGTCTCAGACTCCAGCTCCGGGGTCTGTCTTGGCGGGGGCAGGGAAGCCACAGGGAAGGGAGGGAGGTTTCCTGTCTGGCCCCTGGAGCCCTGGTGGCTTTGCTAAAAGCATCTCTCCACTAATCCCAGGCGGGCCCCTGGCTCTGTGGTCAGGGTCGAGGCCCCATGACCAGGCAGGCGCCCCCAGGACCTCTGACCTGGCCTGGTGGAAGGGAAGCCAGCTGAAGAGGCCATTGGTGGGGAGGCTGGGCCCTCCCGCACCAGGCCTCTGGGTGAGCCCAGGGCTCCTGGGTGGGCTGGGGGCAAGACAAGAGGTCCTGCTATGCCCTCTTTCTTGGGTGGGCAGTTGGAGTTCCTGAGTGCAGGGCCTGGGGAAGAGAGCAGGGCCCTTTTCCCAGGAGCCGGGTGAGTCTGGCTGGGAGCCAGCTTGGGCAGTGAAATCCTGACAAAGCCAATGAGATCCCTTCCCTCTGCACTGTCCTGCTGCTCTAGGAGTCTCCAGCTCCAACGGAGGAGCGGGTGGGCTGGGCAGCCCTGCAGCGACAGATGAGCCCCATACCTGCCACTGCTGGTCTGCTGCAGGGCTGGCCTGAGGTATAGCCTTACCGGCAGCACCAGCTCATGGCGCCACCCGCTCCAGCCCCTCAGCTCCCACCAGCTGATCACCTCCCCCGGGCTCTGGCATCTAGCCAATGCGTGCTGCACAGGGCCCAGCAGGCCTGGCCTGGGGCTGGGGAGAAGGGAGACCCCTAAGGTCTGCAAAATCTTTGAGACACGGAAGGCAAAGGGTCTCCAAAATCCTCTAGCCTCCCGCCCTTTCCAAATGAGGAAACTGAGGCCAGAGAGAAGGGTGGGATCCATCCAGGGTCTAGTGAGGTTTTAGTTGCATCCGGAAAGAGTTAGCTCTGAGACAGGGCAGAGTGTGTGCACCAGTGGCAAGGAGCTCAGAGCGGCCTCTATGCTCTTGGCAACTTGGCCACAGAGCTCAGAGGCCCAAAGTGGACCCCCTCATCTTTGTCCCTTTCTGTCTGCAGCAATTGGCCTTGTCTGCTGGAAATGGCTCATCAGAGGTGGAAGGTAAGCACACTGGGCTGTGGATGCACATGCTCCCCAAACCTGCTCCTCCCAGTCCTCTGCAGAGGATAAGAAAGGATTGGCATAAAGGATGGGTACAGGCTGATAATGGAGTTCAGGAGCCTGCAAGCTGGCTGACATCCTGGCTGACAAAGTTGGCAGGGCCTGAGAGATCCTTCTTTTGGGACCTAGAGGCCTAATGAAGTGTATTCCTGGGCCAGGGTCACCCAGTGCACAGAGAGTAAGGCTGGGGCCAGTATACCCAGGGTCTATCCCGTGGGCGTGGAGCCCCTTTCCAATATGATGTCGGGAGGCAGATGGGGTCTTGGAGGGCAATGCAGGCAGTGAGAGAGGTCCGGGAGCTAGTTGCAGTGGCAAGCAGTCAAGAGGATTAGGGAGGGGTGAGGACACCTTCCAGAAGCCCAGCCTTGACAAAGCTGCAGAGATCTGACCAGGCCTTTCCATTGATTACAAACAGACAGAACATGAGTCGTGCCCTCCCTGGCCCCTCCATTCTCCACCCTGGGTTGCATCAAGAGGGAATCTTCAAAGGGTGTGTCATTTGCCAAAGAGACATACGTGCAGAAGGCAGGAGTCCCATGCCAGCCCCCATGCCTCACTCCTCCCTCCCTGCCTCTCTGGGACGTGCAGCAAAGCCACACGCCACTACTGAGGCTTCCTATGGCGCCACGGAGGAGGGAGCGTGTAGGGACGTGCACACGCACACTCGTGATAGTCTCCGAAAGCTGGAAACACCCTCCCTCTGCTGCCCTGCCTGTCTGGTGGCCAGCATCAACTGGGCCAGGCCATGCTTCTGGGCCCCTTGGGCAACTAGTCCTAGGTCCCTCGGGCACTGAGGAGGTGAGGAAGGTAGCAGCCCTTAACTTCACTGACACTCCCTCCCTCTCCACGCTCTGCCCCCTGGGACTAGCACAATATTATGCTCTTGGGATTTGGGGAGGACCCCATCAGCCATCTCCACCCCATAGCCTCTTTGACGGTTTTTAGTGTATTTCAGGCAACAGTTACCAAAGAAGTCTGAGCCTCCCTTTCCTCATCTGTAAAATGGGAACATTAGATTACATGCTATCCAAGGTTCTTTTTCTAAGATTGTGGGATTCTCTGACTCCATGGGGGAGACAGACAAGTATATATCTCCCAGGGACAGGGGTGAGGAAGCTTAGAAGTGTCAGTTCATGAGGGCAGCTCACCTGTCATCCCAATCAGTCAGAGACCCTGTATCATGGCCAAGAGAAGTACCTTGAGTGTTGGACCGCAGTCACCACAATCTGAAAATGCCACCCCCTCTTGCTAACACCAGACAAGAGACAACACGGTCTTTACTTTGCAACCATGGACACTGATCTTTACTATTACTTATTATTCTCCACATTTTACAGAAGAACCTGAGGCTCGGAGAGGCCCTTGGGGGTCTGGTAAAGGCTCACACGTTCCTCAGTATACGTGGCAAAGCCGGTGTGCATAGCACCAGGCCTCCCCGCGGCTCATGGCTGAGCAGGCATGAGCAGGATGTCCCTTTGGCAGGCTGGCTGTGTGCTCTGCCAGTGCCATGGAGGGGACACCTGTCGAATTCAGGCTGGTGCCCAGGGGCCCTGCCCAGCCCTGTGGCCCCTCCCTAGGAGCTTGCTCTCAGGATTAAACGCTTCCCTTCCTCGGTTGCCTCCATCCCGGGGAGTAGGCAGCTGGAGCCCGATGGGAGGCTTGCCCCTGGGGCTGGCAAGAGATTTGCTGAGAGCCGCCTTGAGGCGTCGGCGGCAGCCCCATGGGACTGTCCAGCCCTGGCCAGGTGCCTGACAGAGCCACGGTCTCCAGTTCCTCTTACCTCTGGAGCAGGTCCGGGGCCAGAGGAAGTGCTCTCAGGAGCAGCCGAGCAGAGTTCAGTCTGAGGGGCTTGGCCCCCATCTGGGAGCAGCCCCCACGCTCTGGGAACCAGCCCCTCATGCTGCCCCCTCACATAGCTTCCTCTGTTTTTCCTACATGCCCAGAAAGTGGCCTCCAGGGATCAAATGCCCTCTTTCCTGGTAGCCACCAGGTCAGCTGGGCTCAGCCTACCTCCTTCTTAGCCCTCTACCCCTTCTCTCCACATGATCTGGCCACATGGCCCAGAAAGTGACAGATTTCAGGGCCCTGGAGCCTGGGTCCCGTTGACACCTTCTGCATGGCGTGGTGTGGGATGAGGAAAGGAGATCCTTTCTGCCACCAGACCCAGGCAGCTCTGCTTAACTGGCCGCAGCCTGCCAGCCCAGCTGGGTCGCGGGGCGGGGGGGCGGGGAGGGGGGTGGTCTATGTGGGGAAGGGGCAGGGGGTAAGGAGCCCCTTCTCTGCTGCTAACCGTCCAACAGCTGGTTCCAGAGCAGGAGACTGAGCTTTCTTTTTTTAAAGATTTTATTTATTTATTCATGAAAGACACACACACACACAGAGAGGCAGAGAACACAGGCAGAGGGAGAAGCAGGCCCCATGCAGGACTCCATCCCGGGACATCCTGGGCCGAAGGCAGGCGCTAAACCGCTGAGCCACCCAGGGATCCCGAGACTGAGCTTTCTATGGCACTTTGGCAGCTGGCTGTTCCTCTGCTGTTATTTATGTTGTCCGTGGCAGAGATTAAACATTCAGAGTTATGTAGTGTTCGTGGATTTTAGACTAAACATGTGCTCATGGAGTTAAAATAGGGAGATGCTCCCCTGACCTTGCACTGCACAGGCTCACTTCCCCGGGGCTCTGTGGCTGCTTACAGGGAGAGGGTCTTGTGTCCCACTTGGGTCTGGGGAGGGTATCCCCGTGACCTGGAGAGATAGGATCAGGGGAGGCATAAGATCCCCCACCTGTCCCCAGGCCCAGTCCCTAGAACCCCCAAAGTAGACAGGGTGGATGGAGCAGCAGACACTCAGATAAGCACAGTTTATTGCCTCTGTGGCTGCCTTGGCCAACTCCACGTGGACATACTGCCTCTTGGGTATTTTCCACCAGCTTGCAGGCCTTTCCCAAGGGCCTCTGCTAGGGCTGAAGTTTATTTTTCCTCTGAGATTACCCTGAGACTAGGCCTTGCAGGCTCAGTGGAATGGACTTTGGCCCCTTCTGCCTCCTAGGAAAGACCATGGGAAGAATTGAGGGGCTGCCAGGAGAGGCCACTGCTGTGGGGCAGACGCTGCAGGGTCCAGCTGGCCTGCCTGTCCTCCCCCACCAGCTGAGGACAACCATCAGGTGTAGGGCAGGATGACCCAGAGTTGGAGATGTTTCTCTGCCCACGGTCTCAAGGCTGGGCTGGGTTGCATGCACAGAATCTCAGACCGTCTGTCAGAGCCCAGAGACACCTTAGCAACCATCTATTCCCAGCCTTCTTGTTTTCCCTCGGCTGAGGAAACTGATATACCCAAAAAGGTTAAGTGACCTCCCCAAGGTCACACAGCCAGGATGGGGCCAGGACCAGAAGCCCAGGTTGCCTAGCTCTAACTACTCACTTCCTATGAGCCTCTGTTGGGGACCAGGACCCAGGCCTTCTCCTGAAGGAACAGCATCTTTTGAGAGATTCTGGATCAATCCGCACAAGATCCTAGTCATGACCACACCAGGACCTGGAGGGATGTCCCTATCAGGGATGTCCCTGATAATCCTCAGTGAGCTAGCATCTAAATCAGTCAGTAATTACTTTGCCTGTGTTTACCAGGTTCTTGGGTCTCTGTCCTCACATAGCCTCGACTTGGTTATAAAGGAGATAAGAGCCACTAGTGGCCAAGATAGGGCAAGCCCTAGAGTCCAAATTCTGCTTGAAGGAGGAACATTTGTTCATACTGGAGAAGTCAGAGAAGGCCTCAGAGAGGAGGTGGGGTGGTGGGCTTTATTTGGTTAGAAACAGGAAGGGGACAAGGAGCAGATCCCAAAGGTGGGAGTTGTGGCCATGCCGCCGGGCCTGCTGTGAGGGCCCGTCCTACTGATAGGGAGAGTGGGTTTGGAGTACATCGCTGGCCGCGGCCTTGGCTGCCAGGTAGAGGAGCTAGCCCGGAGCGGGGCAGGAAATAAGGACTCAGGGGAGGCTAACCCTCCCTGTGGGACTCTGCAAGTCAATCGTGCAGAACTGACTGTTTTCTGCAAATTCCCCACGATTGAGGAAGCACTTGATCAGGCCTGAGAAAGACCTAGAGAGCCTGAGGAGCTGCCAAGACGCTCTCCTCAGAGCTCCACAGGCACCAAGGCGGGATGTGGGCATCTGCGGAGAGCCTGGACACTGAGAAACCCCATTCCACCAGGATCTCTGTGTGGCAGATGAGCGGTGGGGCCAGCATGGGGAGGCATCATGTCAGGAGTTCAGAGCATGGGGAGCTCACTGGCTAGGAGCTTCCCGGAGGAGGGAGCAGGGGTGCTGAAGCTGGAAGGGCCCACAGGCCCTGGGGAGCAGGGACTGGGGCTTAGAGGAGCAGACTCCTCCTGGCCTGACCCAGCTGTCTGCACCCCCTCGTAGTGGTGCCCTTCCAGCAAGTGTGGGGACGCAGCTACTGCCGGGCACTGGAGAAGCTGGTGGACGTCTTGTCGGAGTACCCGGATGAGGTGGAGCACATGTTCAACCCATCCTGCGTCTCCCTGCTGCGCTGTAGTGGCTGCTGCGGAGACGAAAACCTGCACTGTATGCCGGTGGAGACGGCCAATGTCACCATGCAGGTGGGTGCGCAGGAGGGAAGGGGGTCACGGGACTCCAGCTAACTCCCAGGCCCAGGCTCTCCCCGCCTTGGTGCGGTGCTCCCCCTGCACAAACCCCCTCCCCACATACCTGGGCCAGCTTGGCACCCACTCCCTTCCTCCATTACCACCTTCCTCCCTTAGGAGCTTTCTTGGGCTCTAGCTTGGTCCTACCCCAAGACCCAGGGATGTCCGGCTGAGCTTGGAAAAGAAATCTGTCCAGATTCAAGAAGCTCCTGTGTATACCAGGAGCACTTGGCACCCTGAGCTCTGCACTCATGTAAACACACACACACACACACACACACACACACACACACAGTGGTTTACTGAGCACTTGCCAGGAAGGCCTAGCTCTGTGAGAAGCACCTTATAAATGTTACTTCTCTTACCCCAACATTCAGTCCCACAAGGCACAGAGGAAGAACCTGAGGTTCAGAGGTGTCATTTCACTTGCTCAGCGGGTAGAGGAACCAAGATCGCACAGAGGTCTCTCTGACTCCAGAGCAGGGCCCCCCTCCTGCACTATTGCTGTGCTGGCGGCTCTGGGTGAGGAGGGACACACAGGCGCCAGGCCTGTTTGCCCCCCACTCAGAGCAGAATGAGAGAACGTCATCCAAAGGCTGGTGGGAGACAAGGAGTCTGGTCCTCCCCGCAAGGAGAGGGTGGAGAGAATACTGGAAACCCATGGCCGTCCCCCAATCCAGGCATCCAACCCTTCTCTCCCCGAAGCTCCTGATGATCCATTCTACGGGCCGGCCCTCCTACGTGGAGCTGACCTTCTCTCAGCACATCCGCTGTCAGTGCAGGTAGGTTCCCCAGGGAGGGGCAGGGAGGAGCCCTTCGTCCCTGGCAGCCTCAGCCCACTGGCTGCCTGTCCCTCCAGCACTCTTCCTGGCTGAAGGAGACCAAGGAAGCCGGGGACCATGGCAGCAGCCTTTTATCCACCACACTGGCCAGTTTGGCCAGAGGGGAGGTGGTCCCATCAGCTGCCCAAGAAGCCAGAGGGGCAGAGGAAGCCTGGATTCCTTCCTAACCTTGCCGGGGCCGGGGACACACTCTCCCCCTTTCCGAGTTGGGAAGGAGCTGCCGCAGCCCCAGAACTGGTGTGGATGGGGGCGGGGCGGGAGGGGGCATTTCTCACCTGGACTTTGTTCTGGGCCAAGCTGGTTCCTCAGAGAAGGGGACACCAGACTGAGGGGCATGGAGAGGGATGAGGTCTGGCAGGAGAAAAGAGGCAGAAGGCAGGAGTCGGTGGGCTTTCTTTAAAGTCACGCCTCTACCTGGCAGAGACGCTTGCTACCTTCGCCCAGGGCACCCTGAACATTAGTTACCAGGGGCAGCAGGCTTGGCACTTTAGCCAGGCTCAGGGAGGAGAGGGATGGGCTGGAACCTGGTCCTCTCCTGAGACCGCTGGGCTGTGGATGGAGGCAGCCGGTCCTGAGCCCTGTCCTGGGGTCAGAAGACAGGGAGAGGATCACCATGTATTGTGTACACCTCTCCTGTGCCTAGCCCCACACTAGGCCCTGGAATGTTTTCCCATTTATTCAGCAAACATCTATTGATTGCCTACTGTATGCCAGGCACCATCCTAGATGCTTGGGATACAGTGGTGAGCAAGACAGACAGGGTCCCTCCTCTCATAACAACCCTAGGAGGTAGGTACTATTGTCCCCATCTTACAGATGAAGATACTGAGGCTTTTACAGTTACATCGTTTGCCACAGCTAGTGAGTGAACCCCAGCCTGTCTAACGCCCCTAATGCTACCTCTCCTGGCTGTAAGCACATTCTTCAGGAGCCCCAGTATTGTCTTGGGCTTGCCCTGGACACCTGTCTGGGGCTCCTCCTGTCCGGGGCCCTGGCCACCCCTTTTGGATGTGAGCCCAGGCTCTAGGCCCTCTTCCCTGTACCTCTGTTAGAGGCCCTGCTTTGATCCATTTCCTCCCTTCCGTCCTGGCCAGGGCTTAGCCTGACCTGCAACAACAGGTCAGGGGTGAGCCCTCCTGGGCACAGGGCCACATGCTGGCCTCTCACCTTCTATGTCACCTTTGCCCCTCACAGCCACTCTTTTGGGGCAGGCAGACTGGGGAGACTGAGGTTCCAAGAGTGTCTCTTCCTGGCCTGAGATGGCAGAGACATGACCAGGCAGTCCAAGAGGCCCAAGCAGTGCCCGGCGCTGGCTCCCAGGGGAGATAGCCAGCCTGGGGCAGCATATTCCCTGGTGCCAAAGCTGACTCTTACCGCACTGCCCATGCCCCCACCCCTGTTCCCAGGGGAGACTGAGGCCCTGTCCCCTTTCAGCGGGCTGGGCAACAGGGACACCTTTCTTCTCACTTCTGGGCCACCCGCCACAGCCCCGGAGGCTGAGCCAGGATATGCCTGGTGACTGTGGGGCTTGTGCTCACCTCCCTTCCCTCCGCCCCCTCACGGACTCCCCCTACTATTGCCTGCAGCCGCAAAAGTCCCCAGGGTGGGGGTGATTGTAGTGCCCTGCTGGGCAGCCTTCGCTGGGGGCAACCATCCCCCGGTCCAGGGCCTTGCCCTTCGTTCACTGTCCTCGCAGAAACTCCCAGAATGCACTCTGAGAGGAAGGGCAGGTACAAGGGAAGGAAGTGAACAGAGAAAGTCAGTAGAGAACAAACTCACAAGTCCACAGACTTGATGCCAAGAGGCTAGGCGGTGCATCGGGGTGTGGAAAGGGGCCCCTAGAGGAGATTCCTCTCTCTCTCGGTGGGGTCACAAGAGCCTACAGTGGAAGCTGAAGCCCAGGCCATTCCTCCCTCCCTGGCTCCACCCTGCCCCCTGGTGGTGTCAGCACTAACTGCAGGACCGGGGCTCTGGAGGTCTAAGAGATGTGGGGGTGGTGGGGAGCCCCACAGGCTGGTTTCCTGACTCTCCCCTGGTCTCTCTGTTTTCCCAGGCCTCCGTTGGAGGATATGAAGCTAGAAAGGTAAGTAGCCTGGCTGGGGCTCCGGGCTATTTTCGGGCCTGCCAGCCCTTGTCCTAGCATGGGGCCCCCCAGCCACTTTGTCTTGACGCTTTTGGCTTATTGCAGGAGGAGACCCAAGGGCAGGGGGAAGAGGAAGAGAGAGAAGCAGAGACCCACAGACTGCCACCTGTGAGTGTGCGGAAGGGGGGACCAGGGATGGCAAGGAGCCTGGGCCAGAGGGGAGCCCCTGCCCTGCCAGCAGGGATCAGTGGTCGGGAAGGGGAGAAACCAGGCCCAGGGCAGTCTTGGGGCAGAATAGGGAGCAAGTGTCTCCTAGAGAATCTAGGGCCCAGGAAGCATCAGGGGACCTTGGTTCTTAAGTGAGCTGAGACCTGAGTCTCTGCATGGCCTTGAGAAAGTCATGTCACCTCTCTGAGCCTCGTTTCCCTCTATGTGTAGAAGGAGGAAAGCATTGAGCCATTGTCCAGACACCTGCCAAGCACTTACTGTGCGCCAGGTATCTCAGTGAACAAACCAACACCATTCTTGCTCTTACAGTGCTTACGTTCTAGTGATGCAAAGTCCAACAGCTGAAAATGTATCCAGGGCTACTTCCTGGTGGCCCTGGGGAGGTACAGGGCCACCCCCCACTGGCTCCTAGGCTGGTATTTTTGCTACCCTCCCCCCAACGCAGGGGACCTTGAGGGTCCACTAGCTTCCTCTCTGCCTCTCAATGTCATCTTGGCTTCACACCTGCAGGTTGGGGCTCCCGCCCGCGTGTGACTGGGAGAGGGTGAGAGAGGGGAAAACCCAAATCTGTAAGAGTAAATAGTGAAGCTGTTTCACACGCACAGAAATTCAGTCGCACGAGGGCTCTCCTGTAGAGCCCATCTCTTGCCACTGCCAGACTCCAGGAGATCGTCTCCTACCCATGTCCCACCCCATGAGCCCTCCCCTCCATGAACAGAGACTTCCACCGTATTCCATGAAGGCAGGGATTCTGGGTATGTTGGCACCCCGAATGTGAGTGGCCCTCATCTCTCCCTTGGCCCCAGACATGGACTTGAAGGAGGAGCCTATGTGGGGCTCCCCCAACCCCTGCCAGGCGGCCTCAGATACAAAGTGTCTCGTTGCTCCATCTGCCAGGACAGTGGTCCCCAAGACCTCTCATTTGGGAATCTTGTGAAAGAATTTGAAAAACTCCCATGCTCCTGTTCTTATTTTTAAGTTGACATTGAACTTTTTCATCAAAATTATAAATCATTGCAAAGGGTATCATTTCTGGTATGTTATAAATGTTAATATTTTAGTAGGGTCTTTATATGTCCTTCAGGTTACCCTACAGGATAAGCCATTCCAATACTCACCATCATTCACTTTTAAAAAGCAGTGTGAATGCTCTGCTCTAGTGGTTGCATATTTACCTTGCTTCTTTTCCCCTTGACCTTGTATTTCCCTTCTACTTCCCCCACAGAGTTTCAGCCTAACTTAATATGGTCGAATGTTCAAAAGTCCATGATGTATCACCTTGTCGTATTTATCTGTCATGACAATGGTATATAAATTTGAATTATTTTCAATTTTCCCGTGAACAGAAAACAATAAATTAAGTTCTCCCCTGGAATAAATTATCACAATAATTATTAGTAGTACCAATTGATCAAAACAGCACAAATACATCATGTTTTAATAAATGCAAAACATAAAAGTATAATCAATCTTACCAGAAGTGCATCTCAATAAGATGGAGGTGGCTACCTCTTTTTAATTAGTTAATGAATCCATTAATGAATGTTTCCTCCTGCCAGCCTGAGACAGGATTCAGCATTAATTCCATTCTCATTTTTTAATAGATGGAAAGGTTGAGCAACCGTGCTCCCATAAATAAGCAAATGGGATGAGATGTCACACAGTCAGTTGAACTCCTTCCAAATTCTTTGCCAAAAGCCCCAAGGTGATCTGCTTACAAAAATCACTCCTCTTGACATATTAGCTGACAGTTCAGTTCAGTTGTTCTTTGGTTTGGTTGAAAGCAAAGATTGGGAAACCACTTGACTTGCAAGAGCCATAGCGGCTGTTCTAGTCGTGGGTCCTATCTCCTTTCTCAACACCTAGAGCAATATCTCAAGTTGTCCTTTTGTTCACTGTCCCCACCCCTGGAGTCTCACCCTGGGGCTAAGTGCTGACCTGGATTAGGAAGGGACAAGATGCTTCTTTCCTTCCCAAAGGGAACAGGGCAGTTGTGGGCAGGGCGGTAGGAAAGCAGACCTCAGGTACTTTCTCACGTGGACAGTTTTCAGGCAGAGGAAATGTGGAGGCTGAAAACGGATTCTCTTAATGCCTTCAGTGCTCACATACCCCTCGGACAATCTCCGTGCACATCTAGGGTTGCCTCTACCCCCGGGAGGAGACTGCCGTCCCAGAGTAACCAGAGGCGGCATTGCGTGGAGCCAGACTGGGTTCCGAGTTGGCTCCCTAACACGATCTGTGTGTCCTCGGGCAAGTTTCTTACCATCTCTGAGCCTTAGGTTGTTTTTGGGCTTTTTGTTTTTGTCTTCGAAAGGGAAGTGATAAAAGGGTCTTCCTCATAGAACTGTTGTCAAAGGGCCTGAAAAAGTGCTTAGCACAGGGCTGGGCACCCGGGTAAGCGCTTGGTGGAGGGGAACGCCTAGCTCCTCGGCCTGGGTGCAAGCAGAGACCCAGGAATGCCACAGTCTCCCTGTGCTCCCTGTGCTCCAAGCTTCCAAGCTTTCCCTCCAGGTTGGGCCCCTCTCCCATAGGAGGGACCCCACCCTCACGGGGTGCTGACACCCCTTTCTGTGTTTGGTCTCTGGCAGGTGCGGCCATACTGTTCCCCAGAGGTAACCGGCCCCTCAGAGGAGAGACGCCTCGCCCCGGCTCCTGTATTTATTACGGCCACACTCAGTTACCTCCCTGCTGACACCTGCCCTCTATTTATTAGCCAATTGTATCCCTGCTGAATGACTTGCTCCCTCCAAGGTGAGGGGCAGGGAGGGATAGGACCCTCAGGAATTCAGTGCCTTAAACAGAACGTGAGAGAAAGAAAGGAGGCAGCCGCAGACCCACGTGTGCATCAGCTGGAGAAGAAGCAAGATCTGTGGCTTTGAGAGGGGCAAACCAGGCCCCAGCGGGCTTCCCGGGAGCGGCCGCCTGTGCCTGAGCCTCGGACTCCCCGTGGACCAGCAGCCCTGGTTTTCGGGGCTCCGGGCCAACAACGTGGGGGTGGACGGGCGCAGGCTGGGTGGGAAGGCAGGCAGCAGACAGAGGAGTCCTGCTGCTTCCTCCACCTGGCAGCAGCCCGGCGCCCTGGAGATCCGAAAGTGGGGCTCTGGAGACTGGTGGCTGCCTGGGGGGCTCGGCCACTCCTGGTCCCCTCGGGCTCTCCTCACATCTTGCCGCCGCTGCTCATGCTGGGACATTGTGCTTTATGGTCAAGGCATCACCACCTGCCCCTCTCAGGGACACAGGCGAAGAGGGAGCCCCAGCCGGGATGTGCCTCCAGCCGCCCCTGAGCGGCTTTCTGACTGCCAAGCCAGATTCTCTTGAATAAAGTATTCTAGTCTGGAAACAGCTTTTCTAGGGGAGTGTGTCTGCGGAGCAGTGGGCAGCCACAGTGGGAGGTGGAAGCAGGACAGAGGAAGGGGTGATGGGCTCAGGGGTTCGCTCCTGCAGGACTCTGGGGTACCTTTCCAGCTGCTTCACGCAAAAGCTTGGGGTCCTTCCATTGTGAGGGGCTCCCAAGATGTAATCTTGGTCTCAAAGTTCAGCCACCCTGAACACCCTCAAATTCAAGAGCACACTCCTCTTCCCCTTCCCCCAGGGCCACCTGACACTCACTCCGGTGCCTGGCCCCCAGGCTCCTGAGTGAAGGGGGGCTCCCTGGCTTCTCCCGGCCCTTGGAGGAGGTGTCCCAGCTGCAGCATCCCCAGCCTGCTCTGGCTGCTGGATGTGGGGATCTGTAGATGCCCTATTTCTTTTTACCTCCCATCTTCGTCTGTCTGTCTTCTGAACACCTTGGCATGAGATAAGAAAATAATTTTTTTTTCTTTTTTCAGTCCAAACCTTAGAGTGTCAGATTCCCACCTGCCTGTGACCTGCAAGGCGCACGTGTGTTCATGTTGTATGTGCTGTGGGAGGGGGGAGTCCCCATTTCTGTCATCTGTGGCTACTCAGGACAAACCCACAGGGGCTCAGGGGCAGGGGCTGACCTCAGGCTCTTGAGGGAAGCCCTGGATGGTCCAGCACCTGGGGCGGGGCGGGGTGGGGTGCGGTGCCAGCTGCCCTTGACAATCTGTTCACTGAAGCTTGGGCCCCCTGGGGAACACTCTGGTCAGAATGTGATTCTGGTATGGTCACAGAGGAGATGTGGGCTGGCGTTGGGGGGCAGACTTTGCAGGAGAAATGCACTTCTCTCCTACTTCTCCACGTCAGGGCTGCAGCCATCCTGGGCCACTGCTTTTGATAGACGGAAAGCTGAGAAGAGCACCCCTTCCCCTTGGTCAGGCCTCTGGCTCAGCTCCAGGGACCCCAGCCCAGCCCCTGGAGCAGGTCCAAGGGCCTCAGCCTCACAGGGTTGCTCTCCTGGAGTCCAGCCTCCCCATCCAGACCAGTGACCCCTGCAGAGAGCCAGAGACCAGAGGACCTCCTGGGGGCCAGAAATGAAAAATTGCAGCTAGTAAAGAAATTAATATTAGTGCTGTAATTAATATTGTTGTTTGTTAGTTTGTGATGTTCTGCATCCAAAGCTGGGAGGCTCACAGCAGGAAGGGGTAGGAAGGGAACTTACTGGTCCACTTGACCATATTAGGTGTCTTTTAGGTCTTAGAAGGCCCTCTTCATTTGCTCATTTGCTCATTGCTCAAACATAGGTTTGTGGAGCACCACCTGTGTACCCGACACTGTCCCAGGCGCCAAGGATTCCATGAGGAATAAAACATGCAAGGACCTGCTCTCACATATCTTTTTTTTTTTTTTAAGATTTTATTTATTTATTCATGATAGTCACAGAGAGAGAGAGGCAGAGACACAGGCAGAGGGAGAAGCAGGCTCCATGCACCGGGAGCCCGACGTGGGATTCGATCCCGGGTCTCCAGGATCGCGCCCTGGGCCAAAGGCAGGCGCCAAACCGCTGCGCCACCCAGGGATCCCTGCTCTCACATATCTTATACTTGAGTAGAGAGACAGACTCTGACCGTATGTTGTGGGATAGCGGGTGGACTTTTCTGTTGCTCAGATTGATGACTGCACTCAGGACTCAGGAAAAGGGTGTTGAGTGTCTCACACTCTAAAACAGAGAGAAATAATTGGGGGCTGGACACCTGTGCCCACAGGATCCATTGTGAGACAGCTGGTGTTTGCCAGCCCCAGACACCACCCAGCACCCCCTTCCTCAGTCTTCAGAAGCAGAGACCAGGGAGAGGTGGGGAGGCGAGGTTAGCGGAGGCCCGGGTGGCTTGGCCCCTTCCCATCTTCTCCCTGGGGCTGGCCTCGCTGTGCATTTAGCCCGTGTGCCAGCTGGATGGTGGCTGGCGTGAATGGAGAACTGAAGCGTGACAGGCCAGAGGGAGGGGCATCCAGCAGGACTTTCCCATGGGTCAGGGGACATGCTGGAAGGTGAGTGGCCCTGAGCTGCCCTCCTGTTCTCCTGAGAGGAAAACGTGCAGGTGAGGAGACCCCACAGGCAGTGGGCTGAGGGTGGAGAGTGGGGGCAATTGCTGGGTGGGGGCTGTGAGATACAGAGCTGGAAGGGGAGCACATCAGGGAACAGTGCTGTGGGGTGCCCTGCAGGGTGCCCACAAGAGAGTTGGCCTCCACATGCCCAACATGCCAGCTGCGTTCACAGCCAGAGAAGACATGGCTGCAGCTAAGTAGTCCTTGTCCCCAGTCACTCCTTCCTGACCTTGTGTGAAAGCACAGAAGGGAGTTGTAGAGAGGGCAAGGCAGGGTACACAGAGAGACTGTGCCTTCCCTGCTCCCTTGGGCCCAATCCAGGCCCTGCCTGGGGGAGGAGAGGGGTTGGCCTTAAATGGGACAGAGCAGCCCAGGTCGGGCTGGACCTATCATAAGTTAAAGTGACAGGAACATTAGATGATCTTCCCAAAATGCTATTAAGAGACAGGAAAAGGGGGCGCCTGGGTGGCTCAGTCAGTTAAGCTCAGGTCATGATCCTGGGGTCCTGGGATGGAGCGCTGCATTGGGCTCCCTGCTCTGTGGGGAGTCTGCTTCTCCCTCTACCTCCCCCTGCTCATGCTCTCTCTCCTTCTCACTCACTCTCTCTCTCTAAGTAAATAAAATCTTTAATAAGTAAATAAACAAACAAAATCTTTAAAAGAGAGAGAGAGAGATGCCTGGGTGGCTCCCAGTCAGTTAAGCATCTGCATTCGGCTCAGGTCATGACCCTGGGGTCCTGGGATCGAGTCCCACTTTAGGCTCTCCACAGGAAGTCTGCTTCTCCCTCTCCCTGTGTCTCTGCCCTGTTCTGTGTGTCTCTCATAAATAAATAAAGAAAATCTTTTAAAAACAAAAAGAGACAGGAAAGGAAAAATCAACAGAGTTCATCTAGACACAATGATGAGAGAGAAAAAAAACTAGCTTGTTTTATACTCACTGTTTGCTCAATAAGCAAGTTACACGTATAGACAAAGAAATTACTAAGAAAATGTCTTCTTGCCAACATGCGGTTCTGGCATATTCGAGATGGCCTTGAATTCTTTGACATCGCCCTCCTCAAGAGATGAGGTCTCTGGCAGCCCGGGTGGCTCAGCAATTTAGCGCCGCCTTCAGCCCAGGGTGTGATCCTGGAGTCCCGCGATCAAGTCCCGCATCAGGCTCCCTGCATGGAGTCTGCTTCTCCCTCTGCCTGTGTCTCTGCCTCTCTCTCTCTCTGTGTCTCTCATGAATAAATAAATAAAGTCTTTTAAATAAAAAGAAAGAGAGATGAGGTCTCTGTTCCCTTCCTTTGAATCTGAGTTGACTTGGGTCTTCTCCCTTAGGTGGAAGAGACCCAAATGGTTCCTTCTGAGTGGCCTGGCAGCTTCTGTGCTGGTCTCTTGGAAGACTGGGCTGCCATGCGAGGAGGCCAGTTATTGTGAGGCTGCCACGCTGGAAGGAAGCCCAAGCAGCCCAATAAAGATGGAGAGAGAGAGTGCGCTTGTAAGCAAGAGGAGTGAGCTCAGCCAACCTCGGGCTGTTCTAGCTCCCAGCCATTAGAGTCACCTCAGCTGAGGCCCCAGGGAACAGAGATGAACTGTACCCACTGTGCCCTGTTTGATTTCCTGGCCCACAGAATTATGAGATACATTAATAATAAGTTGTTGGGGCCAGCTTGTCATGCAGCAATAGGAGCTGAATCGAATATGAAAAAAATAAGAAAAGATGATGAGGTTGTGTTTAGGGGAAGGTACTCTAGACCAGGAGGCCATGGAGGGCCGCTGTGAAGGTGACATTTATGGTGAAGATCGAAGGGCAGGGGGCGGTTGGTCATGCGAGGATCACGAGTAAGAGTACTCAACCAGAGGACACAGAGGTGCAAAGGCTTGGAAGGAATTCCAGGCCGGTGGGAGTGTGATGAGCAATGGAAGAAGGGCACAACAAGATAGGATGTAGAGGAGACAGGGCCAGGTCATGGGGTCATGAAGGGCTTTATAAGATAGGGTGAGGAGCTGGAATACTGTTATAATATGGAGGGAAACCATTGGGAGTGCAGGGGAGTGAAGTGATATTAGGTATGTTTTGGTAAGATCCCTCTGCCTCCCGTGTGGAGAAGGGACTCTAGGGACACCAGACTAGAGGTACAAGTGGCCCTCTTAGAAGGCTCTGGCAAACCCAGGCAACCGGTTACAAGCTTGTTCCAGGAAATACTGGGAAGCAGAGAAGTAGAGTTTGGTCTTAATTATACATGGGAGCTGGTTGTGCTGATCATGCCTTCATTCATGAGCATTCTTTGAGGCAACTAGGAGCAGGCCTTTTGTAGTAGATACACGTGTGAGGGGAAAACTAGATTTCCCCATGAAAGTCTTCCCAGCTTCTGGCTTAATAAAGAAAAATCCCCTTCTGCGAGACAGGAGGTTAAGGAGAGAGGTCTTAGCTGGAGAGGCTAAGTTAATCTACCTTAGAACTAAGAGAATTAATGGAAGGGCTAGATCTAGAGAAAGAGCCTGGGGTTTTGTTGCAGAGCTCTTGACAGCTTCTGGTAACTTGGGAAGTGAAGGAAGGGTTTGGGGGAGTGTTCCTCACGTTCTTTGAGAGATGCTCACTCAGAGAGACACCAGGCAGAGACCAAACCCAGTGGAATACTGGATGACCTGGGTTACACAGAGAGAGGTAAGACCCTGTTTCTGATCTTAAAAATTGGTCAAAGGAATCAGGTATGTGCAGGTGAATATAATAGAAGGAAAGAAAGTCATGTAGCTTAAGCAAATACAGATAAAATGCTACTAAAGAAATCTGAGATATTGGGGATAAGTGGCACACGGGGAAAACCAGGGTGGGCTTTGCCAAGTTGGTGGCGGGAGCTATGACTTGAAAGGCAAGATTGAATGTGGGGAGATGAGCCATCTCATCTGGGGATGCTTGGGTGGCTCAGTGGTTGAGCATCTGCCTTCAGCTCAGGGCGTGATCCTGGAGTCCTGGGATCCAGTCCCACATCGGGCTCCCTTGAGGAGCCTGCTTCTCCTCTGCCTCTCTCTCTCTCTCTCTCTCTCTCTCTTTCTCTCATGAATACATAAATAAAAATATTTTTTAAAACCCCCAAAACCCCCACATGACCTGTCTAGTGGGAGGCAACCCATTCACAAAGAACCCAGAGGTGGAGAACCCATGGTGCTTTGGGATTTTCAAGTGGTTCATTGTGGCTGATGCTGAAAGTGTGTGAAGCAGAGGCGTGATGGATAAGGCCAGAAGGTAGCCCGGGCCTTGGATGCTGTCCTAGGGAGTCAGGGCCTTGCTAGGCAGTGGGAAGCACTGATCTGTTTCAAGCAGGAGAGTGACACGATTTCACAATTCAAGGCAGAAAGAAAATTTACAAATAATCTATTTCCACCTCCTCTTTTTACAAATGAAGAAGCTGAGGCCCAGGCTTGTCCAAAGCCGTGAAAGTTAAGTGAGCCAGAATTTTAAGAATTTATCAGGGGAGAGGAAAAGGGGAGGAGAAGTGTGTCTACTCCAAGCCTGAGAAGCGGGCCAGACATCTGCGAGGTGGGTCGGCCGGGTCGACGGGATGGGCCCCTCCACAGACTCTGGTGGGAAATCCAGGCTCCAGACAGGGCAGTGACAGGACAGAGCCTTGGTGGGGAAAGATGGCCGTCTGTCAGCACCAGAGCCCGGCAGCTGTTTTCCCAGAGAAGGCTGACCCTTCCCGTCCCTGAGGGAAGCCTGGAGCGCTCCCCCTCCCCCGACGTTGGCTGCGACTGAGGCAGTGAGGGCTGGCCCCGCTAGCCTAGCCGTCCTAGCCGTCTTCGGGCCCCACCTCAGAGGCCGTGGGGCTCCAGGCCAAAAAGATGGCGTGTTTGTAGTTCCTGAGGTAACTTTGTTAGCACAGAGACCACCAGGCAGGCGGGTGGGGGCCGGGCGGGGAGGGGGTCGAGGGCTTCCCCACAGAGTGGGGCCTCCTCCCGTCCTGGTCCTCCCGCAGAGAGGGTGTTACGGGGGCTGGGGACAGGGGGGACAGGGGCCTGCCCCCCCCCCCGCCCCGCCGGCCTCTCACGGGGGCACTCTGGAGAGTCAGCCCCATGGCGGCGGGACTGCCCAGCCCGCGGGTTGCAAGTCTTCCCCTTCTGGGTCTCCTCTGCGCCCCCGCCCCACCCGCCCGCCTGGGCCAGGCAGCCGGCGGGGCCACCCATGCGGGCAGCACCGGGACGAGCCTCCTGGCTCCTCGCTCACACGGCGCTGCTTGTTTACAGACATGTGACCGCGGGCCGCCCAGCCGGGCCCTGAGGCTGAGACTGTAATGGTGATCGCCTCTCCTCCCTGAGCTCCTTATCCCTCTCAGAGCCGGCTCTGCCACAGTCCTCTCCTGAAGCCTGTGGAGTCTTCTCACTCGCCGGACGAGCTGGAAGGAAGTCCTGAGAGGGTGAGAAAGCTGCCCAGGAATCCCAGGGCCGGGAGGGGGGGCTGACAGCTGGCCACGGCTGCCCCGCGGCGCGGGAAAGGCAGAAGCTGAGGCCTCCGGGCTCTGGGCCGCTGGAGGAGCCAGGGCGAGGCCCGGCCGGCCTGCTGGGGCCTCGGGAGCGTCACCCAGGAGGAAGGGCCCAGGCTGAAGCAGGGGCGCATCCTGGAGCTGGCTCCCAGGTCTGCTCAGCAGCCGGGGGCCGTCGGGCCGTGGGGCCGGGGGACTCTCCTCTCACAGCCAGGTCCCAAGCCCAGATCCAGGGGACTCTGGGTGCCTTTGGGATCCTCCAGAAACCAGTCCTAGCCCATCAAGATGAGCCCCAGCAACGAAGGCTCTACTCGACCGTTTCGTGGAGACCCTGTATCTTTCCGTGTGTGTAGACGCCCCCCCACCCCTCCACCCGTCCCTGTCCTGTCCCCTGACAATAAAACGTTCCCCTCCTCTCAGGAAAAGACTAATTGTTCTGTGGCTGTAACAAGAAACTCTTAGAACCAGTTATAAACCCGGTTTATTCGACCACTTGTTTCAGTAACCGTGTTCCTAAAGCCGCGTGCTTAGCCCCTAAGGGCACATGGTGAAAATAAGCAGTCGGCAACACCTCACTCCATCGGTCCATGCTTCTAGGGCCAAAGGTCAACCAATGCCTGTACACTCTGAAAGCTGACCCACCCCTGAACTCCATGCTTCTGGAAACCTGCTTGAAGTTAACCCTCTGCCTCCCTCGGACACTGTGCCTTGCAAGTACAGCTCTCCCTTGCTTCCTGCGTGCAGCAGCTCAGCCTCCTGTTTCAGATACTGAGTGGTTACATCTCCCTTCCACCATGACCCCCCACCCAACCCCGCCAAAGTCTTTCTTGTGATCTCTCACAGATGGAAATGAAAAAGTTCAATGAAATGAAATTCTTCCAAAAAAAAAAAAAAAAAAAAAAGAAATGAAATTCTTCCAATATCCAGAGAATGAGCAATACATGTTTCTTTCAGCATTGATATAAAGTTAGTCTAAACTGGGGCCAGAAGCCCCTTCCTTCTTATCCCTCTGCCCTCCCCGCCAATATCCCAGCTCCATTCTGGGCCCACATGGAGCAGCCACAAGACAAAGAAAACCTCTCTTTTGATGAAGGGGATCACTTCCCTCGGCATAATTTGCATTATGTTGCATGATGTCAGAAGACCCGTTTTTTCTACTAATCAGACATGAAGGCAGAGAGAAAGGAGGTGATAAAGGAATGATCCTGCTACATATACTTACTTTGTGATATATCAAAATGAGATCGTGGGGAGTGTGAGGGGCTCAGTCAGTTAAGCGCCCTCCTTTGCCTCAGGCCATGATCCCAGGGTCCTGGGATAGAGCCTCTTATTGGGCTCCCTGCTCAGTGGGAAGCCTACTTCTCCCTCACCCTCTCCTCCTGCTCCTTCTTTCTCTCTCTCATTCGCTTTCTCTTTCACTCACTCTTTCAAATAAATACATTTTTAAAATGAGATTGTAACATACTCATTATTTTATAACTTTCTTTTTAAACTTAATATATCATAGACATTTCCCCTATAACGTTAGATATTCTTCAAAATATGCTTTTTATTAAGACTTTATTTATTCGTGAGAGACATAGAGAGAGAGGCAGAGACACAGGCAGAGAGAGAAGCAGACTCCTTGTGAGGAGCCTGATGTGGGACTCAATCCCAGGACCCCAGGATCAAGCCCTGAGTCAAAGGCAGATGCTCAACAACTAAGCCACCCAGGTGTCCCAACAATATGATTTTTTAAGGGCTGCATTGTATTGCATCATTTGGATATCCCATAGTTTGATTGATCTATTGCTGAATATTTAGGTCCTCTTTTGAGTTGCTGTCATAATAAACAGTGCTATGGTGAACGTGCTTGGGGGCTTGTCTTTGTGTGTAGAAGTCATTCTCATCATAAAAATAAAAACACAGCAAATAAATCAACCCCATCTTGCAATTGCACATTTTCTCCCAGGTGCCTCCCTGTGCTGGTCTCATGCTTCCGATCCCCATGTTTTGATAGTGGTCTACACTTTCCGTCTCTATCTTGGCATGTCCGCTCACTCTCACAGCTCAGCCTGAGAAAGTGACTCCAGGGATTTCCAAGGTGCCAGTCAGCATTTCCGGTTTGTATCTTACTCAACAGCACACCCTGTTCTTAAACTCCCAGTCCCTTCCCTCAGCCTGGAATCCTCCATGAGATCGGAGCTCTGCCCACCGCTACCTTCGTCCCATTTGAGACCTGTCTCTAAGATCCAACATACTTGTCTTTTTTTAGTTCCTGGAATTTGCGATCCCCCCCTCAGGGCCTTTGCTCATGCTGTTTCCTCTGCCAGGAAATCCCTTCCTCTCCTTCCCACACCCAGCTTGCTGACTAATAAACATGCATCAGCCAGAGCTCAGCTCAAAGGCACTTCCTCAGGAAAGTCTCCCAAACACACCTACCCATCAAACCAGGTCTATACCACCATCAGAGGTTTGTGGAGCATGATCTACTTCCTTGGAGAACTAATCACTATATTCTGAAAAGAAATTCTATAATTTCATGTCCATATTTAATATATCATTTTAGAATATTAATCTTCACCTCACAAATAATATACCAAATGCCTTTGTTTCTTAAAAACCGAACATCACAGGTATGCTAACGCCCACCTGCTCCCTGCCTGCATCAGTCCCTTGCTTCCATGCCCTGGGTAACATAACAGCACTGGTGGGAGCTCAGTGTGATCAGCACAGGGGACCAGGGCTCAGGCTCTGGAGCCAAACTGCCAAGATTCGCTTTCTAGTGCTCCTACTTCCGAACTGTGTGAGCATAAGCAAATTACTTAACTGCTTATTGAATTACTTAACTAAAACTGCCTCAGTTTTATCATCTGTAAAGTAAGGATTAATAATAGTAACTAATAGGGTTTTGGGGTTTTTTTTTTTTGTTGTTTTTTAAAGATTTTATTTATTTGTTTGTTTATTTATTTATGACAGAGAGATGGAATGGCAGAGACATAGGCAGAGGGAGAAGCAGGCTCCACACAAAGAGCCCGATGTGGGACTTGATCCTGGGACTCTGGGATCACACCCTGAGCCGAAGGCAGACGCTAGACCACTGAGCCACCCAGGCATCCCTGGGTTTTGGTTTTGTTTCAGTTTTTTAATAGTGTTGTTTTAAGGGATCCCTGGGTGGCGCAGCGGTTTAGCGCCTGTCTTTGGCCCAGGGCGCGATCCTGGAGACCCGGGATCGAATCCCACGTCGGGCTCCCGGTGCATGGAGCCTGCTTCTCCCTCTGCCTGTGTCTCTGCCTCTCTCTCTCTCTCTGTGACTATCATAAATAAAAAAAAAAAAAAAAAAAAAAAAAAAAAAAAAGAAGTAGTTGCTTTTTAAAAAAAAAAAAAAAAAAAAAAAATAGTGTTGTTTTAAGATTCATGTAAGATGTGCTATGTTAGGTTAAGATTAGGATGAGCTCATAGTAAGCACCGAATAGAGGTCAGCTATTACTATTTGGGATCGTTAATTGTATCTGTCGACTTCAATGTGTCATGGGGGTGCCCAGATATTTGGTTAAACATTATTTCTGGAGAAATAACATCGGGGCATCTGGGTGACACAGTTGGTTGGGCATCCAACTCTTGGTTTCTGTGCAGGTCGTGATCCCAGGATTGTGGGATTGAGCCCCACATGGGGCTCTGCTCTCAGTGAGGAGCCTGCTTGAGACTCTCTCTCCCTCTCCCCCTGCCCCTCCTTTCTGCTGTCTCTCTGAAGTAAATAAATAGATAAATATTTTTAAAAGGAAGGAAGAACGTCAGTGAAAGTCTTTGTAGATGAGATTAGCATTTGAATAAAGCAGATGACCTTCCCCCCAGGTGGGTGAGCAAATGGATGGAGGAAAGGAGAATTCATTCTCTGCCTTGACTGAGCTGAGACCTTGACCTTCTGCCCTTGGCCTTGGACTTATACCGTCAGTTCTCAAGCTTTAGACTTGGAGTGGAACTTATACTATCAGATCTCTTGGTTCTCTGGCCTTTAGTTCAGACTTTTCTAGGTTGCTAGTTTGCAGATGGCAGATTGTGGGTCTTCTCAGCCTCCATAATTGCATAAATCAATTTCTTATAGTAATAAATCTACCTACCTACCTACCTACCTACCTACCTACCTACCTACGTGTCTATCCTACTGGTTCTGTTTCTCTGAAGAATCCTAATACAGTATAATATGTCAATAATATATAGTATTGTTTTGTGTGTGTATTTAATGAATAAAAATATAAAAGCTATCACACTGTAGGTAACATTTGGGAACTGTTTTTACTCAACAATATGTTTTGAGAACTTGCATGTTCATACACACAGATTTAGTTCTGATTCATTCTTCTAAAATGCTGAATAATAGGAATATCTTGGGTGGCTCAATCAGTTAAGCATCCAACTCTTGATTTCAGTTCAGGTCATAGTATCAGGGTTGTGAGATTGAGCCCGGTATTGGACTCCATATTCAGTGAGGAGTCTGCTTGAGATTCTCTTCCTCTCCCTCTACTCCTGCCCCCACTCATACACACTCCCTCTCTCTAAAATGAATAAATAAATCTTTAGGAAATGCTGAATAATAATAATTTGGTACATGAAATGCCACATTTTATTAATTTATTTTTATATTGATATTCTATAATATACTGAATTTGAAATGTTTTCCCAATTTTTTGATATGGCTGGCAATGCTGCCATGAAAATCCATATACATCCTTATGTATGTGGGCAAGTGTTTTCCTGGATTAAATATCTAGAAGTGGAACTGATAGGTCATAGATTACGTGTATTTCTACTTCAAATGGTTCTGAGAAACCAACATTCAAAATGTATAATTACATATCCCTCCCACTAGGAATATTTAAAAGGCACTTTCTACCCAAAGATTGTACTGACATTCTTTGATATTTTCTTTTAATAATTTGAGATTGTTCTGGTTCTTTTTCATCTAGAATTTTAACTTGGATTTATTTTTATTTATGATTAGGGATTAATTTTTTTTCCACAAGTTGATTTAATTGTGCCAATACTTCTTATGAAGAATTCATCCTGTCTCACTGGTTTGAAATCGCTTTTTTATCCTAAGTCAAATCTTTCAAGATGCATGAGTTTGATTTTGGGCTCTATTCTATTCTTATCCTCTATTAATGTATACCCATCACCTGTTTTTAAAATTGCAGCTTTAAACAAAACAAAACAAAACAAACAAACAAACAAATAAATAAATAAAATTGCAGCTTTATGATACATCTTTTGATCTGGTAAGGCGAGCTCCTAACCCATTTGTTCTTTTTCAAGGGGCTATTGTTGCACATTTATGTATACTGTCTATAATCACCATGAGATCTATGTGTTTATGATTTTTTAAAAAGATTTTTTAATTTATTTATGAGAGACACAGAGAAAGAGGTAGAGACATAGGCAGAGGGAGAAGCAGGTTCCTCGGAGGGAGCTCGATATAAGACTCGATCCCCAGGCCCTGGAATCAGGCCCTGAGTCAAAGGGAGATGCTCAACCACTGAGCCACCCCAGGGTCCCTATTATTGGTTTTCTCCGTTAAGAATGAGAGCTCCAAGAAGGGTTTTTTTATTTGTTTCATTCACTACTATATCTTCAGTACCTAGAACAGAGTCACACCCATAGCAGGCCCTCCGTAAGTTTTTGTGAAGTGAATGAATAGACATAGGAATTTTAGAAGCATCCTCTCAAGTTCTATGAAGAGTCCTTTTGAAATTTTGAGTGGAATTGCATTGGATTTTTTTTTTTTTTTGCATTGGATTTTTAAATTAATGGTGGGGGGAGAATCAACATCTTTACAATGGTAGTCATCCTATTACAAAACACAGCACTTTTATTTGGGTCCTTTTGTGTCTTTCAATACAATTTTATTGTTTTCTCCATGAAGGTCTTATATTTCTAATTAGTTTATTTGTAAGTATTTCACAGTTTTTGTTTCGATGATGAAAAGGATTTAAAAATTATTATATTCTCAAATTGTTATTGCTGACAAATGGGAAAGATCTTGATTTGTAAATATTCATCTGGCATCCAGCCACTTTGCTGAACTCATCAATTGTTGCTCTAGGTTTTCCAGGTAGATAATCACATTATCAAAAGTAATGGAGATTTGGCCTCTTCCCTCCCAATCTTTAAGCTTCTTGTTTGTTTTTTTATTTCTTATCCCATAAGTTGTAACATCCAATATATTTTTTTAAGAGTAGAGGCATTGGTTCATTTCTGACTGCATTGGGTGTATCATTCCAGATGGGTCAGGGTATGCTGCAATAACAAACAGTTCCAGATCTTGTGGCTCTACACAATAATTTGGTTTCTCGTTCAAATTCATTTCTCACACCTCTTGTCCAATGCAAGTCACGGGGCAGGAGGAGTTCCTTGTTGTTTCTCAGAGAGGGAGAGGCTGAGGGAGGCCATGTGCCTCCATGAACGCACTTTTATGTTCCCCGCGCTTTTATGTTCCCCGTGGTAGGAGGGAAGGGGCGGAGTGAATTATACACTGGCTTTTGAAGCTTCCACCCTGAAGTAACTCTTGTTCTGTCCATTAACATTTCAAAGCAAGTCTCATGGCCAAGCCCCTTCCAAAGGGGCAGAGAAGTGTGATCCTGCCATATGCCTGAAGGACAGCTGGACCCTGGGAAAGCTTCTAATGCCCTACCATTACACATGGTGTTTGCTCTAAGTTTCTGGTAGATAAGCCTTTATCAAGTTAAGGAGGTTCATAAGTTTGTTTAGAGTTTGTTAAGTAAAGAGTTTGTTCTTATCATGAATGAGAATTAAATTTTTTCAAATGATTTTATGCCATGCCATCTGTTTGATGTACAAATGTTATTTTTCTCTGTGAATTTGTTAAGACATTTATGCATGCCGTTTCTCTGCCCAGAAATTCTCCTCCATTGACCTCTTCAAACGCTTTTCCTGGTTAATTCTTTCTCATCCTTTGGGGCTCATTCATTCATTCAGCAAATATTTACTGAGCAATACTGGGTACCAGATGCAGTTGTAGCCACTTGGGATAAGTCAGTGAACAAAGCAGATAAAGGCCCTTGCCCATGTGGATCTTGCCTGGAGGCAAGGAAAGAAAAGAAACATATAAAAATAAGTAAGTAAGTGATATTGCATGCTAATGGGTTGAGAATAATGGAAAAGAAGTAGAGTAGGGTAAGGGAGAGGGGGTGTTGGGAGGGTGTAGTCAGTAGGTCTCTCAAGAAAGTGACAGCAGGGCAATGAGTTGAAGCAAGGCTAGGGTTTACCAGGCAGAAGTCCAAAGGCAGACTATTCCAGGCAGAGGGTAACTGCAAGGCAAAAGCTCTGGCATGGGAGCGCTGGGTGCATTCCAGAAGCAATGAGGAAGCTAGAGTGACTGGTGTTGAGTGAGTGAGGCTAGGAGATGAAGCTGGAGAAATAATGGAGAAGGGTGACCATGGGAGCCTTGGGGGTCATAGGAGAGACTGAGTTTTTCTCAGAAGGATGGAAGCTCTTGCCGACTTTGGAGTAGAAGAGGGACGGGATCTGACGTGGGCTTTGAAAGGATCCACTGACAGTGTTGAGAAGTGCCTGGAGGGTGGCAAAGGTAGAAACAGAAAGCCAGGAGGAATCCTCAACAGTAAATCAGGTATGAGAGTATGAGATGAAGATGGCCCTATAAAAATTATACCACTGGAGGTGGAGGTGAGAAGTGGCGGGGGTGAGAAGTGCTCAGAGTCTGGATATATTTTGCAGGAAAAACCAGTATGATATTCTCATGGATTGGATGTAGAGTGTGAGAAAATAGAAGCCAAGGTGGCTCCAAAAATTTTGGCCTGAGCAATTGGAAGGATGGAGCTGGAAGAGGGTTTAGATAGACGTCTCAGGTTGGGGAGGATAAGGAGGTCCAGTTTTTTTTTCTTTTTCATTATGATCATTTTTAAATTGAGATGTAATTCACATACTGTTCACCTCTTCAAAATGTGAATTTGGTGGTTCTTAATATATTTACAAGTGGTACGACCATCACACTAATTCCAGAACATTTGTTGATCCCCAAAAGAAATCTATTCTTTAGCCACTCCCCATTACCCCCTCCCTGAAATCTATTTTCCATCCCTATGGATTTGCCTGGTCTGGAAATTTTATATAAATGGACTCATACAATCTGTGGTCTTTTGTGTCTGCTTTCTTTTACTTAGGATAATGTTTTCAAGGTTCAACCACAAGTCAGTACTTCATTACTTTTTTTAAAAGATTTTATTTATTTATTCATAGAGAGAGAGAGAGGCAGAGACACAGGCAGAGGAAGAAGCAGGCATCATACAGAGAGCCCGACGTGGAACTCGATCCAGGATCTCCAGGATCATGCCCTGGGCTGCATTTGGCACTAAACCGCTGCACCACGGGGGCCGCCCCTACTTTATTATTTTTTATGGCTGAATAATATTCCATTCCGTGGATATGCCATATTTTATTTATCTATTCATCAGTTGATGGATGTTTGGATTATTTCCACTTTTTGAGTATTATGAATAAGCCACTATAAATATTCATGTGTAAGTTTTTGTGTGGACACGTGTTTAATTTTCTTGAGTATAGATAGACCTATGAGTGGATTGTCCCATCATACACTAAGTCTTTTGGAAGAACTTTCAAATTGCTTTCCAAAGCAGCAGCACCATTTTACACTCTGACCAGTGATGTATGATAGTTCCAACTTCCCCAGATTCTTGTCGACACTTGTTATCATCCATCTTTTTTTTTTTTAATCAGAGCCATCCTAGTGGGTGTGAAATGATATCTCATTGTGTTTTCAAGTCGTATTCCCCTAATGACTAATGATATTGAATATCTTTTCAAGCGCTTATTGGCCATTTGTATATATTCTCTGAAGAAGTATTTACTCAAATTCTTTGCCCATTTTATATTGGATTATTTGTCATTTTATTGTTGCATAGTAAGAGGTCTTGATATATCCTAGAGCTAGACACTTATCAGATAAATGATTTGCAAATGTTTTCTCCAACTCTGTAGGCTATATTTTTTTTAAAGATTCCATTTATTTATTCATGAGAGACATACACACACACACACACAGAGGCAGAGACACAGGCAGAGGGAGAAGCAGGCTCCATGCAGGGAGCCTGACATGGGACTCAATCCTTGTCTCCAGGATTGTGCTCTGGGCTGAAGGCGGCGATAAACAGCTGAGCCACCGGGCTGCCCTGTAGGCTGTATTTTAAGACTGCAGTTCTGGATTTGTTGAATTTGAGATGTTTTATTAGACTATTAAACTTGAATGGTATGTGAATTATATTCAATTTAAGAAGAGCAATTTCATTTTTATTTTTTTTAAGATTTTATTTATTTATTCATGAGAGGCACAGAGAGAGAGGCAGAGGGAGAAGCAGGCTCCATGCAGGGAGCCCGATGTGGGACTTGATCCTGTGTCTCCAGGATCACGCCCTGGGCTGAAGGCTGCGCTAAACCACTGGGACACCGGGGCTGCCTGCTATTTCATTTTTAAAAAGATTTTATTTGAGAGAGAGACAATGAGCAGCATGTGAGTGGGGAGGGGCAGAAGGAGAGAGACAATCTCAAGCAGACTCCCTGCTGAGAGTAGAGCCAAATGTGGGACTGGATCCCACCACCCTGAGATCATGACCTGAGCTGAAACCAAGTTGGATGCACTGACTGAGCCACCCAGTCACCGCTCCTCCACTTTTTTGAGAGAGAGCAAGTAAGTGGCCAGGGTTTGGCAGGGGAAGGGCAGAGGGAGAGACTTAAGCAGACTCCATACCCAGTGCAGAGCTACATTCAGAGACCCACACCAAGCTCCATTTCACCACCCTGAGATCATGGCCTGAGCCGAAATCAAGAGTTGACCACTTAACCAACTGAGCCACCCCACCACCCCAGCCAAGAGCAATTTCAGAGCAATGTTGAAGTGTCATCACAGCAGGTTCAAGAAAGAGTAGGAGAAGAGAAGCTGGAAACCGTGAGTATAGACCTCTCTTTCAAGGAGCTTTGCTGCAAACCTAGATAGAGGGAGGAGTGAGGAGTGAGGCCAAGAGTGGTTTTATTTTGTTTAGTTTTCTTGTTTTGCTTTTAAAATGGGAGAATCAGTGTTATGCTTGTATCAGATGAGAATGATCCAGTGGAAGCCAAAAATTAATGATGCTTTCTCCTTAATGATTAATTAAGGAGAGAGAGGGGAAGCTTGCTGGTGCCGTGTCCTGGAGTAGGTGATGGGTAGGGCTGATCCCAAGTGGAAGCTGGCCTTCAATGGGGCACAGACAAGTCATCTGTGGGAAGAGGTGGGGAGGCAGTATGTGGGTGCAGATCTGGCTGGTGGGCAGATAGCAAATAGAAGAGAGCTCCAGTGTTTTTTTTTTTTAACTTAAAAAAATTTTTTTTATTTATTTATGATAGTCACACACAGAGAGAGAGAGGGGCAGAGACACAGGCAGAGGGAGAAGCAGGCTCCATGCACCGGAAGCCCGACGTGGGACTCGATCCCAGGTCCCCAGGATCGCGCCCTGGCCCAAAGGCAGGCGCTAAACCGCGCCACCCAGGGATCCCCAGCTCCAGTGTTTTCAAGGAAAAGAGGAAGCACCTGTCTGACTGGGAGTGAGGACAGAGGAGGAGACATTGGGATTCAGGAAAGGGGAACCGTGTGATAAGGTATCTTAGGGGAGAGCAAGTGCGCTAAAGTCAGTATGAGTGCAGCACTGGGGTGCAGGTGAGGTCTGCATGTCCAGTTCAGATATCACTTCCTCCAGAAAACCTTCTGACCCCCGGCCCAGGTCATTCCCCTCCTTATAAGTCTCATAGGCCCTGTGGTGCTCCTTTCACACAGCTCTGACCACACCTGGAACGAAATATCAACTGTGTTCTTTAGTTCTTTAATCCCTATAGCCCTCCCTAGACGGTAAACCCCCTGAAAGACGTGAGCAGAGACTGTTCCGGCGCTGGGCCTTAGCATGTCACTCCTGCGTAGCACCGTCTCAATACAGAAGTATTACATAGTTGAATGAATGAATGAATGAATGAATGAAATAACAAATGAGAAAAGTCCCAACGGTAGCATGCACGTTTTCTAGTCAGCCTAGGTTTCCTTTTTTAAAAAGAATTAATTTATTTATTTGGAGAGAGAGCCCCAGGGCGGGCAGGGGGAGGGGCAGGGGGCGGGGGAGAGAGAGTCCCAAGGAAACTCCTCGCTGAGCGCGGGGGCCCTCCCAGAACTCGATCTCAGGACCCCGAGATCATGACCTGAGCTGAAACCAAGAGGCCCAGCTCGACGGACTGAGCATCCCTGCGACCGCGGCTGGCTTATTTCCGGGGCGGGCTCTCGCGCACCCCTGGGTGATGCTGGGCACCCCCACCCCTTCCCGGGGAGCTGGGGCTTTAAGGGCCGGCAGAAACGGAGCCGGGAGCTGATTGGCGGTTTATTCTAACGCTAGAGGATGAGCTCATCCGCAGCCAATGGCCGGGGCGCGGCGGCGGAGCCCTGCACCTGGCTGGAGGCGCGGCCGCGCGGCGGGGCGCGGGGTCCGGCGGCGCCGAGGGCTGCGGCAGGTGTGGCCGCGCGGACCGGGCTCCCGGCTCGGGCAGGTACGCGCTGGGCCCGGCTCCTCCTCCGCGCCTCGGTCCTGCAGGCGCGGGCGGCCCCTCCTCCCCCCAGCACGCTCCCCCCCGCCCCGCCCCACCGCGCGGGTGGCGCACCTCGTGCCGGGGCTCGGGGGCTGGGCGCCCCGCTTCCCTGCCCCGCGGGACCCAGCACGGGGGGTGGCCCGGGGCCCCGACTCGAGCGGCCCAGCCCCGGGCCTCGGCACCCTCCCCCCCATCACAGGCCTCCGAGCTGCTTGTCCCGGGTGGGGGGAGCAGGGAGGGTGCGGCTTCCCTCCACCCAGCATCCCGGCGGGGTTGAGCTCCCCGCCGGCTGGGGGACGTGGGTTTCCCTCCCCGCCCCACTCCCCATCCTGTCCTATCCGGTCTGTCTCTCCGCAGAGGCAGAGGTGGCCTCCTCTTGGAAGTTCAGGCCCTGCCCTTCTCCCTGGGGCCTGAGAGCACAGGTGCCACTGAGGCTGCGGCTTGGGGGGGGACGGGGGGGGGGGGGCAGAGGCGGCTCTTCTTATCTTATCCTTCTTATCCTTTTGGCCACTTGTGTCACCCACTGCTCAGGGAGGAGCTGCTGTCAGGTCCTTGGACCATGTGGCCTCCTTGGGGCCCTGGCCCTGCCCTCCTTCCTCAGCCTCCATCCAGAATCTGTCACTTGGACATTTCATTTGCCCACAGGTTTAAGGCCAGGCCTTGTGCCTAATTCTCTGCTAGGCTTCTGTTGGGGCTGGGGGGCTGGGGGGGAGGGTCCTCACTTGACCTCGGCACCAATGAAGATAAAGCCGGGACAATCTCTCCTGTTCAGGGAGGTGCCATTGAGCTGAACCCTGAAGGATAAAGGAGATTTCTGTGTGAGGATTATGACCAGGAACACAGGCAGGATGGAGGGAACAGTGTGAGGAACAGCCTCGGCGTGTGGCCAACAGATGTTTACCATGTGCTAGGTACCAGTTTGTCTGTGAGATGCTGTGAAGGCAGTTCTGGGTCACAGATATCCTCCACTGTCTCCAGTGCTCAAGAAATACCTGTTGATCTGAATTTGAAATGAAAGAGCCCCAAGTATGTTGTTATTCTATTATCACCCTTTAGAAAAGGTCTGGCCCGATAGAGGGATGTTACCCACATTAGCTCTGATCCCTCCAGGCCTTGGAGGAGAGTGTTAGTCTCCCACTTTTCAGGAAATCAGGGTGTGGACGGGGTGTTGTTCCCAGCCGGGACCTCCCTAAGGTGTCTGTTTGTTTCAGGTCCCCACTGCAGCGCAGCAGCCATGAGCCTGGTGGCCTGCGAGTGCCCTCCTGGCCCTGGCCTGGAGCCTGAGCCTTGCTCCCGAGCCCGGTCCCAGGCCCGTGTGTACCTGGAGCAGATTCGCAATCTGGTGGCTCCCGGGGCCTCTGACATGACCAAGCGTGACTACCTGGTGGATGCAGCCACACAGATCCGGCTGGCCCTGGAGCGTGATGTCAGTGAGGACTACGAGGCAGCCTTCAACCACTACCAGAACGGCGTGGACGTCCTGCTGCGAGGCGTGCACGGTGAGGGTCTGGCTGGGCAGAGAGGGGAGCCGGTGGGGAAGGGGGACTTGGGGCTCCCCCCACCACATTCTCTGTCCATCTGCGCTGAGTGAACAGGGCTCTGGGCTGGCCCCGCAGTGCCTCTGTGAAGGGCGGTGATAATTGCTGGCGTTTATTGAGCAGTTCCTATATGCCAGACACTGGTCTAAGGGCTTTACCTGTATTAACTCATGGGAGCCTCACAGTAATGGGAATTACTATATATGTTGATGATGTAACATGTAGGAACTATTTTTATTCCTATTTGCCAGATGCAAAAACTGAGGTACCAGGCAGCTAAATCACTTGCTTAAGGGTCCATAGCTATCAGGGCAGATGTGAGGTTTCAACGGTTAGGGCTCTAGAGGCTGGCCCCTGACTCAGCACACTTGCCTGTCCCTAGACACTGGGCTCCTGCCCACTTGGGGCCTGCCTTACAGTGGGGGAGACTGATGAGTTGACTGATGGGTAATTACCTTAATTACCGTCTCGGGTGGGAAGAGCACTGAGGAGGAAATGAGGGGAGAAAAGAGAGAAGTTGAGGCCAGGTTGGGCCAGTATAGGGTATTTTCTAGAAGTTAGAACTTTAATCTGAGCCCTGAAGAACAATAGTAGGCGTGTTGTCCAGCCGAAGGGCTCTCTGGTGTTCCAGAGCTTGCCAGCAGCGTGTTCAGGGCAAAGGGAGGCATTTCCTCTCCAGGGGAAGGATCCCTGAGGGTGGTCAGGCTGGGGGTCGGAATTGGGCCCTGCCTCAAGCTTCCCACCCCCCTGCCAAAGAGACCCCCGACACCTGGACTTCTGACCACTTGGTGAATCCGTTCCTCTTCCAGTCTGGGTCCCCACTCTGGTCTTTTCACACAGGGTATCAGAGATGGTTAGGGGGGTGTTCTCTGGGAGCTTCTGTCTCCTTCTCTGAAAACAGACATGGAAATCTCTACACTGCTCCTTCTCAGGGTGCGATGGCAGCCAGTGGGGTGGCGGGTGCCAACCATGAAGTGCAGGAGGCTGAGGGCTGACTGCGGTTCCCAGCCTCTCCCTCCATCTCCTTTCTCCGCCCCCACCTGCCAGTCTCCCACCCAGAGGAGGGCCGGGGAACGGGTGTGGGGGCACAGCCTGCAGACCAGCCTGAGAAGTAGGCACTGCTCTCCTGTGCGGGGCAGAGGGAGCCAGAACCCCAGCCCTCCGGGGCCAGGGTGGGTCCTGGTGACGCCCTCGCCCCACAGTTGACCCCAACAAGGAGCGATGTGAGGCCGTGAAGCTGAAAATCACCAAGTACCTGCGGCGGGCGGAGGAGATCTTCACTTGCCACCTGCAGAGGACCCTGGGAGATGGAGCCAGCCCTGGCACGGTGAGGAGGCCCTGTCTGAAGGCCTGAGGGCTCTGGGGGAGATAGCTGGGGGCCCCCTCCTGCGGGCCAGAGGACTGTCACCTCCTGTCCCAGGCTGCAGGGCAGGCACTGGTACACGGTGCATGCCAGGGGCAGGGCTACCCCCCTGCCGTTCCCCTGCTGGCGTCCTCTGTCTCCCACACCATCCTCGTCCTTTCATCTTCAAACACTTAGTGAATCATCTCCAGGCCTGTCTCACACCGCTGCACAGGGTAAACACACACACACACACACACACACACACACACACACACACACCACCTCCAGACTCCCATGCGCAGCTCATGCACAGGCCTGATGTGCACACACTCAAAGTTTCCCACATCTGTGGAAGTTTGAATGGGTCCCAGTGAGCACAGCTGACCCGTGAAGAAGTCGGGTTTGAACTGTGTGGATCCACTTCTCGGATTTTCTTCGATAAACGCACAGCAGTGTTGTCAATGTATTTACTCTTCTGCATCTTATTAGGCTGCCTTTCCCCAAAGCAGGTGCCTGGGCCACGTGCCTCGGTCTTTGAGGTGTGTTCCCTGAAACCCACAAGTTCCTGGGTTATCTCCCCAGCCCCAGGAGCGCCTGCCTCCCATGGGTGGGGCTTTCAAGACAGGGCTTCTGAGGCTTGAGGACTCCCTGGGCCTTGGAGGAGGGTTGGCTCGGGGGGGGGGGGGGGGGGGCGCAGAGGTGGAGAGGGCTGTGTGGGCCCCTGCCAGTCAGGGCCAACTTCTATATTCCCTGGGGGCAGGAGGGAGCTCTGTGTACCCCAGTTCTGCCCATTGTGCCCCTGCTGTCCTGGCAGCTGGAGGAGGGCTGCATCCTGAGTCTGCGTGACCTGTCTCCCACCTCTGCAGGGTTTCAGCAGCCTGAGGCTCCGGCCCATTCGCACACTGAGCTCTGCTCTGGAGCAGCTGAGGGGCTGCAGGGTGGTTGGGGTCATCGAGAAGGTGAGTGATGTTTTGGTGCCGAAGGACATGGTGCATGCAAATGGTGGTGGTGGGTGGGGAGAGAGAGCAGCTCCCCCGGCTTCTGCAGAAGGGGCTGGAAAGGGGTCAGTGGGTCCAAGGCAGGGAGACCAGCTGTGTCCAGTGGTTCCCCACTCCCCCCCTCCCCCTTCCCCCCGCCAGCACACATCGGTCAGGTCCTAGAGAGGAAAGAGGGGAACTGAAGAGGCAGATGGTCCCTTGTCCACAGCCTGCAGCCCAGACAGAAAGGCCCTTCCTCAGAGATTCAAGACAGAAGCCATAGGAGAAGCAGTGCCCGGGGCACTCTGCCAGGCACACAGCACCCTGCACTCCCCCCTTTTGCCCACACACTCCCTGTGCACCCCAGGGCTGCGGCCACCCTCTCCCCACCAAGCATTGCTGAGGAGTTCCTGTGGTGGAAATGTACACCCCTCTCCAGAAGCCTGTCCTGCTCTCACAGGGGCCTCAGCAGCTCTGCCCCTTTCCTCCTGCCCCCCTCCACATCCTGACCCCATCTGAGGCCCTTTCCCTTAATTTGGGGCAGGCAGGAAGATGGGAGCCGACATCGCAGCCTGTACGTGGCACACTCATTAGGGGGAGTCAGATGGATAGACACTTGGGTCAAATGAGACCTGAACCTGTAGCCTTCGATCACCCTCTGCCCCAACCCAGGCAGCACCTGGGTAATTGCTAAAGTGGTTCTTTCTCAGGCCTGCTGTTCATCAGAATCACCTGGGGGGCTTCCTAAAAAGAGACGCCTGGGCCCCACCCCAGGCCTGTTGAGTCAGAATTTCCAGGGTCAAGCCCAGGCATCTGTAATTTAAACACTCATCGGGGGATTTTGCAGAGCCTGGGAGCCCACAGAGGATGGCTGCTCGGTGCACGGTGCGGCCACAGCAACCCCATCACCTCCCCGTTGGTTTTCCTCGGCTGTAAGTGGGATAAGAATCCACCCTCCCGCCCCTGAAGGGGGCATGTGGGAACTAAAGTGAAATAATTTTTGGGAAAGGCCTGGCACACGCTGAAACATTTGATACGTGTTTGATGGCTCTAAATGCTAGTGACAAGAGCGAGCCGGAGGGAGGCGTGCGGGCTTCCCGTCCCCCAGCCGCGCTCCAGCTGCTTCCCCGGGTCCCTGGAACAGGCCCCAGTCTGTCAGCCAAGGCCCGGCCAGCTTCCATCTGCCTTCCCTCCAACTACACTAGTCTGCGTGGCCGCAGCCCAGCACAACGGCTCCGACTGCCAGGCCGGGAGGTGACCGCCACCGCCTTCTCGTCACCGGGGACCCCCGCTGCACTGTAGGTGTTGTGGAGAGAAGGGCTCCAGGTCAAACAAGCGTGGGTTAAAGTGACACGACGCTGCCTTTTTAATTATTCCAGTTTGCAGAGCTCTCAGGATGCAAACGTATACCATGAGTTTCCGAGAAGGAGGTCTCTAGTACAATTTCCCGAATTTGTTTGACCCCAGGACACGCATATGCAAAGGATTTTCAGAATCTAGTATTCTGAGGCCTGTGCACGTGGAAATGCCTTAATGCCTTAATGTATAAGGCCAAGCCCAACCGTTCTGTCTTGAAATTGTCTTTCTTTGCATTTTTACCCTTTCTTGGGCACTGAGCTTACCTCCCCCATCGCCCGCCCCCCCCCCTGAGATCTAGCTTCCTTTTCTTGTGTCATTTCCAAGTCGGGACACCATCTTCCACAAATAAGGAGAGGTGGTAGGGCCACTGGGCCAGGTCCCCGCAGCCAGGCCTGGATGTGCTGTGGGTGTGGTCAGTCCTACAGCCGTGGCCGGGCACATCCTGGCAGGAGGGCCAGCTGCCCAGGGCCCATGGAGGGGCAGAGGGCCTGCTCAGGAAGCCAGGAGCGCCCTCCAGAGATGCCCAGTTGTCAGGTTAGCTGGTCTGGGACGGGGATTCCTAGGGGCTAAAGAGGTACTGGCAAGGGATAGGGGGCTGCGGGGAACTGTGGGTCGGGTCAGGGACTAGATAGGCCTCTGGCTACAATACCCAGGGGTTTGTTCTCGGGGAGCATGGGAGGGCCTGAGAGATAACACCACGTGTTTGCTGAGCCTCATGTAGGAGCCAGGGATGGGGAAGAAAATGAAGGCCATCCAAGTTACTTCTTGTTTTTTGGCTCACCCCAGGGGTGTTTTTTAAAATGATCATTACTTACCAACATTTAAAAATTGGCAGGTTTCGTATAGAAATCCAGATTTCCTGCTTCTCCTGTAAGATTGGAAGATCTGGAAATGCTGGCTCACATTCTCCAGTAGCAGCCAGGAGTAGGGGAGTGGGGGTGCTGTCCGTTTCCATGGGACACCAGTCCTCTGGTTTGCTCCTGCCCCTGCCCTGCCCCCTTGGTTCACATCCCAGGCCCCTGTGGGGCGTGGGGTTTGGGAATCTGTTTGGAACTTTTGGATTTGTTTGCTCCATGAGAGTCCTCCTGGGATTTTGATACTTTGGGCATTACTTAAAGGAAGGGTTAATGTGTCTCACCAAAGCTTTCATTGTTCCATGTCTCAAGAACTCAGTGGGTATCTTAAAAAAAAAAAAAAAAAAAAAGTTCCCTTTATAAAAAGATGCAAAGGGGGCGCCCAGAACTACCTTCCACCCTCCAAATGGCAACACTCACCTGACATTAGTAAGGCACATTCTCATTTGCAAAACTGTTGCATTAAACCCTCTAGGTGGCCCTGGGGGAAAAAGCACTATCCTGCACAGCCCCATCCAGGAAGGTGCCACAGAAGACTATATAGAAGTTCAAATTAGTTAAAATGAAATATTCTGCTTCTCATTCATACCAACCACATTTCAAAGGCTTGATAACTTTTCATATGGTTAATGGCTTCTGTATTGGAGAGTGTAGCTATCTTTTTTTCATATTCTATTGGACAGTACTGCATTTTATTTTTTAAAATATTTATTTGAGAGAGAGCTTGCTTGCAGGGGTGGGGGCAAGGGACAAAGGGAGAGAGGAGAGAGAAAGAGAGAGAAACCCAAGTGGACTCCGCACTGAGCACAAAGCCCAATTCTGGGGGCTCTGTCTCATGACCCCGAGATTGTGACTTGAGCCAAAACCAAGAGTCGGACACTCAACTGACTGTGCCCCCCAGGGGCCCTGGACAGTGCTGCGTATTAATAATTATCTTAGGGATCCATGGGTGGCTCAGCGGTTTAGCGTGTGCCTTCAGCCCAGGGCGTGATCCTGGAGACCTGAGATCGAGTCCCACGTTGGGCTCTCTGCATGGAGCCTGCTTCTCCCTCTGCCTGTGTCTCTGCTTCTCTCTATCTCTCAGGAATAAATAAAATCTTAAAAAAAAATTGTCTTACAGAGAATGGAACGGAGGTTCATAAGGTCAAGTGACTAGCTAGTGCTCTGTCCCCAGTTAAACTGAGCAAAAGAGGAAGGGGATTTTTTTTTATTTGCTTGCTTTAAGGGGAAAAATGCTCCCTCTGCTTTTGAAATCGGAAAGAGAAAGGAGTTGAAACAACATCTATATATTCCCCACCATCCTACCTAGCTCCAAGATAATGGCTATTAATGTACTGGTTTAATTCTTTCTAGTTAGGGATGTGTGTGCATGCGTGTATTAAATATACGTATATATTTAAACACACTCATTCCAGAATACTGATCAAGTTTTATATCTGGCTCTCCCCAGCCATCACTGCTGGCTTTTTGGACTCTGTATGAGCGGACCTTTGCCAGGACAAGGTGGTAGGGAATCCCACTTGGCAAGCGACAGTCGGGACTTATCCAGGGTGTCAGTACTTGTGGGAAACTTGATTCTCTTAAATGACCCCAGAGTTTTCTTCCTTGGTTTTTCAGACATTGCACAAATTTGGTCAAGGAGCTGGGGCCAGGCTGGGATCCATCTCTGGCTGTTGGAGGAGAGACCTCTGGCGGTCGGAAGGCATGCATCTCTGCTGCCTCAGGAAGGGCACTGGTGATGGGGGCACTGAGGTCCACGGTGGAGGGCAGCGCCCCCGGTCACCGGGCTGTGCCCCCCTTGCAGTTAGGTCTCCAGGGCTTGGGGATCAGCCCTGCCTGGATTCCAATCCTGGTCCCACCACCATTTAGCAGCGGGACTATTGGTAACATCACATCTCTGAATCTCAACTTCCTCATCACTAAAATGGGTCACTAATAATGCTCACGTGGTAGGGCTGTGGGGGCTACAGTGAGACAATCCCTCTAAAGCACCTAGCACAGAAGAAGAGCTCTGTAGCCAGCATGGGGTCCCCCGATGACAGTGTCAGGGACAGTCAGAACAGGTTACTGAGGGTGTCTTATGTGGCTGCTGTGATGGGGTCCTCCTCCTGACCCACAGGAGCTATGATGTGACCCCATTTTGCAGTTGAACAAGAGAGGCGGTGTGATGTGGCAGGTGGGAAAACTAGCATTCTCCTGGCCTTTATAGAAGCAAAGAGCTTTTCTGGTTTTTATTTTGTTTTGTTTTAAAGAGTTTATTCATGAGAGACACAGAGAGAGGCAGAGTCATAGGCAGAGGGAGAAGCAGGCTCCCTGTGCAGAGCCCGATATGGAACTTGATCCCGGGACCCCTGGATCACACCCTGAGCCAAAGGCAGACACTCAACTGCCGAGCCACCCAGGTCTCCCTAGGGCCTTTCTATTTATGGCCTCAACAAATCAGTAATGTAATTTGTAATTCCTGTTTCATAGATGAGAACATTCACTTGCCCAGGATTTAAACTCATTGCCCCTTTGCCACCCCAATCCTCGGATGCAGCCTTTGTGATGGCCTGGTGGCCTGACCTCACCTCAGGGTGAGGCAGTGTCTGCAGGGCAGGCGGGCAGCCGAGGAGTCACAACAGCAGGGTGGTGGGCTTGCCCCCATCTGCCCCTCACCTGGCCAAACCTCCTGCGTTCCTGCCCCAGCTGCCCCTGCACTCTCCTGTGGCTGGGGCCCACCCCTGCCCGTCACAGAGATGAGTCAGGGACTCAACTTCAAACAAGGCCCTGACCCAGGGGTTGGCAGGGTGCTGCCTCAAACCAGAAGCCACAGGAGAAGAGGGCTGCTCTCCCAAGACAGCCTCCAGAGAGGGGGGTGGGCAGGCAGGGGAAGGGACCCGAAGGAGCATGCCAAGCCCGTGTGTTCCCGGGTACGGCTCGGCCTGTGGGTGACCTTGGGCCGCACTCTCAGAGCCTCAGCTGCTTCATCTGTAAAATATGTGATCAGAAGAGGTGACTGGCTCCAAGGTCCCGCCCAGCCGTGACACCCGCAAGCCTGCAAGATGGGCCACTCGCCGTGCATGTATGAGGCACCTACAACATCCCTCACTGTGTGGGACTCTGGGAACACGGGGCTCCCTGCCCTCATGTTGCTTATAGCCAAGTGGGCAGACAGGAAACGGGACGCTGTGCCAGCGCTCCCTAAGGGAGAGCCCAGAGAGCACTGGGGACAGATTCAGGCTCCCAGGCTGACCTGAGGGTTGGCACCTGCGCTAATCCTGCCGGTCTGACAAAGGTGGATGAGCAGGACAGGATCGATGCCGGCTTGGTGGGGGCCAGGGGCGCGGTCTGTACCACTACAGCCTGCCCTGGAGTGAGTTGGCCTCAGTGGGGGGGCCTGGGGGGCTGGGGCTTGGGTCATGGGGCCCCAGAAACTAGCACCTGCCTTGACCGGTGCCTCCTGGATCTTGGCAGGTGCAGCTGGTCCAGGACCCAGCAACCGGAGGGACCTTCGTGGTGAAGGCAGGTGCCACCTAGTCCCCTGCCACTCTGCATTCCCCCTGGGAAACCTCCCCTGTGGGGAACCTCCTACCCCACGCTCCCTCCAAATCTAGAAGCTGCTTGGTCTGCCCCTGAGCATGTCCCCTGCCTCCCAGACAAACGCCTGTCCTGTCTCACCCTTATTTTGGAGGGTGGGGGGCCTAGATTCCATGGTGGAATTGAGGGTGGGGGCCAGGTCGGGAATTGGGGGAGGCGGTTGCTACTCAGGGGTGGCATCTACCCCTTGTCATCTCTTTGTGCTGAGAGCCAGGCTAGGACACCCCCTGGCAGGGCACCCTCTCTCTGGTCTGGCCCCAGCTGACCTGCCTGCCCTGCCCCCAGAGCCTTTCCAGGTGTCATGTGGCGAACCGGGAGCGGCTGACCATCATCCCGCATGGCGTCCCCTACATGACCAAGCTGCTTCGGTACTTCGTGAGTGAGGATTCTATCTTCCTGCAGCTGGAGCACGTGCAAGGTGAGGGGACTTCGGGGCCCTGAGCTCCTCAGGCCTTTGGCGTGTCCTCTTTCATCTCCTTAAAATGCCAAGCACGAGGAGGGGGTAACTTGCATCAGATGTGCAGCCCCGGCCAGGGGACCCAGGCGCGCTGGGAGCGGATGGCAGGATCAGGCTGTGGCCTCTGTGAGGTGCTGGCAGGGGGCAGGGGACACCTTGAGTGGGAGGCTCACGGCCTGGGCAGTGAGGGAGTTGGTGCAGATGTACCCTTTGTCACCATTTCCTCCAGTCTCGGTCTTCACTTTTCTAGTCTGTGCCCATTCTTTGGAGTGGCCAAGTGGGATAGTGGTGCCTGAAGCCATGAGGACAGCAATGGGGTCATGGCACAGATATTTATCGATCACCCTATTATAACGATTTTTTTTTTTTAAAATGAAGGACACATGGATCATGACATATGGTCATTGCAGGTCCCTGCCTGGCCTTCTTTTATTTTTTTTACTTAAGTTTTATTATACTGTTCTCCCTAAAAAAAAAAAAGAAAAGAAAAGAAAGTAGAAAGTGTAATATATTGAGCACTGGGGAACCTACCACCCAAACCAAGGACAGGAGTGATAATTTACAACTACCTTGGGGTTAAGCCCCTATTTTGTGCCAGCTTGTGAGGCAGGGTCCCCTCTGGGTGAGTCAGAGGGACAGCAGAGGGCATTCCAGGCTGAGGAGGGAGGGGGCACAGGTGAGGACATGAGGGGAGGCAGGAGTTGGGGACCTGGTGTCCACACTCTTCCTCTCCCCTGCCCCCCCTGCATGGCCCAGGAGGCACTCTCTGGTCCCACCTGCTCTCCCAGAAGCACCCCCAACAACCTGGGCTCAGGTCTGGCTCCACCCCAGAAAGGACGAAGTCTTCACTCAACTCACCCCTCGGCCTCCAGACCCCAGCGCTGCTCCCCCTGGGCCCCACCCACCTGCAGGACAGGATCCTTCTGGAGCCTCCACGGACTTCTCGGAGTCTTTCCCCAGCCAGGGAGGCCCCATCCATCACTCCATGGAGAGAGACCGAAGGTGACCCCTCGGCCAGGACCCATACCTCCTGCCCCTCGGACCTTCTGAAGGCCCCAGGTGGCCGCCTGCACCTCCAAACTGGGCGAGGACCTGGCCAGAGCTCGGACATGAGGCCCTCTTGGGGGCTCCCTTGGGTTCATCAGGGGGCTGTCCGGGTGCTGGGGGCCTGTGGCCGAGGCCGAAGCCAGAGCCGCCCCTTAGCAGATCGGGCCAGCCCGGGGTGCGGCAGGGGTGCCTGGTGTGTGAAGGAAGAGCAGGTGAAGCGGTGGGCTGCCGAGATGCTGGTGGCCCTGGAAGCACTGCACGAGCAGGGGGTGCTGTGCCGAGACCTCAATCCCCGGAACCTGCTTTTGGACCAGGCAGGTAGGTGCCTAGGCCGGGGCGCAGGGATTAGGCCGCCCTCACCCCACCTCTCACACGGGGCCCCCAAAGCCTCCAACCCAGCATGAGAGGGCCCCAAGGTCAAGGGGACCTCGGAAGCTATCTGCCCCCTCTGCCTCCCCCCGGCCTTTTCATGCAGGACTCCACACAGTCTGGTTGGCCAAGGTCGAGCCTGGAAAACCAGCCCTCCCCTCCTCACCCCGAGTCCAGGGCGGCAGCTCCCAGGAATACCTGGTTGTCTCTGAGCCTCAGGGGACCAGGCCTGAGGGTGGCTGTGCCCAGTGTGGCCGCTGGCTCCTGCTCTGTGACTTGTGGGGGGAGGCTCTGGTCCGTCATCACCTGCTCAGTGATGACGGACCACGATTTTTGTTCACCTTTATTCCTCCCTGCGTGCACTGGATGAGAAGGTCACATCCGGCTCACGTATTTTGGCCAGTGGTCAGAGGTGGAGCCTCACTGCTGCAGGGAGGCTTTGGACAATCTCTACAGCGCCCCAGGCAAGAAGGGAGCGGGGATGGCGGGGGGGGCGGTGTCTAGATCTTGGGTGCCTCTGTGGGTTGAGCTGGGGGGCACTGAGGGTGACAGAGGGAAGGGGCCACGTCTGGGTAGGACGAGTAGAGTGGAGACCAGCCCTCCTGGGTGAGGCTGGGATGTGTGTGTTCTTATTCCCACAGAGGTGGGGGGGATCTCTGAGCTGACGGAGGCCTGTGACTGGTGGAGCTTTGGGTCTCTGCTGTATGAAATGCTGACTGGAACTGTGAGTAGCTGGGCCGGGTGTGGAGCTCCGTGGGTGTCACTGAGCGCAGGATGGGCTCGGCTTAGTCCAACCAGCCAGTGTAGGGGCTGAGGCCACCTGGTTCTCTAAGACCTGGCTGTCCCCACCCCCCAACTGCCCCCACAGGCCATGAGAGACCTGGGAGGCCACTCACCCAGGTCACGGATACACGGAGCACCCCTGCCACACTAGTGGCTGTAACAAGTGACTCTGTCGGCTTGGGTAAATGAGAGTTGAGTTGGGATAGTCAGGGAAGGTTTCTGGAAGAGAACACATGGGTGCAGGGCTGGAGGGAGGATGGAATTTGACACAACTCTTCTTCCCAGGAAGGCTCCTGAATCATCATCCCCCAAGCTCTTCCCACTGCTCGTTCCCCCACCCACACACATCTGGGCTGTAACCTCCAGATTTTGGCTGAAGGACGGGAGAGGGCCTCCATCCTGGCCGGCAGCTGCCCTGTCCAGCCGGGCTCAGCCGAGGGCTCAGAGCTGCCCCTGCAGGCAGTCCTGCTGGGGGCGGCGGCCTCCGCCCTCTGTGTCCTCCATGAGCTCAGCACCACACCTGGGGCAGGGAGGGAAAGGCCAGACCACAGTTGGGCAGGAAGTGACTGAAGTGTGGCCTGCCATCTGTCCAGGCGCCCTCTTGTCATTGTCCCATAGCTGGGGCCTCTGATGCTCCTGGCTGTAAACAGCCCCCAAGAGTGGGGTTCTCACTGCCTCCCACCGCTTCTCTAGCCCAGGGCTCCTGGCCTTCCTCCTGGTTGCCTCTTGGGGCTCTGACCCCCAAAAGGCCTCTCTGCGCCCCAGGGCTGCACCGTCCTGGGGCGCAGGGAGGTCTTGCCGTGGCCCTGATGGTGGCATACTGTGGCCTGCTGTGCACATCTTCTTTCTGTAAGGAGACAAGGGCCAGTGCTGTTCCTGGTAGAGTGCCTGCCCCGAATGCAACCCAAGATCGATGCTTCTGGCAAGCTGGGAGCCAGGGGGACCTGGGTTCAAACCCTGAACTCCACATAAATCTCTCTACCTCCCCGAGCCTGCTTCTTACCTTTAAATTAAGGATACTAGGACTTACTCTGATGGCTGTTGTGGAAATTATGGATCAGAGATGTCGGGCATCTCCCACTGCCTGGTGTGCAGTAGCTCCAAAGCAAACGGCAACCATCATCCCCATCGGAGGGGACGTGGGGGGGTAAGCAAATCTTGGCTGCCACTGGAGCGTACACATTCCCGGAGTTGCCCCCTCCATGTCTTCCCAGGCACTGTCGCAGAGCCACCCCTCGGGAATCCAGCCCCATACCCAGCTCCAGCTGCCTGAATGGCTCAGTCACCCAGCGGCCTCTCTGCTGACTGAGGTGAGCTACAGCTGGCCTTGGGGAGGTGGCTTCTTGGCCCAAGGGTGGGTGCTGGGAGGGCACAGCCCTGGTGTGAACGGCAGCCCCACATGCTGGATGTCTGATGCCAGGTGCAGGAGGGTGATGGGGACAACAGATCTGTATATGCTGGTGGCCAAACAACACAAGTCCCCCAGGGTACCACTGGGAGTTCCGAGGGCCAGACGGCTGGGAGTGGTGACTAGGGACACCCCCCCCCCCCCCCCCCCCCCCCCCCCCCCCCCCCCCCCCCCGGCCACCATCCCCTAGGCAGCCCATGCCTCTGCGAAGGGGCTGGGAAGGCCTGCTAAGCCCTCCGGGCTTTTTCCACAGCTGCTGCAGTTTGATCCTGCCCGGCGCCTGGGTGTCAACAAGCTCAAGGCCCACCCCTTTTTCAGCACTACCCAGTGGAGCAAACTGGTGGGGTAAGAGAGGGCAGAGTGGGTCGTGGAAGCTGCTGGACTGGTCTGGATCTCTTTCCCCTCTGCCTGCCACCCAGAGCTGGCCCTCTAATCAGTGACCCTCAGACAAAGAAGCCAGGGCAGCTGCCCTTCCTGCTCAGCGCCATTCCTGGGCACCATCGTCCCCCTCGCCACCGCCCAGAAGGGCCTGGGCGTCCCCCAGCCGGCTCTGCAGACCCTCTCTGGTCATTGCTGAGGGGGAGGGACCGGGAGCTCACCCGCCGGGCAGCTCGAACCCTCGGCCCATCCATCCTCCACCCGCCAGTCAGCAGCTCCCTCTACCTTGGCTGCAGACCCGCCGTGCTGCAGGGTGCCTTCCGCAGCACTGGCTCCGAGCTCCTGACCGCCTGCTCAGTGGGCTGCAAGGTTTCCTGACTCACTAGCTGCCACGCGCCCGCTTGGGACAGCTCTCTGGAGACTCATCTCAGGATACTGGTCCACTGGCTCAGTGGGCCCCAACCAGGGCTGCCCCGCCTGCTCATCCTAGCTGGCAACGAGCGGGCCTCTCTGGCTCCCAGGCTACTCCTGTGGGGGGTGGGGAGGCTGGGGAAGCAGGAATGTCACGGGCATGAGGTGAGCTGGGGGACAGGATGAGCCACTCCCCTCCCTCCATGCCCCCTTGTGAGTTCAGACTTTGAAGAACCAAAGGCAGGCAGGAGAGGAAAAGGGGGTGGGGGGGGAAGCATGGCTCTGCCACTGAGTCCTTTTGAAAACTGAATAAAGAGCTCCCTTCCCCAGCTAGCCCACCAGTGTGGAGAGGGGGCCCTGCCCGTGGGCCTGAGTGGGGACCACAGTGCTGCAGCCTCCAGGCTGAAGCCACTACCACACTTCGTGCCCATTAGGACTCCCTTCTCTCTTCTTGGGCGTTTGTCCTGTTTACCATTTTGCATTTTCGTCGTGAGGGTCCACCTCAGCTCACCGTCCACTGTGACTTCACAAAACACATGGAATGATTGCCTAAGCTTTTAGCCAGAAGCAAAATATTTCTGGTCCCTGAAGAGCTGGGGTAAGTAGTTACCCCAAAGACAGTCCCCTCCCCAGGTTGGGGGCCATCTTATTCCTCTCGGTGCTCACCCTGTCACTGGGGTGTGGCCCCTAGGACACATTTCCACCAGACCTCTGCCCCCAACTCCCTGGTTCCAGTGTGTCCCCACCAACACCAGGTGGCGCCTCTGACAGCTCCAGTCGGGCTGCAAAGGCCCAAGGCTAAGTCTAGGGGTAGGGAGCGCTCCTGCAGAGGGCACCTGGGAAGCACAGCCTGTGTGCATTTTCCCTGGGGCTTGTCCATACCGCCCCCCCCACCCCCTTACCCCCCAATAAAGTCTGCTGCTGCCTATGGTGTCCTGGCCTCCTGAATGCAACGAGCAGCCCTGCCAAAAGGGAGAGCGGAGGGCTCCCCCAGAGAAGCTCCAGGACAGTAGAGAGCTTGGAGTCCACCAGAAGGTAGGAGGTGGGGCTGGTGAAGGGCCTGCCAGCCTGTGCCCTGCAGAGAAGCTTTGAACTGAGGAAGCGATGGCATGTAGGGGGCACTGGGATCTGTGGGAAATACAAGTAGCAAAAGAAGTCTTAAAAGACGGTCAGGTACCTGGGAGAAGGGGGTGGGGGAGACAGGACACTAGTCTTAATCCTCAGTGACCCCAGAGATGGGTGGTGGCTCCCATTAAAGACACTACCGATAGGACCTGGTCAGAGCCTAGTGGAACCTGTCTGCAAGTCTGGTCCTTTGGCTACACAGTCACCCTGGACTGCTTCCAACCACTGCCACATGAAGTGTGACTTGCTTCTGGAACTTCTGGGCCTCATCCGTGCAAGATTTGCACACTTGCGGCTTTGCTGGGCTCTGAGTTCTGAAAACTGTTGTCCCCACCCTTATGGGGCTAATACCTCCTTTGTAGGTTTACTAGAGCTTCTAGCACCAAGCCCAGGACAGGTTAATTCTATAATTTGGCCTTCATTGAACCCATTTCCCCCACCTATGAACTCTAGTTCTACCCTCTGGAGCCATCTGTTCCTGTGAGAGACTTTCACCTAGAGGTGACATCACCACAGGACCAGCAGGTGGGGAACTGTGTGCAAACAGGCTGTTTTCAAGCTCAGACACCCTAGGCCAGGGACCTGTGGTCTAGGTTAGCTCCCCACCCGGCCACTTGCTCCCTGGTGGTGTTCCACCCCAGTCTGTGCTTACCGAGCCCCAGCACCCTGGTATACATGTGGCAACCCAGTCCAAAATGGGACACTAGGAGTTGCACCCACCTCCTTAATCCATCCCAGAGATGCTGCAAGCCCCCACAAAAATGCCAGATGGTAACCTTTGTGAAGTCATCGCCAAGTCTCTTCAAGGGTGTGGCCTGTCAGGCTGGAGGGGCCCAGCCGAAGGAAGCCAGGCACATTCCTGGCAGCGCACAGCTAGGGTTCCACCTGCTATCAAGTTAACACAGGGGGAGCCTCAGAAGTCTGGGATCTCACAGGATAGCCACCAGGACACACTGTGGCTTCCAAGGCTTGGGATGGACACAGCAGCAAGGATGGGTACAGTGGGAACTAAAAGGAGCGTGGAAGCAGAAACCTTTTGAGAACATTTGCCCTTTAATTTGCATTTAAAATCAGTTTCTTTAAATATTTTAGTTACAAGTTCTGAATAGTGAAGACAGAGTAGATGCTGCAGGCACTCAGTATCAGCTCCCAACCCCCTCCTCCCCCAAGCCTTGCTTCTCTGCTCAAGATCCAAAGGGGCACTAAGTGGCTCCTGGTGTCAAGTGGCCACCGCCTCAGGCCTGGATGCAGCTGGATACAAAGTGATGAAGCTCAGAAGCTTCCGTGACAAGTATTTAAACTTGCTCCAGGCAATTCCAATGATTGTACCCAGACCCAAGGGACAGTATCACCTCAGAGGTGTGTTAGCATCTTGGGGCTGGTTTCAACCACGGTCCACCCTCCCCGAGACCCTGCGTTCTGCAGATGAAGCACTTAGGCCCCACTTAGGGCCATGATGCAGAGAAACAGCTGCCGCTTCAGTCCAAGTGCTTCCACCCAGGGCCTTTAAAAGCTCAAATCAATCCAAGCCAGTCCACAGGAAGCCTCCTCACCCCAACTTCACCAGGCTCTCCATCTTGGCACCACACCCTGTCCCACTGCCATGTGCTAGAATGGTTCCAAGCAGCCCAGAAAGGTCAGCACGATCACAGCTGTTATTGTGCCAAAATAGAGCTCTGATGGAGGATGGGCTCTCTTCCTGTCCTGTCTACACCATACTACCTCTGGGGGGGGGGGGGACTCTGTACCACCCCCTTTAACAGGGACCTACTCCCCCCTTCCCTGAGCCCCTGGCCTGTGCTTCCTGGACGAGGTAGAAGAGACATCCTAAAGTCCATGGCAGCAGAAAATGAACGTGTCCTTTAAGCAGCAAGCAGCACCTCTGGGCCTGTGGTCAATACCTCTACCTAGGTGGAACCAAGTGAGAATGTGCACAGCCAGGCCAGAGGCTGCCGTGAGCTTGGGAGACACCACATCCTCCGAGGCGGCTCTGGAGAACAGACTTTCAAAAGATACAAACTTGATCACATGGTCCCCAGTGGTTTCCCTATATATAGTACACTGGCACAGGGGAGAAGCAACATCACTTTTGCAAAAGACTACTGGGAGAAGGGGAGGAATAGTGATGAGCATCCACTATGGCTCTCTTTCCCTCAAGCCTCAAGATATTTGAGTGTAAGAGAAGGATGGAGAGAGGGGGAGGGCAGCAGAATACCACGAAAAGACCTGTGGGTGCTGGTTACACAGTGCCCTGGTTTCCTTGCTTGAGGCCAACAACATGTGCCTGGCACCAGGGTAGCCTGGGACCCATGAGGGGACAGGGAGAAGACTGGTTTTCAGTTCCTGCATGGTTGGTGTGTAGGGGGTGTGGCTTCCTCCTAGATGTCCAGTAGTAGGACTCTGGGATCCTCTACCGCCGCCTTGATTTTGCGGAGAAAAGTTACTGCCTCTCTCCCGTCGATCAGCCGATGATCATAGGTCAATGCCACGTACATCATGGGCCGCACCTCCACCTACAGACAGGACAGGTTGACAGATTTATCTGCAGCAGAGGAAGCCCCATTGGAAATGGGGAGATGAGAAAGCATAGCCTACAGAGAAGTTCCAGAGCTTTTCCTATTGATGTTGCTTCTGGATACTTATATTTTCAAAGACCAAGGCTTACCCTTAGTGCAAAGTTTTCCCATTCAAGAAAGCTTAACCAAGAAAATAGTTTCCTCTTGTGCCTTTTAAAAACATTCTTGGGCCGGCTGGTTGGCTCAGTTGGGTTGAGCACCCAACTCTTGATTTTGGCTCAGATCATGACCTCAGGGTCTATGCTCAGCGGGGAACCTGAGAAGCTCCCCTCCCACCACACACATGTCCTCCTCTCTCAAACTTTGAGGGGGAAAAAAAAAAAAAAAAAAAGTCTCTGCTCTTTCATTTATCTGTTGTCTAAAGGAAAACTTTTCCCTTCAATTCTGGCAACTGGAAGTTTCTTCTTTAGGGTCAGAATTTTAAAAAGTAACTAAAGATCCTCAAAAGTTCTCTGAAATTGTATGTGAAGTTGGGTATGTGAGCATTTTCAAGGGAGAAGACCTAGGATTTTTGGATTCACCAAAGAGTAACACAAAAAGGTTCTAAACAGGAGTCCCGGAAATATTTTCTACCAGCTTATCTTCTAAAGCCAGCTCAGGACCCTTTAAAACTTCATTCCCTCAATTCCCAGGAAACCACTAAACCTTCATACAACCTGGAACTTCGTAAAGTTCTTCATTGCTGTCCTCTGTTTCCCAGGGGCAAGGACGTTTCCAACTGTGTCCCCACTACCAACAGCACCTAGAGAATGGAGCTCGAGGACCACTCCAGATGAAGGAGCAAGCCACCTCAATTCCATGGTCTTCACACTTTACTTTGTATCAATCATCTGCAGTTTCTGCTTCATTAGGTCTGAGAAGGGGTCAAAGAATTCTGCATTTCTAACAAGTTCCCAAATGATGCGGACAAACACCATTTGAGGATCAATGCCTTAGCTATTAAGGAACTAAGAGATGGGACACCTGGATGGCTCAGCAGTTGAACTTTACTTTCACCTCAAGGCGTGATCCTGGGGTTCAGGGATCATGTCCCGCATCAGGCTCCGTGAGGGAAGCCTGCTTTCCTCTGCCTGTGTCTCTGCCTCTGTGTGTGTCTCTCATGAATAAATAAATAAAATCTTAAAAAATAAAAAAATAAAAAAAAAAAAGATACTAAGAGATGGAACTCAGGACAGATTCGCTATAAATTCAGGCATGATTAATAGCTTTCTCTTATCTAGCTGCTAGGACATTAGCAGGGATAGTTCCTACCTTGCCTCCCACAGCCACTGGCCTATCAAAGATGCCGTGCATGCCCAGGATGGCCGACTGAGGGGGGTTGATGATGGGTGTTCCAAAGAGTGAGCCAAAAACACCTCCGTTGCTAATGGTGAAAGTACCACCATCCATATCTTCAATAGCAAGTTCATTCTTTCGGGCCTAAGAATGGAGATTTAATAACTGAAACGTAAGTGCAACCCAGCTTTCTCCACCTAAAGAGAGCCCAGAAGACTTCTGAGACTGACAGTTCAACTTCTAGCTACTGTTCAGTTGAGATGCTTGTGGCCAGGGCTCCACAGAGGATAGGCACGATGCCTTAAGGACCTTTGCTTTCCCCAACAGGCCTCCCAATGTCTTCCATGACAGAAACACGCTAAGCTCTGCCAGAGAGCTAGCCTCTGGCTCCTGGGTGTGACTGCCAGTCTCGGGCTCTGCACACCTTAGCCAGCAGAGTGCAGCTCCCATTCCCTGACAACTGCCCACTGGGGAGCCTGGCCTTCCCTGACTCCTCCTCTCTGACCCAGCAGCTGACACACATGCTGCTTTTCCACTTTACCTTCTCTCCCAGTTCACTGATGGTTCGCTCGATATCTGCGTAATTCATAGCTTCCACATTCCTGATGACGGGAACCACCAGACCCTGATTGACGGTGAAAAGCAGTTTTCAGTTCCAAATTAATAGTATCCTTTTTAACTATAACTCCCTTGTTTCAAGTAGAGGTTCTCCCCTCCCCATCGAGTATCTTAATTATTCAATATGATTCAGAGTCTAAAATACTTAGGCTTGACATTAAAAGAATGTGGTAGGGGGATCCCTGGGTGGCTCAGTGGTTTAGCACCTGCCTTTGGGACCAGGGCAAGATCCTGGAGACCCGGGATCGAGTCCCGTATCAGGCTGCCGGCATGGAGCCTGCTTCTCCCTCTGCCGTGTCTCTGCCTCTCTTTCATAAATAAATAAAAATCTTAAAAAAATAAAAAATAAAAGAATGTGGTATGGTCAAGAGGTTACTCTTTTACTGACTCCCTTCTGAAAAGATAGAATTACAGAAATGTTCTCTCCCCCAAGGGTCTGCTTTTTCATACAAAGTCAGTTTAAGATCAGAGCTCCCCACCTCTTTCCCTAACATACCCGTGGGGTGGCCACCGCGACACTGATGTCAATATAATCCCTATACACCACCTCTTTGGTTGCGTCATCAATCACTGTAAGAGAAAATATAGGTTACATACAACTCCCTAAGCCTAGGCTAATGTGGAAATACTTGCATTAACGAGTGAAAATCCACATGCTTGGTACAGTGTGGGCTGACCAACCAGTTGTAACATCTCCTAAGTGCCCTGAGCCCAAGCATAGGAGCACCCATTTTTAAGCAGCCATCAGAAGGGCACAGTACACTGGTTCACACAGAACAGGTATGCAAGAAGTTCTCTTTAACTAACTCTGCCCAAACCCTCCCTTAACAGAGAATGGCTAGGTTTAAAAAGTGCTCCCAAGGGTCCTCTGGGTGGCTCAGTCAGTTGAGTATCCGCCTTCAGCCAGGTCTCAATCCTAGTGTCCTGGGATTGAGCCCCATCATTGTGCTTCCTGCTTGGCTGGGAGTCTGCCTCTCCCTCTGCCTTTCTCCCAGCTCATGCTCTCTCTCAAATAGATAAATAAAATCTTAAAACAAACAAACAAAAAAAAAATAGTGCTCTCCAAAAGACAAATTAGCAAAGGGAGGGGTGGGAGTCCCATCCACTCCACTGCCTACTGTCAAGAGGTGAAGGAAGCCCCTTCTAGGAGACTCCAGAGGAAGCAGGGTAGTGTAAGACAGCAAACCAGCAGCTGAAAATGTAGGTCTAGTGCTCATGAGAAAATACAGGCTTGAGAATCTTTTCCACAGAAAGTCTATGTTGTGTTGTTAGGTCAGCCACCAAGGAAAAGCACATAAAGTGAGAAAGAGGCCAAAAGAACTCGGAAATGCCTACATGTACAGGCGGGCAGAAGAAAGGTATAGAGAGCCAATCAGGAAGTATGAAAAGAACAGAAAAACAAGGAGGTACATACTTGAGCAAAACAAAGACAGCCCTCTACCTACCTAGAGCACAACACACATGAAAAGGACTAGGGCTTCTGTTCCTAGATCTTTAGGGACGCTGGCACTGCTGAGGATTGCAAAAGTGTACTGTCCTCTAACCTTCCAGAGAACAGAGAAGTGTCTCAATAGGAAAGAGAACTGCTTGTTAGGTCAACATTTCAATGACGTAGATGAGCAGAAAGGAAGGAAAATGAGCACCAAGTCCATGAAAAAGGGGCCAAGCCCAAGGCCTTCCACTGAGGTCCATCGACCAGAAACCAAAGGTCACCCTGGAGCATATGCCAAGTGGGGGAATCAGGCCCCAAGATCCTGGGGCCCATAGGAAGGCAGGAGCAAGATAGAACATGAGCTTCCACCCTGACATGAGAAGCCCTGAGAGCTGGGCTCAGAAATGTTTGCTGGCAGAGCAGCTGTCAAGCTATGAATTGGGAAGAAAAACCATTCTGTCCAGCTAGTGGGTAGAAAATCATCATGATATCATTTCAGGAAGGTGAATCAATAAATATCTGGGCAAAGACACTCATGTTTTCACAGGTATGAAAGAAAAGTTTCGGTGTGTTGACCCCAGCTTTCTGTGTGTGGGAGCAAGTCTGTGTTTCTGCACACACCTCCCAGGACTGCTTCAAGTCCAGCCACCACAAACTCACCTGCATTTACAACAGGCTGCTCCTGCAAGGCAAAGGCTGAGGCTTTCACGAATGCTGACATGAAACCTAGTTTGAGGTTATGTTTCTTCAGAAAAGCATCTTTGTGCCGAGCCCTCATCTCCTGGATGTTACTGTAAAAACATATTATAAAACAAAGTGACCACAAAGCCTTTATTCTGACTTTCATACCTGTTTCTAACTCCGTGTACACACTGGGTAAGCATATCTGAGGCCCAAACGCTCCCTTACTCTGGACCATCTACCTAAGTTCAAGTTTTGAAATAGTCCAGCAGAGGTCAATACAATAACCTCGCTTCTCTACAAAACCTGGAATCAAAAAGAATTGGGTCCAATTAGTCTTTAAGGTAGGCTGAGCCTCTTACAAGACTCCTTATTTCACAAGTCACAGAATTCAGTGACAAATAATATGAATAAGAGATCACAAAGCACACCAGTATCCTTGCCTGGATGAGAAAGTGATTTCTAGCTACCCTAAAATCATGAGCTCTCTCTTCTAAAAAAAAATGCTTTAAGCATAAACAAAGTCTACAAGATAACAATGTTCTTATTATTTGTTAGAATTAGGTCCAAAAAGCCTACCATACCTGATTATGACTTCCTTGTGACATTCTTCCTATCTCCTACTTACTGAAAACAAAAAAACCTTAAAAAAAAAAACAAACAAAAACCCACAGGTGTTTGGGCTCCATGTGAGCAAAAGCATCCATGACTATATATGGTCAGGCATATAGACCAGTGTTCTGTTAGGCTCATGGGAAAGTCAACAGATTCCTTTCTAATCTCCCCAAAGTTAGTTCCATATACTTGTTCCTTCAAACAGGTGCTAACACTCACCACATGTAAGGGCCAAGGCTGGGCATCAAGATAATAAAAACACCGCTCTTGCCCTTTCTATCAGTTTAATGGATGTGGTTTCCTTGGTATTTAGGAAGGTAGACATGTGTGGACCTAAGCTTTTAAAGTACAAGCAGCTGGAGCTTCTGGGAAGCCTTTGCAATATACACAGCCCTTGGTCATTTAGGATTAGTTTTCCACAGATGTGCCACATACATACTGCAGTTAGTGGGAAATGGCTTCCCCATTATTTTGCCACAGAAACCTCAGTATTTATCGGAATACAGTTCTGTGATGGAAATTGAATTTATCTCAGACCCAAATGCTCAGTTTCCCTTTCTCCCCATAATGGCCTAATTCGTCATTAGCATGAAAGAGAAGATGGTCTAACTTTAACTCCCCCTTCAGACTGTTTGCCTTTGAAAAAGGAAGTTTCCCTAAGGGGGGGGTGGTGCTGATGAGGTTTAAATGTTTGTTTTCCTGAGTCTAACCTTATTTAATGCTAGGATTACCACCCTAAAGACATTACTGGTTCCCAAGACACAAGAGCTGCAGAAGAGGGAAAGAGATGTGATAAACATCTCTGCTCTCAAACCTGCCCAAATGCTATTGTCTGGTCATTAAGTAGTTTCTATTTCAGAGCTCTGCCCTTGGAGGCAGGGCCTGGGACAACAGGGCAGAGGAGAAGGTCTCAGAAAGGCCCCTGATGGGTAGCTGATCAGCACAAGACCCAAGGGCACTCAATCTAAACCACATTACCGACTACAGTGAGACCCCAGGCCATCATTAAGTGACACCTCGATTAGCTGCTGAAACGAGAGACAGCTGCTGCATTTACCTTCCAATCAAACCTGCTGGGCCAACTGCATCTCCCAAGGCCACAAATATTTACATGTTTTGTCTTAAGGAATGAGGTAGAATTTCAAAGTTCAATTCAATTTGTGTACAATTTGGCCCTAATGCACTGAAACATAAGCTGCAGCCTTTGTGATTCATTAGTCAAGGTCTTTCCCTATGTCCTACAAATAGGAAAGAGAAATCTTTGGCTTGAATGACATCCAGTCTTTTAAAGAAGCTTCACAAGAGCGTGGATGACATCTAGTGAAACCGGCCACAGAGCCCAACTCTGTGAACAATACCACAGCATACTGTCCATAAACCACTCGCTTCTCTATGCTTTTCAGATCCCTTCCAAAAGAAAACAAATATCCCTAATGAAAAGTAGGTTAGCAGACTAAACAAGAAAAAGCAGCAAAGGGATGACCTGAAGACTTCATGATTTACCTCCTGAATTAAATATAAACTCTTATGTCTGGCATTCAAAAGATTCTGAAGTATGGATCCAACTTTCTTCCTATTCTTTCCCACATAATCCTCACAGCAGATAATTCTCAAATGTGTCCTGTACTTTCCTGTGTCAGGTTCCTATTATTTATTTTGTCTGGAATGACCCTTCCCCACAACGCTACCTGTGTCAAAATGCTAGTGGACCTTAAGGCCTATTAAAAATATTTCCTCCAGGAAGCACTGTGAGACCTTCCCCTCCCCACCTCTACCCTCCATCTCAAAAAACAAATGATCTCATTCTCTCCAATTCATACTCTGTACCCTTCTGATATTTTTTCTAGATTTAACTTTGGGTATGTGTGGTTTAAGATTTATTTTGGAGAGAAAGAGAGCTCGGGGGTAGGGAGAGGCACAAGGGGCAGGAGAGGGAGAGAAAGAATCCCAAACTGATTCCCCAGTGAGCCTGAGATCCTGACCTGAGCCGAAATCAAGTGTCATTCAACCAAATGAACCACCCAAGTGCCTCTTGCTTTGTGTTTATCCAAATCAAATGGTGAGCTCTAGAAGGGTAGTGCTCTTTTCTTTGAGCACTTTGTATCTTTGTATGCCCCTCAAATACAATATAGCATCTTATACACAGTAAGTGCTCAAACACTGCAAAATTTAACTATATTCTGCTGTTCCCTGCAGTGCTGACACTTGTACACATCAAAACCTTGAAAAAGGGGCAGCTGGGTGGCTCAGTGGTTGAGCATTTGCCTTTGGCTCAGGGCATGATCCTGGGGTCCTGGGATCGAGTCCCACATCGGGCTTCCCACAAGGAGTCTGTTTCTCCCTATGCCCTGTCTGACTCTCTAGGTCTCTCATGAATAAATAAAATCTTAAAAAACGAAAAAACCTTGAAGAAAATGGGTAAGTCAACAGCTCACCAAAGAAATGGGTATACTAAATTTGCCCCTTTGGTTATACATTTTGAGGTTTTTACTGAAAAACACAACTTGCTTTCCATTTCATTATCACAGCTGGGAAAGGTGAAAGCTATGACAAGCCTGCACCTTTCCACCACTCAAATCTGAGAAACTTAGGAACGTGAATCAGGAGCAGTTGCTGTGAGAAAGCAGCAGGGTACTGGTTTCTGACTGAGCGTGCAATCAACTGGTTCTCCAACCCAAGGGCAGGCCCAGCTGCCCTCTCTCTACTTGGCAACTGGACACTAGTCATCAGAGTTTAACACTGTTACCAGCCTCATTTATTAGACATCACAAGATTCAGGTATAAAAGGCTAAGTTTTTTTTAACTTACAGAGGTAGGCAATTAGAGAACGAGACCAGCGGGTCACTCTTTCAGTCAACGAGCAGTGCAAAGTACCTCTTCTTGCTGTTTTGGAATCAACATTAGGTAGTGCTGGGGAAAGTTGAAGTGTTCTCCAAGAAAAAGGGCACAGGGAGTAAGAGTTCTCACCTCATGTCGATCTCATTGAAAGTAGTCAGCATTGCACACGTGTTCTGGGCCTCCTTCAGACGCTGGGCAATGCGCTGCCGCATCCTGTTCATTTTCTCCTGAAAACAGGACAAGGATTGATAGTCTGGGTTCTCTGGACCAAGCCCCCACCACTCATTCTAAGGGGGCACTCAGCTTACAAGGACCAGATGGCCAGACTATGATACCTAAGTACAGGAGCTCCAGGCTCTCTTTTTCCCGTGTGGTGGCCTTGCTCCTCTGAGCAAGGAGGTAGCCAGACAAAAACTACCCACTTAGATGCGACTGAGTTTGACCAAGAGTGGAAGTTCAGGAAATGGTGTGACTTTAAAAATCAGAATCAATTTATGAAAAGGAAGAGTGTGGTGTACGGCTAGTCAGCCCAAGAATCACTACAGATTTCTAGTGATAAAGACTTACATGAGAACAGCTACTTGTGGAATGGAAACAACAAACTTTTGAGGCTATAGTATTTTTAGGAGGTACTCTCAGGCAGAGGAACCCACACTCTTGACCATACTTCCTTGAGGTTTTACATCGGCTCCTGCCAGCTGTTGCTACCATGTAGCCCTCAGCTAAGTGTCCCGGAAGAACAGGAACAGGGCTCACTAAACCACCTCTCTGCAGTGTGTTACTGTGGGAGGGAGGGAGCATATAACTAAGCTCCCATTCCCTGCAAATATTTTACCCACCCAAAGGCAGTTCAGTGGTAGCACAACACGGGGGGGGGGGGGGGGGGGGGTGTGCACACACTGGACAAGTGCTCAGAAGACTTGATGTTCTAGTCCTATCATATGTCAAGTATGTAACTATGAACAAGGCACTTCCTAAACTCAGTTTCCATGAACTGCCAACAAGTCAAAGGTAGGCACCACAATGCCCACACTCCACCAATCTCAACACTGTTCCCTCGGTCTCTTCCTGGAAGTGGTCCCTAGAGGCTTACCCGATGTTCTGAACGCAGACCCTTGCCAGCTCCTGGCTCAGCTACTGGAGGGGCAGCAGCGGGTTTCACCGCAGACACTGAAAACGAAGAGAAGGTACAGCTGCATCAGAAAATCAGAGAGGCAGCAGCTCTTTCGGTCCATGGGTCTTGTCCCCATGCTTTAATAAAACCACACTTTTGCACCAAAAAAAAAAAAAGAAAAAAAATCAGAGAAACATTTACTAAGTGCCAGTGCTTTCATACTGTACTGTCACTTAATTCTTAAGACATTCTGAGGCATACTAGTACCATTCCCACTTTACAAACACATGCTCTGCTCAAAGAAGTTAAGAGCTAGCCTAAAGTCACATAGCTGTAAACAGAAAGCTGGGCTCCAAAACCCAGGTTTTCTCATACAAAGTCCCTCCCTTCCACAAAGCAGCCAATGAAGTCTGTTCGGAGCCACGATTAGTCTCAGATTCTGCCCTGTGAAGGAATGTGGCATTGATGAAATGTTCTTCTCCCACACAGAGACACATGGGAGGTGGAGGCTCACCTGGTTTGCTAGTAAGAGGTTGTGAGGGCGAGGGCATTGGTGGCATCTGAGTGGGTATGGATGCTGCAGGGGGAGGAGGAACTGCCGATGTTGCAGGCTCTGCTTTTGGGACTGCAGCAGCAGGAGCTTCAGCGGGCTTGGCCTTAGCAGGAGCAGCTGCAAAAAAAAAAAACAAAGGCCATTGGCACTGTCTGGAATGAAAAGCAACCAAATCAGATGCTAAGCAAGGTTTAGCAGAAAAGCTCCATCTCCAATCCCTTGACAAATGCTAACCGGGTATATACAAGGCACTATGATATGCACACATTGATATAAGGCACCATCCTTCCGTTCCCCAGGGCTCCTATATGTCCTACATTACATAACTGACTTAATTCAGTTGCCTTCCTGATTTCTCAAATACAGACTGATCAAATTTAGAAAGTACTTTCAAAGCACCTACTAAGCCCATGGCAATGTAAACTACCAAGTAAAAGAAACCCAACGGAGGATGTTGATACACATACATAGAAGTAACACATTTCTAGTAATAGGAGTACTGACAGCCTCATCTTCTATTTTAAGATCACATATGGAAGAATTCTCTTAACTATTAAAAAAATAAAAGTTTAAATAATCAAAATCTCATAGTTCAAAGCATTTCATCTATGCTCATAAAGCATTTCATCTATGCTCATAAACCACAACTTTAAATTAGATATTCATTTTGATTTTATCCATCTGTACATATCTGGTTTCATATTTAAATCAGAAAAATATTCTTTTTGGGGGCGCCTGCCTTCAGCTCAGGCAAGAAGCCTGCTTCTCCTTCTGCCTGTGCCTCTCTCAGTCTGTGTCTCTCATGAATAAATAAATAAATCTTAAAATAAAAATAAAAATAAAAATACTCTTTTTAAGGAATGATCAGAAGATGGAAGAATTGATCTTATTCCCTTCTACTGCACATTATTTTCATTCTGGGCTTCTGGTCTTACTCTGATCAATCTCAATGATGCAATCTACTATCTCTCTCCTTAACTATTTTAGGATAATGAAAAAGAAACAGACTTTAGTAGTTACTGAATTTAACTAAGAATCAGAAAAATATTTTCTTATCTAATCTCTCATATTAACTGTAAAATGCCATACAAATTCATTTCCTATTTCTCACTTCTTCCCTAGAGAAAGAGCAACATTCCCTAAAAATGTTAGGAGAGAATAGATGTGAAAAAACCATGCTGACTTCTCCAGAATAGACACCATGAAATATTGCTTCTTACTTTAGAATAGTAGTTCTAAGCCCTTGCTGTGTATCAAAATCAGTTGGAGAGCATTAAAACAAAACAAACTAGGATAATAACCAGGATCTGAAAACCTCAGATTTAATATATCCCTGGACCATGGGGTCTAGGCATTTGTGTTCTACATATATTTTAAGATTTATTTATTTATTTGACAGGGAGTGCACACACAGCAGGGGGAGCAGCAGGCAAAGGGAAGAGAGAGAGAAGCAGGCTCCCCACTCAACAGGGAGCCTGACAAGGGGCTAATTCAGGACCCTATGATTATGACCTGAGCCAAAGGCAGACCCTCAGCTGAGCCAAGGTGCCCCATAAATTTTTTTGTTTTTTAAGATTTATTTGTTCATGAGAGACACAGAGAGAGAGGCAGAGATGCAGGCAGAGGGAGGAGCAGGCTCCATGCACGAAGCCCGATGTGGGACTCATCCTGGGTCTCCAGGATCATGCCCTGGACTGAAGGCGACGCTAAACCGCTGAGCCAAAATAAAAAATAAAATTAAAATTAAAATTAAATTAAAATAATTAAAATTAAAATTAAAATTAAATAAAAGACCACCGCTGAGCCACCCAGGCTGCCCTTTTTTTTTTTTTTTCCTTTTGAGACACACACACAGACACACTATCTTAAGGAGGCTCCAGACCCAGGGTAAAGCTCAATCTCAGGACCCTGAGATCATGACCTAAGTGGAAATCAAGAGTTGGTCACTTAACTAACTGAGCCACCCAGGTGCCCTGCATTTGTCTGTTTTTAAACCCCGATGGGATTCTGATGCCAGGGATGGGGAGGGGGAAAAAAAAAAAATCAATACCTTAGACTCTTCTTCATTCTATTATATCTTTAAAAAAGGGCTAGCATGGGATACCTGGGTGGCTCAGAGACTGATCAGCTGCCTTCGGCTCAGGGCATGATCCCAGGTCCAGGGATCAAGTCATGCACTGGGCACTCTGCGAGAAGCCTGCTTCCCCCTCTGTCTAGGTCTCTGCCTCTCTGTCTCTTTCTTGAATAAATAAAATCTTTAAAAAAATAAAAAACAAAGGTCTAGCATAAGAAACATACATGGAAAGAAAATTATACGTTTTTTTTTTTCTTTTTAAATACTTTTCTTCTAGAACTTGGCATTTAAACTACCCTCTATGTAAATATCACCTGTCTTAGTCTCTCAACTAACAGGAGCTGGAATGCCAAATAACCTCTGAGGTATCAAGGTATTAGTACATTATGCTCAGCCCCAATTCCAAGGGGGAACACTGGAGACCTTGACAACCAGGAGAACTTCTTTACCGCCAGTTTTCCTGAGTGTGAAAAGAGGAGTGCCTCCTTCTACTTTTCCCCCATCAGGTACCAAAAGAGCTTCAATCACGCCATTTGCTGGTGATGGAACCTGCACAGATGTCTAGAAAACAAGGACAGATTGTAAAAGAGTCCAAATCTTTACTCAGTATTAGAAAATTGTCTAGAATCTCAAATATGAGTCACAACACAGATATTAGACTCTGCTTATAGAAACACCAAAGCCACACTTTCAGAGTAATGAAAAGTTAATGCTATTGTGAAGATTCACCCTTTGTCTTTTTTCAGAAACAATGTTCAGTTAATGTGTTTCCAAGTGATACACAAAACAAACCAAAACAGTTCATGCACGTGCACATACACATGCTACAAAACTAATTCTGCTAAAGTACATAATACTTATATTGAGAATAATCCAAAATTAAAACTTTTAAGTTTTTCTTTTTTAATAAGCTATTCCAACACTTTTACAATTGAGGTTAGAGCAAGTTAAAAATTATCTTTAAACAGTTCACAAGTCCATTTGAAAAAAAAATTAGGTTAAACCAAGAGGAAACCATGAAAAATTACACTAACATAGGACAAGCCTACCTTGTCAGTTTCAATCTCACAAACCACTTCATCTTCTGCAACAGTATCTCCAACAGCTGAAAAGATAGTCAAAGACTACCTGTTAAGGGGGGACATCTCCAGTAGCCACAAAATCCCTTTTGATAGGTGTGTTACAAGCCCCCTTTCCTATAGTGTCAGGAAAAATTACATTGCATGTAAAGAAAAGGGAGGAACCCAATTACTGGGGTGGGGGTTGGGGGGAGTCGGCAATGACAATTTTATTAAATATTTAAACTTAAGGAGTAGAGCCTAAAAACTTACCTTTCTCCCACCTGACATCTCCCTCTGTGACAGATTCTGCAAATGCTGGGGTTTTGACTGTAATCACATCATCCTCTAGGAAAAGAGAAAAAAAATTCAAATGTAGTCCGTATTTCTCCTTTTTAATTAAACTCTGTTCATTGTTGCTCTTCCCATTAAAATGCCATTCCCAAGAAGGCAGGGAACTGAAGGCAGGTACTTACTGCACACAGCTGTAGTTCTGAAGAAGCGAACACTGAAGACACTACTGTTGTTAATACTACAGAAAAAACATAAAAAAGTAAACTCCTTTAGCAGGTGAACCACTCACATTGTAGTCTAGACAAGGGACCATGGACCACTTGCCCTTAAAAATCAGTGATTCTCAGCCAGGGGTGCCTGTGAGTGTCATCTAGGGAACCTTTTTCAAAGCCTTCATGTCCAGGCCCCAACCCCAAGGATTCTGACTCAGCAGGTCTACAGCAGATCCTGGATGACTTGGGTACCCAAGGTAGTAAACTCCTTGGGTGAGTCCATAACCCTCTGTTGCAGTGAAATGCCAGCTCGCACAAAATAGAGATTTTTCACTGGGTTCAGTGAAGAAAAAGATAAGCATCTTGGTCCTTTGCACACCCACCAAAAGGAATTAGCCTCCCCATTAGGTTTTTTTTCTTGACCAAATCTAAGTACAATAAATTGTGTGCCCGCAGAGTACCTGCCATTGTGCCACAAACAATGAAATTTCTGTCTGCGGGATTACAGACTGAGATAAGGCAGCAAGATGAGACAATTAACTCGGAATTAAAACAAGGTGTTATAGGCCAGGGGTGGGGAGGGAGCAGAACCACCAAAACACTCCTATGATCTCTCCTAGTCAGTTCTCTTGCCAGCAGGCAGCACATTGGTTCATTCTGGACTCATTCAAGAGACCAAGGGATTTTCTGATACGATACTAACTTCAAATAATGTAAACTAGAGAAGGATACTACGTTGTATGCGCAAACCATTAACGCTGGTTAACTCTGGAGAGTGGGAGATGCAGATATATACAGTACCTATGGTTATCTATTATATACATACACATTTTGGGAGAGTGATCTGGACCGATGGGGACTTTCACTTTCTACACTTCAGCATTCTCAATATTCTACAACAAGCACCTTTATAATACAGAAGTAAAACAGATTTAAGTTGCCATTTGATATTTTCACTTTTGTAATGTCAAAATAACTATAAGATTTATTTAAAATCAAGGGGGAAATGTACATTAAAAAAAAGAGAACAAAGTGACTGCATAAAGTTTATAACCACGTGTTAAGTGTTCATGGACAAGAACTCATGGTAGTTTGTAATCCCCAGAGACTGCCTTGTGGGACACTCAAGAACCTGGAGTGGAACTTGGGGGCACTGTAGGACAAGGGTAAAGTCTTTTTACTGTTGAATCACAAAAAACTGAAATGTTTCAATGATAAAAGGTTTTTTAAAATAAAGTGAGTACTTTATTCACAGAAAACAGACAAAAGACAACACAAAAATAGTTATTAGATTAGGGTGATCTCACTCCTTAAAGTGTTTTTTAAAAAATAATTTACTGGGGCTCCTGGGTGGGTCAGTCAGTTAAGCGTCTGACTTTGACTCAGGTCATGATCTCAGGGTCCTGGGATTAGGCCCTAAGTCAGCCCCATGTCAGGCTCTGTGCTCAGCAGGGAATCTGCCTGTCCCTCTCACTCTCCCTTTTTGCCTCCCCACCCCCCTTGCTTGCTCTCTGATAAAATTTTTAACAATTAACTTTTAAATACTTTTTGTATTTATTGCCTCAAAATTTGTGGTTGTTCCACTTTCCATTTAAATTGCAGGTGGGGTGGGGGTGGGCACTCCAGGGTGGTTGAGTCGGTTACACAGTTAAGAATCTGCCTTCAGCTCAGGTCATGATCTCTGGGTCCTGGGATCAAGCCAGCCGCAGGGCCTCCCTGCTCAGCAGGAGTCTGCTTCTGCTTCTCCCTCTGCCTCTGCCCCTCTGCCTGCTCGCACAAACACCCACACTCCCTCTCATAAATAAAATCTTTAGGGATCCCTGGGTGGCTCAGCGGTTTAGCGCCTGCCTTTGGCCCAGGGTGTGATCCTGGAGTCCCGGGATCAAGTCCCACGTCGGGCATGGAGCCTGCTTCTCCCTCTGCCTGTGTCTCTGCCTCTCTATTATGAATAAATAAATAAAATCTTAAAAAATAAAAATAAAAATAAAATAAATAAAATAAAATCTTTAAAAAAAATTTGCAGGTGAGTAGCACGTTTTGAATCAGTCTAACTTCTAATTTACAAAAGTATTAGATGTCCACTGTATAATATTTGGAAACAGCAAAAAAATGTTCTGTACAGTAAAAAACAGAATCCTTTTATAACCTGTGTTTTCCCAACTTATCATAGCATGAACATGTTAATAGGACACATCTTAACCAATTCCCTGTTGTTTGGCCATTTTGAGAGAAATGTGGGTATACCAGGAATTCTTCAGCATAGATTATTAGAAATGGAATTGTTTCATCAAAAAACATACACAGTTCAGGGATGCCGGAGTGGCTCAGCGGTTGAAAGTCTGCCTTCGGCCCCGGGTGTGATCCCAGTCCTGGGAATGAGTTCCGTATCAGCCCCCTGTGAGGAGCCTACTTCTCTCATTCCCTGTGTCTCTGCCTCTCTCTGTCTCTCATGAATAAATAAAATCACAGTTCAAAGACTTCATGAATGCTAACTTCCCTCCAAATATAACACAGAAATTCATACTTAGTACTAAGTACATCATTTTCTCAATTGAAAAAATCCCATTGTGATGCACAATGAAGGAACTAATCGGTGACCCTTCATTTTGAAGAGGCTCCCTAGCCAAAACATAGCTGGACAGTGGTTTAACAGATAACTAGAGAGCATCCTCTTACCACTACTCTGAAAATACTTGGAATGCAAAGCAGCATTAAGCAATACTCATAAGCAGAAATTAATCTGGAACACACGAGTGGCCTTTCTCCAAACTGTCTTATGCAATAGTAGCATTCTGAAGTAGTCGAAGTCCCAGGACTCAACTGACTCATCTTTTGCTTTTACTATTTCTGAAATAACTATGCTACCAAGAGAATGCTCTAAATCTCCACAATAGGGCAGCCTGGGTGGCTCAGTGGTTTAGCACCGCCTTTGGCCGAGGGCCTGATCCTGGAGACCCGGTCCTATGTCAGGCTCCCTTCATGGAGCCTGCTTCTCCCTCTGCCTGTGTCTCTGTCTCTGCCTCTCTCTCGCTCTCTCTCTCGTTCTGTGTCTCTCATGAATAAATAAAATCTTTAAAAAAAAATAAATCTCCACAAATGTTAATTTCTTTTGGCTGCACTTGTATCCAACCAGAATACTTAGTTTTTTTTTAAGATTTTAATTATTTATTTATTCTTGGGGGGGGGGGGGGGCAGAGACACAGGCAGAGGGAGAAGCAGGCTCCATGCAGGGAGCCCGACATGGGACTCAATTCCGGGTCCCCAGGATCACACCCTGGGCTGAAGGCGGTGCTAAACTGCTGAGCCACTAGGGCTGCCCATCAACCAGAATACTTATGAGTAACCTTCTATCTTTTCCCATAAAGAGAGGGTTCCAACCTCACTTTCATTACAGTCTAAACATCTGAGGACAAGCACACTCCAGGACCAGCACCTGACATGGGGCTGAAGCTTAAGGTACATCACACATCATAAACCAACATCAAGGTCAGATCTAAAGACTCAAATAAGCACCTTGATTATCTAGGCCTGGAAGCCAGTGAAGAAAGCAGATGGTCAAATTTAGAACCGGTGTCTTAAATACCCCATGGCCACACATCTGTGCTCCCCAGAAATACTTACACAATCTTCCTGCTGTCAGGGTAACCTGGTCCCTGACATAAGGAGACCCCTGTAAGAAACAAAACAACTCTTAACCAATAACTCTTATACAGGATACCTGCTGGGATTGGAAAAGAAGTCTGTTCACCCCCTAACTCTGACAAAGAGCAAGATCAAACGTAGGCAACAATATAATCTTTATCATGCAGAGTCCTGCTTCTCAATGGCCCAGAGCAACAGGTATGTGGGGCGGGGAGAGTGGGTTTGTGTTTGAAGAAAGGGGAGAATGCTAAGGGCAAGGCCTGAAGTACTTTTATAATCTTATTTACCTTAAAATTCATAAACTGTCATTATCCCTATATGTTTTCATAATAAAACCTCCCTACTCCCTCAAGTGTTCAAATATAATTGAAGCTTCAGAAAGACCCATGATGGCTTATCCTGTGACTACACAGAGCCTAATGTGAGAAGCAGTGGGCATGTTTGGTCTGGGTTTGTTTCCCTGGTTACCTAAAATGCACTGAGCTGGAAGTCTTACTACATAAACCTTAGTAGCAAAGACTGGGCTACCAAGAGCAAATCTTTCAGTTTACCTCCTTCCCATGATCTTCCCAGGAGTCTTCCCCTCTGGTCAAACTCAGCAAGGTGGGACACTCTTTCAGCCTACCAAATGTCCTAATCACAGAAAACTGCATTTCCCCAACTGACAACTAATTACAGCTAGTAACAGCTGTCGCCTCCCATGGACATATTTTTCCAGAGGTCTTATTTTTTTCAGATCTATTAACAACTCTTTTTAAACCCTGGGTTCAGGAAGCACCAGAGGAGAAAGAGCTCTCCCTTGTGCTCCCTCCTCCCCAAAATCTCCAGTGTTTCGGAGTCAAGTAAATCACGTCCGTGTCCAGCCGTCAACGCCTCTGCAGTAGAAATCCCAAGTATAATGTATCTTTGAGCTAGAACTGCCAGCAGCCCATACTGAGTTGTGGAACCCTGAGTCCAAACTAGAGTTCATCCTGCAGCAAGTCTCATTTACATAGTGCTTTTGGGTTTATAAAAAACTTTCACATAATGACCTCATTTTGATTTTCATGTCTCACAACTCCCTAAAGTAGAACGACCATCTGCTATTATTCCCACTTTATATATAAGCAGGGCTTCTGGAGGTTTCAGGGACTAGCCCAAGGTGAAGTCCTGAGCCCCAATGCAAACCCCAAGTACAAGGTTCTTTCCTTTGTCCTGCCAGTCTATAAGTGGAGAAATCGTTTACTTTTAGGATTCCTAGTTTAAAAGAATATTTATTATTGAGAGTCCACTACGAGCCTACACCCTGCTAGGTGCCTATGATCTCATGACTCTCAGAATAAAGTCCAAAAACTTTACCCATTCCTGTCCTGTCCAGCCCTCCCTATCTTTCTAGCCAGACAGGCTTCCTTTCCATTTCTATGACCAGTCAAGTCCCTTCCTGCCTGACAACCTTTGTACAAGCAATTCCCTTTGCTTGGTATATTGTTCTCTTCGCCGACTGTGACATATTCTTTAGAGACTTGACTTAAATGTCACTTTTTCAGAGAAGTCTTTCACTGATATCCTCACCACACTCTCCACCCTTCCCAAGCTGGGCTATATCCCACCCTTTCATTACACCCTGCACTTCTCGCTTATAATCCTCACAAGGTAAATGTGTCCTTCTGTGTGCATAAATGTGTATTTGCTGTCTCTCCAGCTAGCCCATAAGATCTGTGAGGGTAGAGACCATCTGTACCCCTGTCACCCAGCACAGAGCCTGGCACATACTAAGAACTCAAACGATCTGCTGAGCACGAGTAAACGACATCACGGTGGGTTAAGAGTTTAGGCTGAGGAGTCAGGTAGACATGGCTTGACCAATAGGTGGCTGAATGACCTTGGCCAAGGCACTTACCCTTGGATCATGTGTTCGTAAAACAGAGAGAATACCCCCTTTATTGTCTCTTGACGATTAATTGCAAAATGCACAAAAAGCACCCAGAACCATGCTTGGCACACAGAAAACTCAACTCATCCAACAAATATTTATGCCGGATGTCTAAAAAAATTATTGGGATGAAATCTAAATTCCTTCCACTTGCCTCTACACCATCTTCAGCCGCGCGCCATTTCTTCCTCTAACCAAAATTCTCTGGTTAGGTCACTTTTTTTTTCCAGTTCCAAAACATTGCCAAGCTCTTCCCTTCTGCAGGGACTCTGTCCGCGCTATTCCCCTTTCCTGCTCTACACTGAACTCGCCCTATGTCACATCCCCCGGGGGCTGCAGCTCTAACTGCTCCTACTAAAGAGGGCCCTTTCCTCCACCTTCATCTGTTTCCACCTCAGCACTTAACCAAAATTCATGATCCCTCACTTGCTTAGCCATTTATACTTTGTGTTTTTTTCCCCCAGACCGTAAAGCTCCAGGAGGGGAAGAACTGGTAACTAACTGCTGCATCCCCGGGGAGTGCCTAGCACAGTGCTTGACAGGCAGTGGAAATTCAGTGGACTCCGTGGCCAAACGAATAAACAAACGGCCAGCTGTTATTAAACAGCACTTTGTTTCAGTCCCCGGCGTGTGGAGACACCTCGGCACCGCGGCTTCCTCACGCACCGCTCTGCCCAGGGGAGCATGGTAGCTGACGGCAGGCAAGGGCACAACTTACCAGGCAGGGAACGTCTCCCTAGAGGGCAGTTCCCCTGTTGAGAAAGAAGACATTATCGACGTCACCCGTGATGAAAGGAGGGAAGAAACCGCTTTCTAAGTACAGCCTCGAAGCTGTCCAGGTGCCAGTGACAGGTGAATCCCGGGCCTCCAGAGGGCAAGCGCGACAGCCGGGGGGCGCTCCTTCCCAGCCGGCACCCCGAACCCGCCGAGCTCTCCCAACTTCCCACAGCGCTGGCGCCCGCTGACTACCGGAGGGAGAAGGCGGGCCCTGGATGCAGCCCCGGGACTCCGCCGCGCCTCCTCCCAACTCGGAGTCCCGCGTCCGGACGGGCGCGGCTCTGGGCTGCTCCTCCGCCCCGGCGCGGACGGGGGGGGCGCCGCAGGGGACGGGGCCCGGCTGCCTCGGGAAGGCCCCCCCGGGCCGCCCAGCGCGCGGCCTCCGCGTCCCGGTGCCCTTGGTGCCGGCTCGACCGGCGCGCCGCGCCCCTGCTCCCCAGGCCGCCCCGCTGCCCGCCGGCGGGTTTCTCACCCGCCGGTGCCCCGGCCCGGCCGGGCCGTACCTTCTGGAAGGCAGAGAGCGAACGGCTGAACGCCCGGGACACGCAGCGGGTCCGGGACAGCATCGCGGCGGCGGCGGCGGAGCCGAGGGCGGGCGGACACCGGATATAAGGCCCGGCAGCGACCGGAAGCGGGGCGGGCCGCGGTACCCGCCGCGCGGGGAGGGGTGTTCGGAGCGAACCACTGGCGGGCGGGCGTGGGGGGGCCGAGGGGCAGCACCACGCGGCCCCAGCCTCGGCTCGCGGGTCTACGGCCGGCAGCCCCGCGCCGCGGCGCGCTCTCGGAGTCCGCTGCGCTGCCTGGCGGCCTGGGCCGCTCCTCCCGGGGGTGCCAGCGACCCCCCGGAGACCAGGCCGCCCTCCCGGGCCTCTCCGCGGGGTCGGCTCTGAGCTTGGCGCCAGCCTCTCCGAGGACCCCGGGACCCCGCGCCTTTCTACCTCTGCATGGCCGGAAAAGCGCGGGAAGCGGGCAGGGGTTTTGAACCCCGGGCCTTGCCAGACACGCCTGCCCGATCTTGTACTTGGGTGGCCTTGGGCTAGTGACATTGCTTCCCTGAGCCTCAGGTTCCTTAAATATAATTAAAAAGCAAGAGTCACTTCCCTGCCTCCCTAACCCCAGAACAAAGAAACAGCCCAAAGGAACCTCTGAAGGGTTCCCATTGCCCTTGTACCAGAGGATCACCAAGCAGCCTTACTTCTGGTCTTCTCTAGTCCTACTCACACTCGGTCCAGCCAAGCTGAATGTTCCCCATACATCCTGTGCATTTTGGAGGTGGTTTATTAGTCACCCTATATCCCTAGAATATAAACCACTAAATTAGGGACCTTGTCTGTCTTGTTCACTGCTATATTCACAGCATTTGGAACAGAAACTGGCATAGGCAGGTAGGTGTGTAACAACCATTCTGCCTTCCAAGTGCAAACACATAGCTTCCGCTCCCCGCTTTTAGTTTTCCCTCCCCTTAAATGGCCAGGACCCTGAACATTCACCTTTATAGCTCACCTTCCTTTTCTTTAAGATTTTATTATTATTTTTTAAAGATTTTATTTATTCATGAGACACACACACACACATAGGCAGAGGGAGAAGCAGGCTCCACGCAGGGAGCCTGATGTGGGATTCGATCCCAGGATCACGCCCTGAAGCCAAAGACAGACGCTCAACCGCTGAGCCACGAAGGCGCCCCTTAAGATTTTAAGTAATCACTATGCCCAAGGTGGGACTGGAACTCACAACCCCAAGATTGAGAGTTGCAAACACTACCAACTGAGCCAGCTGTCCCTATAGCTCACCTTCCTAATAGAAAAGGCTTTCTATAAACTTTGGTGGAATTGAGAATGAACGAATGAATGAATGAATGAGCCACTGGTGCCTGCTCATATTGTTTTCTTCAGCTGAGTCATCATCATCTTGCCTGGTCCTCAGGCACCTTTATGGTGCCTTCACTCATCCAAACTCTGAAAGCACTTCCACTGGAATTCTGGAGGGAGGGGCAGAAGCCCTAACTAGAAATGGGGAAAACTTTCTTGCCCAGCTGCTGCCCCCATCACATACTTAGCATCCTTCACCTGGACTACTTTTAAAATTATATTTACATTCAGTTAATTAACATATAGCGTATTATTGGTTTCAGAGGTAGAGGTCAGTGATTCATCAATCTTATATAGCACCCAGTGCTCATTACATCATGTGCCCTCCTTAATGCCCAGTTACCCCATCTCCTCACCCCCTGACCCTCCAGCAACCCTTAGTTTGTTTCCTATGATTAAGAGTCTCTTATGGTTGTCTCCCTCCCCTAATTTCATCTTGTTTTATTTTTTTCTCTTTTCCCCTGTTTTGTTTTATTTTTTTCCTCTTTTCCCCTGTTTTGTTTCTTAAATTCCACATGTGAGTGAGATCATATGATAACTATGATAACTGTCTTTCTCTGATTGACGTATTTCACTTAGCATGCCTTAATGCCCATCACCCAGTTACCCCATCTCCTCACCCCCTGACCCTCCAGCAATCCTCAGTTTGTTTCCTATGATTAAGAGTCTCTTATGGTTGTCTCCCTCCCCTAATTTCATCTTGTTTTATTTTTTTCCTCTTTTCCCCTGTTTTATTCTTTCCTATTTTCCCATGTTTTGTTTTATTTTTTTCCTCTTTTCCCCTGTTTTGTTTCTTAAATTCCACATGTGAGTGAGATCATATGATAACTGTCTTTCTCTGATTGACGTATTTCACTAAGCATGATACCATCTAGTTCCATCACCTGGACTATTTTTAAATAGTTCTAAAGAAACCTGGGCCTCCACGATCACTGTCACCAACCATCCTCCATATCTGTGTCAAAGATCCTTTGAAACACAGATCTAGGGCAGCCCTGGTGACTAAGCAGTTTGGTGCTGCCTTCAGCCCAGGGCCTGATCCTGGAGACCCGAGATCGAGTCCCACGTCGGGCTCCCTGCATGGAGCCTGCTTCTCCCTGTGTCTCTGTCTCTGTCTCTCTCTCTTTGTGTGTGTGTCTCTCATGAATAAATAAATAAAATCTTAAAAAAAAAAAGAATTGAAACACAGATCTAATCCTGTCACTCTCATGCTTGAAGTTTTTCAATTGCTTCTTCCTATCAGTAGGATGAAGTCCAAACTCCTCAATGTGAACAGGCACCTGATAACGCGTGGCCTTGGGCTCTGTTGTGATCTACCCCTTGATTTTCACAGGTGCTGAGTTTTAGTCCTACCACACTATTGGCAGTGGCCCCTGAGGGCTATTTCACTCCTTCCCATCTTTGGTGGGCCCATCCCACCTCCTAGTTGCCTAGGGACTCCTAATCATTCTCCAAGTCTCTTTTGAACCCCTTCCTAATGCCCTCTGTCAGAGTTAACAAAGACCTTTTCTGTGCTTCCAAAGCATTGCACCTGTATCTCTTCTTTGCATTTTAATGTCCTTTTTGCTTGTCTGTCTTCTCTCCTGGGCAGAGCAGGAGAAAAGAGATGATTACTCTATTTCCCTGAACACCTGCACAGAACACAGTGCCTGGTACTCCATAAGTACTCAATAAATACAAGTGGGATGACTAAAAACCATTGTACTTACAATGCAACTAAAGAGCCCCTGCTAGATGCAACTAAAGAGCCCCCAAACAGGAATCCCTTGAAAGGCTTACTGTTAATATTTCTTACACAGCCACTTAATTTTTTCTGCTTTAAGAAATTAATTTTAGAGATTCTTTTTTTTAAAAAGATTTTATATATTTGAGAGCGAGAGCGAGTGAGAGAGAGCATGAGTGGGGGGAGGGGCAGAGGGAGAGGGAGAAGCCGGCTCCCTGCAGGGAACCTGATGTCAGGGCTTGATCCCAGGACCGGGGATCAGCACCTGAGCTGGAGACACCGACTGAACCCCCCAGATGCTTTAATTTTAGAGATTCTTATCTAAAGTTTAGAAGCTCAGGCCTGGATCACGTGGCAAAGCATTCCTTCTGGAGTTTCCATGATCTTAGATTAACCAAATTAATCTTAGATATTATGATTTTAGATACACACACATGCAGAGTAGCATGCAAAGTTTCTTCCAGAGGATAAAGGTTGAAATTGACTTCCTTGAGACTCCTAATGAGCTTCCATGGAGTCCAAGGTGCAACCCAATGAGCTCTCTCTTACCCTCTTCTGTATTTAGAGCCTCCTAGGACACAGTGTCATCTATTAGGACAGAGGTTATGAATAACAGTTCATAAATTTGTGTTTATGGCTCTAAAGGGAATTTATTTATTTCACATTTTAAAAATTCAATTCCAATATAGCTAACATTTCAGTGTTATAGTAGTTTCAGGTACAATACAGTGATTCAACAATTCCATATATTACTCAGGGCTCATCAAGATAAGTACACTCCTTAATCTCCTTCACCTTATTTCACCCAGGCCCCCACCTCTCCTCAGGTAACCACAGTGTGTTCTCTATAGCTAAGAGTCTGTTTTTTGATTTGTCACTTTCCCCCCTTTGTTTTATTTCTTCCATTCCACATATGAGTGAAATCATATAGTATTTATCTTTCTTTGGCTCATTTTATATTCTCATATTATATTCTCTAGCTCCACCCATATTGTTGTAAATGGCAAGATTTCAATCTTTTTATGGCTGAGTAATATTCCAGTGTGTGTAGCTATATCTATCTATACGACATCTTTTTTTTTAAGATTTTTATTTATTTATTCACAAGACACACACAGAGAGAGGCAGAGACACAGGCAGAGGGAGAAGCAGGCTCCTCGCAGGGAGCCCAGTGTGGGACTCGATCCCAGGACCCAGGATCACACCCTAAGCCAAAGACAGACGCTCAACCACTGAGCCACCCAGGCGTCCGTATAGGACATCTTCTTTATTCATTCATCTATCAGTGACACTTGGGCTGCTTCCATAATTTGGCCACTGTAAATAATGCTGCAATGAACTTAGGGTGCATGTATTTTTTTTTGAATTCGTGTTTTTGTATTCTTTGGATAAATACCCAGTAGTGTGATTATGGTATCATATGTCTTATTTTTAACTTCAAAAGAGAATTTTATTTTAAAGATTTTATTAAAAATTTTTTTTACTTATTTATTTGAGAGAGAGTGCACAAGTGGGGGGGAGGGGCGGAGGAAGAAGCAGACTCTCTGCTGAGTAGGGACCCAGACATGGGGCCCCCAGGATCATGACCCAAGCTGAAGGCAGATACTTAACAGACTGAGCCACTCCGGTGCCCCATCAAAAAGGAATTAAAAATTTTTTTTTGTTATAAAATATACACTCAAGGGTGCCTGGGTGGCTCAGTCCATTAAGCATCTGCCTCTGGCTTAGGTCATGACCTCAGGGTCCTGGGATGGAGCTCCTGGGTTGGGCTCCCTGCTCAGCGGGGAGTCTGCTTCTCCCTCTCCCTCTGTGCTCTTTCTCTTGCTCTCTCTCAAGTAAATAAATAAAATCTTTAAATATATATATATATATATATATATATATATATATATATTCTAAAGGGTATATAAATATATGTGTATGATTTAAAGAAAAACAGTAAAAGGAATACTCATATCCACCATCCAGCTTAGAATGGAAAAGCCCTATGTGGCCCTTCTTGCAGGTACTCCCAGAGTTAACCACTGCTGGGCTCAACTATATACTACCCAGTCCCTCCCTTTCACTACAGCTTCTATACATGTGTGTCTAAACTGTAGACTTGTTTGGCCTATTTTTTAAAGTGAAGAAAAGATATATTTACTCTCAAATTATGTAAGAAAAAATTTTGTTTCTAGAAAGGATAAATGGCTTAGTTAATGAAAAACACAACAGAGTGGGCAGCTCACCTTAGGTAATACACACAACATTCTTTTACCTGAAATCCCCCAGTATTCATATGTGTATGGTCTGAACTATACGCTCATATCATTGTTTATATTTTTTGAATATTATTGATCAGGTAATGATCAATGGCTGGATGACAGCCTGTTTCCCTCTGGACTCCTGTTTCCATCTCTGGATATAGAGACTATATCCTATATTCACTTTGTATATTACTCATGATACCTAGATTCCATTTATCTATCCATCTCTCCATTCAGTTGTAATTAAAGATAATGGATGAATGAATATACTCAATGAAAATCTAGACATTGTTGGGCCTATTTTAAAATGTAATATAAATGGAATCCCAGTGCCTCTATCATTCTGTGACTTCTTTCACTTAGCATTATGTTTTGAGGATTTACCCATGTTGAGTTGAGCTGTAGTTCACTGATTTTCATTGCTGGATAACACAACATACACTCCACTTCCCAAACTGAAGGAGGAGAAGATGGCAAAATTCAAGTGATGTTTGAGGTTAGGTTGATTTGGAGGGTGAGTTCTCCCCAGCTCTGCCAGACACAGAGGCTTTAGGCCCAGCAAACAGCCTCCCCAACAGTGTTTAGACCTCTGCTGGAAGGAAAAGCCACGCGGCCACTCCTTCCTGCTGGGCTGATATCCCATATTTTGGTGCTGAGCTGGTTTTAGTAGCCTCAGATGCTTGAGGCACAGGGAGAAAGATGTTCAGTTTGGAGCAGCCCCACTGGGGAATTTGGAAGCAGAGGTCAGGAGCTCCCCCGGAGGCCAGTGTAATGGGAGAAGCTGGGTAATTCACTCCCCCACATTTTTAAGGGACTTCATGGGTTTTTAAGCAGGAAGAGATGGCATTTCTGGAAAGTCTTCTCTCAGCTGACTTTTCTGGGCATCTGAGTTGGGGCGGGGGTGGGAGATGGCAGGGGGGGTAGCCAACCAGCTCTGGCCTCTATCTGCATATTCATAAGCCCCCCCGCACCGGTTGGCTGCGCTAGGCAGCCCCCACTGTCCTCGGTGCTGCCTCAGGGCTGGGTCTGTCAGACGGTGCCTTGCGCTAAGAAGGGGCGGGCAGGAGGCTTCCCTCACTCAGCCACAGGCACCAGGCCTGCCTGAGGAGGAAGCCAAAATCACTTCCTCACCATGGTTCTTCTTGCCCAAGGCTGGTGAAGAGTGGGCTGCTCCATCTTCTGGGGTAGTAGGCCCCACCTGGCTGCAGAGCCCACCACTTGGATCTCCCTGAGGGCATCTTCTCTGTGAGTAACATCATCTCTTCCATTTACCTTGCCAGAGCACTTTTTTCTTTTTAAATGGTGGAATAGTTATTATAAAAATTTTCAAGTATGCAGAAAAGTGGAGAGCCTAGTATAGCCATCCCCACCACCTAGATTTAATCAGGGTTAATATGGTGCCATATTTGCTTCATCTGGTTTTGTTGGCTGAAATATTTTCGAGCAAATCACAGACAGCAGGACTTTTCGCTCCTAATGCCTCACTCTGTAATACCCTGATACACATCTCCAGAGCACTTTTTAATATTTTTTTTGTTAAACTTTTTTTTTGAATATTTTATTAATTAATTCATGAGAGACACAGAGAGAGAGGCAGAGACACAGGCAGAGGGAGAAGCAGGCTCCCTGCAGGTTGTGGGACTCCATCCCAGGACCCCAGGATCAAGAGCTGAGCAGAAGGTAGACACTCAACCCCTGAACCACCCAGGACCCCCTCCAGAGCACTTTTAAAACTCTTCTTTCATCAGGTTCTCACACCAGTCTTGAGTGAGGGGACGATTTCATCCCCATTTTAGAAGAGCAGAAGAAACTGGCTTGAGGGCAAATGGCTGTAGAATAGCCCAGACCTCCTAACTCCCAGCCCAGGGTCCCAGTCTTGACCACATGAAAGGATCTCACATCCGCAAGAGTTTTGCTAGATAGCAACGATAAACTGCAGCCACTTTGTGACCTTGGGTACGTCCCTTCACCAGGCTTTGGTTGTCTCATCCATACAGCAAGGGCAGGGCATGAAGATCCAAGGTTCCCTAACACTGGTCTGTGATGTTTTCATTGGTTTTCAGAAAAGACAATGTAAAGAGGTTTTTTACAAATCTAAATAAATTTGAATATTATGCCCTTCCTCCTTCCCTCTCTTTTTTTTCTTTTTAAAAATCTGGATAGTTAAGATTCTTTTATGAGATAAAAATGATAGCAGATTGTAGTCTTTTGCAGATTTATTTTTGGGGGGCTCTTATCTACAAATAAAATGTCAAGACCACTCAGGCTGGTCCAATTTTTTGTTTGTTTTCATTTTATTAATGGTTGAAATCTAAAAATCTGGAAACTATGCACAGTACCAGATGATCCCTAAATCCCCTCCAGGGCTAAATAAAGTTCCAGGGCTGTGGGGCCTCCCAGGCCCACCCTGGAGGAAAAGGAAATTGCAAATTAAGGAGTGCCTATTGTTGGTGCTGGAGAGAGCAGACACTACAACCCTGGGAAATAGCACTGTTACCAACCCAATTCCCTCCTGTAGATGAAGAATCTGAGAAGGGAAAGAGGCAAAATTAACTTCCGTAAGATCACAGAAGAGCTAGTAGTGAGTCTGACCCAGGTCCAACACCCAGGAGATCACCCTCACAGACACCAATGATGCAGACCAGCAGGCTTCTGACTTGGTTGTATTTATGTCTATGGACTAGGCTGTCAAACTGACCTCCTCTACCCATTTCCACCACCAGCCAATGCAGGGAGAGCTATCCAGATTTGGGCCAGAGATGGCTGGGGTCATCCATCCCCAAACTATAGCCACATAGGGATGATGCAGGGGGGCCCCCAAAGAATGCAAGAGATGAGGCTGTATACGAAAACATCTTAGTAAGTATAAACATGCTGTATGACCTTGAGATGTGCCACCCTGAACAGGTTTACATTGGCAGCTAAAGTTTGTTAAGCCTTGTAAGTACCTAGATGTGAGGCTGCTCAAGAATACTGTATTTGTACATGACGTGTGATCACTAACATGGGTTCTCTGTGGTGGACCCTTAGATCTTGTGACATCTGCTTGTGAGAGGCTATTTCAGGCTAAGGCATCTTCCTCCCTATTTGTCCAACCGTATTGTGGGTGGCAGGTGCAAGACTGGTCCCACTGAATCCAACCGTCCTGCCTAAATCTGGATCGAGCATCAATGGCAGCAATGAGAATGTATCTCTGGGGCTTCACATGATGCCCCACAGCCCACCTTGCTTCACTGATTGGTTCTCTGGTGGCCCTGCTGGAGTGTATCAGAGGTGTTTGCTGTTCCCTAAACGTGGGCACCGCACAGAAGGGGAGCCTGTGAGCTGCTGGTCTCACCTTAACCAACCCCATGAGCTTTCCTTTCCCTTTGTCCCCTTGGACACATATCAAGGAAGATTTTTTTGCAAGGGCATAGACTCACAGGGAGAAGGGCTCCTCTGCTAAGAGGTGATCTGTGCAGTTGAAAATTCCATGGACCTTGGCTGTCTTTTCAGCTCATGCCCACAGCCTCTAACACTTCAGGCACACAGTTTCTTTCTTAGGCCTATTATTCCCTTGAAATTCCACCTTATTCTCATTTTACACTTTCTATCTGTAAAATCCTACATAACTTTGCACTTATCTCATGAGCCCTGTGTTCTGTGCTCATGTTTGTAGCTAAATTTGCTTCTCTAGTGGAGCTTTTTATTCTGGTGCCCAGCAATGTATATCTAGGAAAGAGTCAATGAGAAAATTCAAGCTTTGTTTGTTTGTTTGTTTAGTAGACTTTAATTTTTAGAACAGTTTTAGGTTCACAGCCAAACGGAGCAGAAGGTAGAGAGATTTCCCATAGATCCCCTGTCCCCATACATGCATAGCCTTCCCCACAAATGTGAATTTTTTTATTATCAAGGGCACTGTTTGCTTTTTTAAAATTACAATGTGAAAATGTACCCATTGAAAATATGGAAAATACAGAAAAGCAAAAAGAAGAAATACAAAGAACTAACCATGGTTCTATCACCTGTAAACAACATTGCTGACATTTTAATGTATTTCTTTTTCATCTTTTCTCCTTTGTATTTTTATTTTTTATTTATTTTTTCCTTTGTATTTTTAATAAGTGATTTTCTCTTTCCCTACTTATTATAAAATAATGTTCTATAAACTCTTCCTAAACGTGATTTTTATTTATCTTTTATTTTTTATTTATTTATGATAGTCACACAGAGAGAGAGAGAGAGGCAGAGACACAGGCAGAGGGAGAAGCAGGCTCCATGCAGGGAGCCCGATGTGGGACTCGATCCCGGGTCTCCAGGATCGCGCCTTGGGCCCAGGGCGCGATCCTGGAGACCCGGGATCGAGTCCCACATCGGGCTCCCTGCATGGAGCCTGCTTCTCCCTCTGCCTATGTCTCTGCCTGCCTCTCTCTCTGTGTCTTAAATAAATAAATAAATAAATAAATAAATAAATAAATAAAAGCTTTTTTTTTTTTAAAAAGAAGGAAAATTGGCTATTTAAAAATATATATACAAACAATGCAATGTTTGTATATATCCTTATAAAAATTCGGTTAATATAGAAATATACAGAGTAACCATGGAAAGGTCTCTTTCAGTCCCTCATCTCTACCACCAATCAGTTGGTACAATTCTGGAGGGCAGTTGAGCAATAAGTATAAAAGTATCACACATGCCTAGTCTTTGACCCAGAATTTCCACTTCTAGAAATATATTCCAAGCAAAAAATAGTGTAAGTTCCCGGAGATATAGAAAATACTTTTCATCCCAATATTATTCATAAGAACACTAGCTAACACTTATCAGTAATTTACTAGATGCCAGGAACCATTCTAAAAACCGGATCCTTAAAACAACCCTATGGTAACAGTAGGTGTTTTGGCTTTTTCCATGTAATTGATGAGAAAGCTGAGATAAAGAGAGATCACAAAGCTAGTAAGTGGCTCTAGGGATTGATTGATTGGTTGGTTGGTTGACTGATTGAATTTTGGCTCTAGGGATTTAAATCGAAACAGTCTGACTCTCTGGTCCATGCTCTCTACCTCCAAGCTCTATTGTTAGTATTGCTATACTAGTGACAACATAAGAAAAAAAAAACCTGCCTCTCTAATCGAAAGGGACTTTATTAAATAAATTATGATATATACATACAATGGAATATCATCAGCTTTTACAATGTTGTAGATTGGTAATTATTGACATGAAAGACAAAAAAAAAGAAAGAAAGAAGAAAGAAAGAAAGAAAGAAAGAAAGAAAGAAAGAAAGAAAGAAAGAAAGAAAGAAAAGGAAGCTATAGGACTTTAGCTTTATTTATAATTCAATTTTTAAAATTTTATATAATTAGGAGAAATCATGTAAGTTTATCTGTACACAGAGAAAAAAGTATGGAAAAAAAAAGACAAACACCAAAATGTTAATTGTGATTTTTTTTCCCTAGGAGGCAGCATTATAGGTGTCTTTCTTTTCCTCTCAATACGACTCTATTTGGGAAGTAAAATGACCTTCTAGGGCTTTCATCATCTAAGAAAAGCAGTAAAGCTATTTTTAAAGGGTCATGCCAATTGCTATTCTGTCAACGTGAATGCAAGCCGCCAGTTAATTTTTAAACAGAAAGCATTGCTGCTCTGTGCCACACCCAGGTAAACGGCTCTGGGTGGCCTGCTGGCCCAGCGCAGAGGCTTCCTGTTTCTTAGCTGCCAGATGCAGACTTTCCGTGATTGTCCTACAGAGATGGGCGTAAACGTCTCTGGGCATCCAACCACAGTGGAGTCTGGCTGGATTTCTCATTTCTGGCCTCAGGACATTCCTGCTGATTGTTGCTTCGTTAGGCACACTGAGCTCCGTCTCTTCCCCTGGGAGTTCTGTCTTCTGGAGCACACAGACTGCATGGAACCTCAAAAAACAAAACCTGCAAGGGAGGTTTGGCAAAGTCGGTGGTTCCATGCCCTAGGTGTCTATCTGACTCTATATTGATTTTGTTCCACTTAGATGCTAGAAAGATCTGAAATAATGTACCTCTGATGAAGAGATGAAAATCAGTCTCTGTGAATGCATACAAAACACTTTATGCAACGGAGTCAGCAAACATCTATTTGGTGACAATTGGCAATCAGGCACTACTTGGGGACACAAAGAGAACTCACAGTCTATTTTTTTTTTGAACTCAAAGAAGAGACAGTGATCACTTCGGAGAGGAGGTGACATTTCAGTAGAATTTTGGAAAAGGAGTAGGGGTTTGTCAGGTGAAAAGTCAGAGCAGGGCCTTGCAGGCAGACGGAACGGCAAGTGCAAAGACCCAGAGTCGTGAAGGAGTCTGGCGTGCTCAGGGAACAGAGCCCAGGACAGCTCAGTGGCAACCTTAAAATGAGGCAAGTTTTGAGGACAGTGGCTCCAGAGGAGCTGAGACATCTGTACCTTATATTTAACAGGGAGCTAGCAAAGACTCATTCCGTGCAAGGGCATAAGCAGGCCTGTGTTTTAGAAAATTAATGCTGATGCCAGTGTGGCTGACAAAATGGAGACAATAAGAAGGGAATTTCGACCAGCTTCCATCACTGCAGCTACCGCTTGGCAGTTCCTGTCCACATACACTGCCTTCCCCCCTCTATCATGGACGAACCAAGGGTTCTTCTCTCTAAAGTCCATCTCTCCCCATGTATGACATTTCACCCCCACCTTCCTACCCAAGGACAGGACAGGCTCTAGAAATTCTCCCCCTATGGCCTACATTAGCAAACTATCCTTTTTTTTTTTCTTTAGCAAACTATCTTTCTACAACATCACCATTTGCCCACAAATATGCTGTTATTTCTTCTTCTTCTTCTTTTTTTAAAATTTTTTTAAGATTTATTTATTTATTTATGATAGACATAGAGAGAGAGAGAGAGAGAGAGAGAGGCAGAGACACAGGAGGAGGGAGAAGCAGGCTCCATGCCGGAGCCTGACGTGGGACTTGATCCCGGGACTCCAGGATCGTGCCCTGGGCCAAAGGCAGGTGCTAAACTGCTGAGCCACCCAGGAATCCCCTCTTTTTTTTTTTTTTTTAAGATTTTATTTATTTATTCATGAGAGACATAGAGGGGGAGAGGGAGGCAGAAACACAGGCAGAGGGAGAAGCAGGTTCCATGCAGGGAACCTGACGTGGGACTCCATCCTGGGTCTCCAGGATCAGGCCCTGGGCTGATGGTAGCGCTAAACCACTAAGCCACCCGGGCTGTCTATGCTGTTATTTCTTCTATCTTGAGATACCCTCCTTGACCCCATTTCTCCTTCTAGCCACTTGTCCCCATTTCTCCTCTTGCAAAACTCCTTGAAGGGGTTCTCATAGTTACACCAATTCCTGCTCTTGTCCTTTGCCTTAAATCCACTCCAACCAGGCTTTTTCTCCCTGCACTCCGCCAAAACTTCCCTGATCAAGCTCTGGAACACCTCTATGTTACTAACAATCCTTATGTGACTGGACATCTCCCTGCTTCTAGAAACACTGTCTTCACTTGGCTCTCAGGAACTATACTCCCCTAGGTTTCTTCCCACCTTGCTGATCACTTCTCATCCTTGACTGATTCCCCTCTTACTCCGGCCTCTTCTTGTTGCTACGTCCCAGGACTCGGACCTTAGCCCCTTCCTCCTCTCTGTGTACATTCATTCCTTGGTGAGCTCATCCATCTATATAGTGACAACCACCAACTTTATACTTTTAGCCCAGATTTTTTTTTAATTAATTAATTAATTTATTTATAATATTCACACAGAGAGAGAGAGAGAGGCAGAGACACAGGCAGAGGGAGAAGCAGGCTCCATGCACCGGGAGCCCGACGTGGGATTCGATCCCGGGGCTCCAGGACCGCGCCCTGGGCCAAAGGCAGGCGCCAAACTGCTGCGCCACCCAGGGATCCCCTAGCTCAGATTTTTTCACTAAGTCCCAGGCTTATTTATCCAACTGCTTTCTCAACATCTTCATTTAGATGTCTCATACTTATCTCAACTTCAACACATGAAAAACTGAGCTCTTGATATTCCTCCCCAAACCCACTCCCCTATAATCCTTCTGACTCAGCTTGTGCAATTTTGTCCTTCCAGTGGCTCAGCTCAGGCCAGACTCTTTTGAGTCATAATCAGTGATACTTTATTTCTCTTTGTGCTCCATATCCAATCTGTTAGCAAATTGAATGAGCTCCACATTCAACATGTATCCAGGATCTGACTGATGTAACTACCACTTACATTGCTACCATCCTGGTCCCAGACACCTCATCTACATTATTACCCTCTAGGTCACTGCCTAGATGCCTAGAGCCTCCTAAGACTGTTTCGATACTTGTTTCCCATCCCCAGTCTATTTTCCATCTAGTAAAGAATGATCCTTTAAAAAAAACTGAGTCTGGTCATATTACTTCTAACCTCTGGTGGATCCTCATTTATCTCAGAGTAAAGGCCAAGGTCTTCACAGTGGCCAACATGACCCTATATGATGACCTTCCATACTTACCTACTGTGTTATGACATCTGGCTCCCTTTGCATGAATGTTAGCTTCACATGGGCAGAGGATTTTGTCTGTTGTGAGCACTTGATGCATGTTGTTGAGTGAATGAATGAATGCATGAATGAATGTAAAAGGACCAGTGTGAGGAGATGCTAAAGGATAGGAGAACCAGTCATGAAGTACTGGAATTATCTGGATAAAAAGTTGAGACGCTGAATCGAGAAAGTGTAATGGGAAAGGGATGGTGGAATGCAGTCCAGAGCAATTTTTTTGCCATAAATTACCAGACGTGGTAACCAAATTATTTTTTTTTTTTTTTTTTTATTCATGATAGTCACAGAGAGAGAGAGAGAGAGGCAGAGACACAGGCAGAGGGAGAAGCAGGCTCCATGCAGGGAGCCCGATGTGGGATTCGATCCCGGGTCTCCAGGATCGCGCCCCGGGCCAAAGGCAGGCGCCAAACCGCTGCGCCACCCAGGGATCCCTGTGGTAACCAAATTAATGTTGAGGATGAGGAGTCAGGGAGGAGTCAAAGAGACTCCCCAGCTTCCAGCTTAAACAAGATAGGTAGTATGAGCCATGAGGCAGAGGGGCAGCTATGGAGTTTAGGTTTAAAAGTGTTGAATTTGGGCAGCTCGGGTGGCTCAGCAGTTTAGAGCCACCTTCGGCCCAAGGCGTGACCCTGGAAACCCGGGATCGAGTCCCACGTCAGGCTCCCTGCACGGAGCCTGCTTCTCCCTCTGCCTGTGTCTCTGCCTCTCTCTCTCTGTCTCTCTCTGTGTGTCTCTCATGAATAAATAAATAAAATCTTTTAAAAATAAACAAATAAAAAATAAAAGTGTTGAATTTAAGCAGATGTTCACTCAGCAGTTAAAATAACCATAATCAATCCCCTCTTCGTTTTGGAAAGTACCTAACTGAAAATATGTAGAGTTTATATTATTGTGAGTCTCTCATTATTAAAATATCAATTCCGCTAGTTCAGTGATTGTTATTAGTAGAACCCAGCCAATGCATGCTTAAAGAATGACCCAGATATGCCTAGCAGATGGTGAGAGTTGATGTAAAGATAACTTTTTCATATTATACAAATAAAATATAATCATTGTCAAATGATCACAGAAGTTAAGAACCATGTCTCTCTTCAAGAGGTGGTAAAGCATCCAAACTGTTGGGATAAGTTTGGTGATAAGTTTTTAAGTGTATCTTAATTTGGCAAAGCATCTATTTTATCTTAGTAATTAACAAATGTCTTACTCAAAGCAAAAACCTTCTAATTATTCTGACCCATGAACATCGCTTTCATTTTCCGTGTGATGGCTCTGCAGCTGCCGCCACTTCCCTGCCTCTGCCCTGGCACTTGGGGGGCACATTGCTCACGGGGAGCTTGTTTTGGGTGTCTCTGCTGGTTGTCCGGAAGCTCCAGGTGGAGGCAGTGGCCACGTCCGCACAAGAACCCAGTGGCTGCTGAAAAGCTAAGCTCTGCTGGAGGTAGAGAACTCCAAGTAAGCTTTAGATGGGAAGTAGGAAGAGAGCAAGCAGACTCTCCTGCTAGCATTTGTGCAAGAGAAGCAAAGGAGAGTGGAAACTTGTAGAGGAAAGAAGTTAATTTACCTCTTGTAGGAAAGGAAGCCATCCACCTGACAGAGAAGTCATCTCTTTTTCTTTTTTTTTAAATATGTATTTATTCATTTTAGAGAGAGAGAGAAAGAGAGAGAGAGAGAGGATGGAGGGAGAGAAAATCTCAAGCAGAACTCCATACTGAGTGTAGAACTCGACTTGGAGCTCAATCTCACAACCCTTAGATCAGAATCTGAGCTAAAACCAAGAGGCAGACAATTAACTGACCGTGCCACCCAAGCACCCTGAAATCAATCTCTTATACGGTCTTTCTTTCTCCAGGGAGGCAGCTAAAAGTGTGGTTGTGTCAAAGGATTTGGAGTTGTAGTATCTTAGTAACTGGGGGCCGCTCTCAGCCTCACTGAGCCTCCGTTTTCCTCATCTGTAAAATGGGAGCATCACACTGATTCTCCAGCTTGGTGAGAGGTGCAAGGAGGTGGCATGTACAAATGTTTTGTAAACTCCAAGTGCCTTACACTTGCGATCTGAAGCCTCTTGGTTAAAGTATGGTGGTATTTTGTGGGGGAAAAAATAGCTTTAGGCAAGCTTTCCTGAAATAGCTTCCTCCTTCCCACACCCTCAGCCTAATTTCCAGTCCCTTTTTGCACTTTTCATTCATAGCAGGTATTACGACCTGAAAATAGATTTGTTCATTCTCTCTTCCCCCAGTAGACAGCCAGCTCCATGAGAGCAGGACTCAGCTGGTCTTGTTCACCACTGTCTCTCCAGGTGCTCAAAGGCCTGATGCCTCGGAGGTGCCTTTTTTTTTTTTTTTTTTTGGAGGTGTTTACTAAATAGTTATTGAATGTGAACAATGAATGTGTAATCAGATTCTTCCAGGAGCAGGACAGTGTAGTGGTCAAACAGCTGGTTCTCAAACTCTGGTTTGCTGTTTTCAAATGCAGGTTCCCGGCCCCAGTATGAAGGGATTCTGATTTTGCAGGACTGGTTGGGGCTACTGAATTTGTTATTTTTAACAAGTACCTGAGGTCGGGGGGCTGGTGAGGGCCGGGGTTGGGGGTGTGGATTCTGTGGTGGTAGATGCTAAGAAAGTTACTCTGAATCAGATAAACCTTGTTTTGTTTCCTTATCTCTTAAATGAGAATGACAACATTCTCAGGGAGTTGTTATGAGAATTATATTGGGTGATGGATGTAAAGCTCTTGGCATGATGCCAGTTGTGCAGTTAGCTACTGCTGTTACATTCATTATTATTATTCTATTGTCATGCCCTAGCTAGAGAATTTCTCCCTGAAGGATCTCTCTTAGGAATCTTCTTAAAGTAGGATCCCAACCAGCAAGCACAGCATCGCCTGGGAGCTGGTTAGAGATACAGAATCTCTGTCCCACCCCAGACCTGCTAAATCCAAATCTGCATTTTAAGAACATCTCTAGGTTATTTGTTTGCACAGCTCAAAGTCACATACGCTATTCTTTTCTTCCTGTCTCTTAGTTCTGCAGAGTCTGCTCAGGTTTGTAAGCCCTGGCACCACAGAGTTTGAATCCTTGACGGCTGCTTCTCATCCTTCTGAGTGCGGAGGAGGAACCCCTGGCTCACTCTGGGTACCCCTCCACCTGAGGACCTTAGGAGAAGGGATTCCCTCGCGGAGCTGCAACCAACCCTCTGAGCAGGTGCCCGTGGAGCCAGGGGATGGATCCAAACCCTGGCTTGCTTCCTCCTCTGTCCCGGGCTTGCTCCCACCTGGCACAGCCCTGTATGGAAGGCGAGAGAAGCCCAGTCCCCCGAGAGAAGGCCGGAGGCTCCCCCTTTGCCTGGAGCCCAGTCCCCAGCTCTAGCTTTGCCGACCCTGACTGGTTCTGGGATGAGAATATCCAGGCAAAGAGGGCCAGAGTGGAGACCATCGTCCAAGGCATGTGCCTCTCTCCCAACGCTCTGCTGCCAGACGGTGCTCGAGCCAGGGAGGCTGCATGTTGCCCAGAGAGGGCGCGGGAGCGGAAGAGGAAGCAGAGCCTTCCCGTGCAGCAAGGCCCCCTGAAGCCAGGCCCTGCTGGGAACCATGACAGCAGGAAAGGGGGCCCTCGGGTGAGAGAACAGCTCCATCAGCTGAAGCAACAGCTAAGACATTTACAGAAGCACATCCTGCAGGCTGCTGAGCCCAGGGACGCGGCTCAGGGCCCAGGAGGCTCCGAGACGGACAAGGGCCCTCTGAGTGTGAAGCAGAGGAAGGGCTATGGATCTAGGCCCTGGGTGGTGGGCAGTGACCACTACCAGGGCTCCCGTGGGGACCTCTCCAGAGAGGAAAAACACAGGGCATCCGACGTGGAATACGAGTCTGAGGAGCCCAGGTTCCTTCCGTGTGGAGCACGGGCTTTGCTGGAGATTCTGAGGAAAGAGTTGACCGAGGCAGTGTCCCAAGCTGTGGACTCAGTATTACAAAAGGTACTGTTGGATCCCCCAGGCCACCTGACTCAGCTGGGCAGAAGCTTCCAGGGGCTTGTGCCAGAGGGGAGAAGTGAGCCCTCCCCTCCCGAGAGAGGTGCCTGTAAAGATCTCTTTCCTTTGGCCACCTTGCCCAGGAGGGCCCAGCCACTGACCGGGGTCCCACTGCGAAACTTATCCCTGGCCAAGTCCTTGGATCCTCCTAGGTACCCTGTCTCCCTGAGGATGATCTCCAGATCCTGTCAGGGTCCCCCAGCAAACTGCCCTTTGACCACACCTTCCCAAGTCCAGGAAAATCAGATTCTCCGCCAGCTACTGGGGTGTGGACCCAGCAGTCACTGGAGCAGCAGTCTGCCCCAGGACTCGTCTTTCCAAAGCCATCCCTCCTCAGAGTCCGCCCTGCGACCTTGGGGAGCAGCCAGACTGCGGCCATCGGTTCTGAGGCAGCAGCAGTACCCCTTGCCCTTCGCTTCCCCGCCTTTGGAAAGACTGGCCCTCCTTCCCTCAGTGAAGCTGGAACAGGGTGGCCTGCAGGCTGCCCCGGATGTGCTGTCTTTACCTTCAGTCCATGTATCCTTTACTAGTAACTGAAGTGCTTGGTGCCACAGCCCAGAGAAACGGGAAGTCTGGAAGATGAGCAGAGTCGGGGACAGATAACCCCATGGCATGACATGGCTTTGCTCTCCCGATGGCCTTAATGTTGCTTCCAGGCTCTCCTTCCCTGTGGTTTGTAGTTACTAGGTTCTGAGAGGGTGGTGGCCACATTCTGGGATTTGAGGCTGCTGGGGAGGCTCATTTACCTTCTTCAGTGACACACTGGATTCCACCACTACTGACTCTTTCCTTTGGGTCTGAAAGAGTTTTGTTTGCTTTTAAACTCAAATGGGCTTCCAAAATATGACAAATGCCCTATGGGAAGAAAACCCCCATAATTTGGTTGTCAGTGACCTGTACACCTAGGCAGAGAGGGTCCGAGGAAGGACCTCATCTGAATTATGGCTTCCCCAATCTCTTGGCTCCACAGTCAAAAAAACATGCATTGTCCAGGTAATTCACAGGGAAACTATGAAGGACAAGAAATTTCTGAGGAAGATGGAAAAGGGGATGCTTTCCTGAGGGACTGGACCCAAGAGGCAGCCGGAAGAGATAAGAGGCCTCTAGTTTAAGGAACAGCTTCTAAGTGGCAGCTGAGAGGATGACCAGAGGTTGGGGGCTAGGCCTCTGGAGTGAGAGGGTGCCCACGGGCCAGGTCTGTAGGGATCTGGATCTTATTGTAACCCATAGGCAGACTCCACTCTTCCAAATAGTGTTGCCCAGAGTAATCCTCCCTCAGGATATTAATAGTTGGTAAGTTAGGGAAAAAAAACAGCTTGGGTAACTACTAGATGATTTCTACTGGTTGTTTAAATACTGTTTATTTTATTTTATTTTTTTTTCTTTTTTTTTTTTTTCTTTTTTTTTTTTAATTTTTTTTTTTCTTTTTTCTTTTTTTTTTTTTTTTAAATACTGTTTATTTCGACCACTGGGTAGTTTGACTGCGGGACTTCTCAGAACCTTTAACATGCCGATGTTGTATGTGAAGCTCTAAGAGGAGGTCTGCAACCTCAAACTCACATGACCAAAGATCCTTTTCCAACAAGCATCCTGGTAGGGCTAAAGTTCCTGACCACATTAGTTTGGATGTTGTTTTTTAAGAGGGTGGAGCTCCACTGCTGGTTCTCACGGGAAGCCTAGACTTGGGTCTCCAGAGGTCAATGCGTCTGTGGAGCTGCATATCCAGGTGTGAACAGTCATGTCCTTCTCCTGGGAAGCTGTATTTAGGGGCAGAAAGATGGGGTGGGACCCGTGTGGGCTCTGGTGTCCTAAATGCCATGAGCGCCCTCTTCTGGTCATAGGTGTTGGAAACACCCTTAAAGCTCGGGCACTGCCGAGAGCTGTCCAGGCAGGCAGGCAGGCCACGAGCAACCATGAAACCAACACGGAGAACACCTCATAGGCCACTACTGCTTCTCGGGCAGTAGGAAATCTTGGAGGTGTAGAGACAGATTGTTAGGACATCGCCTTGTAAGACAAAGGCTACCTGTCTGGGCCTTTGGTAAGAGGCTGGTGGTTAAAGTTGGACCATGGTGGAAAAAACCTAAAGGATTCAGTCCCCAAAAGTTCTCTGCTATACTTCCCTTGGGAGGGGCATGCTGATATTTCTTGGGCACCTACCCAAGGTGCCTAGCCCTGCTCCGGAAAATAAGGACTGGAACTCCGAGAGCTTTGGGAGCCCATGCCCAGGGCCTGGCTGCCAGGAGTGATTTGAGGCCCCTGGGCAGCATCCTGGTTCCCAACTATTTCCTCATTCCTGTTGCCTACCCTCGGTTAGAGATGTGTTCCTGGCCCAGGGAAGCTACAGAGAGCAAGCTACTTTGAAGTGTAAAAGAACTATCACAAACTTCTGCAACAGGCAGAGCAGGAGTGACGAGACAGCCAGTAGGGGGCAGCATCTGCTGCGCACCTTCCCTGCGGCAGGCAGTGCCAGCCGTTCCCATGTGCGTCCACCGCCACTTAGCCACAATTCTGGAACTCAAGAGCTCTGAAAATCCCTGTCATTTCTTCCCTCTAAGGTTGCTGGAAACATTTTTGGTGCCAAAACCTGACCTGCACTGATTGGAGGCTCTTTATAGACTATTCACTTAGTGTAAATAGCCATCCACTTTGCTGTGGAAATAGGAATGTGTTGGTTTATGGACTGCTGCCACAGCCCCTGCTCTGGCCATTAACTAACATATGGCACATGCACCGTGTGACCATAATAAAATAACAAATTCTGAAATCTGAACCCCATTTGGCCCAGAGTTTCAGATAAGGGGCTTGGGCCTGTGTTACCTCTTCATCCTCAAGCATCCACCCTAGATCAGGTGTCTGAGAGGCAGGGACAGAGAAAAAAACTAATCTGCCTAAAGTCATGAGACAGACACGGAAGAGACAGGATTCAAACCCAGGATCTGACTGCCAAGCACAAGCTTTAACTACCATGCTTACGTTTTAGAAATGAGGCCCAGAGAAGGTGAGTGGCTTGCACAAAATTGGTGGCAAAATCAGTATCTGAAACTGGGTCTTTGGACTCCTAAGTCCAGCCTTCTTTCCCCAGCATTTGTGAACCTTCGAGAAGGATAAGTAGTAGGTCAAATGAGGCAAGGGCAGCATCCTGGGTGCCATGCCAGTGGTAACTGTGATCAGTTGGTTTGGTCTCCTTTGGCTAAACTGGTATGTCCTATGGGAAGTCTTAACTGTCCTAAAGGTATACTCTCTGACCTGAACTCCAAGCTTACTCTGTGTCACGCTTTGCACCCAGCCCCAGGACTCTCCCTGGGAATGCTATGTGTTATGTCGGAATCTTTATTTCCTTCCCACACTGGTGCAAGACAGTCACACCACAGCCCCCTGCTCTTGTTAGCAGACAAGTGATCTGTTCTCAGGGTGAGGTATGGGGTTGGAACATAATTTCCATATTTTGGTACAGATTAAGGTTGACCATCCAATCACTCACTCGTTCCTTCAGCCAACAATCATTTATTGAGCACCTACTACATTCCTAGCACTGGGCTAGGCGTGTGGAATACAAAGATGAAAAGATAAGATCCTTGCCCTCAAGGAGCTCACATTCTAAATGGGGACACAACAACGTGCGATAAAACTTCCAGGAAGGTCACTGCTACAACAGAGATTTGTACAAAAAGCCTCAACAGCCCAGGGTAAGGAAGGCCTGATTCAGCAAGGAAATATTTCACAGGGAAGGGGTGAGGGAGAGCTCTGCCAGCCATGCTGGGAGCACGCACAGCCAAGAAATTCAAGCTTCCTGAGCCAAAGCAAACTGGGATCTGGTACTCAGGCTGGTTAGGCATTTGTTGGCTTGAACACTGCAAAGGGAGCTGTGAGAGTAGAACAGGGACCAGTCAGCTCATCTCATTTTACAGACAGGGAAACTGAGGCAGAGAAGGGGAAGGAAATCTCTATGTGGGGTTTTGAGATCTGGCACAGACTTGCCATCTCTTCCCATTCTATTCTGAAAGCGCGCGCACGCACACACACACACACACACACACACACACACACAAAGTACAACAAGCTGAGATCCTATGTGCCACAGAACTTTTACACATCAAAATGTTTTTTAAATTCTGCAAATCTACCGTACATATATGGTATTCAACATCTGGAAAAAGCTCTCTCTCTCTTTTTTTTTTTTTTTTTTTTTAGTTTTTTTCAGTAAGCTCAAGCCCAGTGGGGGTCTTGAACTCAAGACCCCAGGATCAAGAATCATGTGCTCTACCGACTGAGCCAGCCAGGCACCCTAAGAAAAAGTGTATCTGATCAGACTTCATAGAGACAAAAAAAATGGAACTAATACACCATTCAACCAGAAAAAAATAAAATGAAATAAAATAGAAACCATAAGGAGCAGGACAATTCATTATTTGGATAAATTGATAAAAATTATCTGACAAACTGGTGTTAGTTTTCCTTGACGCTGAGATAAATCCAGGAGGGCCTAAATCCCGGTCACTTGAAGAAGGCCAAACTGATGTTTTTCTTCACACGCTACCCCAGCTCCAACCTCCTGAAGGCTTACTTCCCTGATGTCCAGGTAGAGTCATTTATCACCTCTGAAAGCCTCTGCAAAACTCCCAAGAGGCACTGGGTTCTGGCCAGTGGGAGGCAAGCACTTCAGGTCCCCTTCATGTTGCTGATGGCATCAGTAGGATTTCCAGTTCTGGGTTGAGACTCTGCATGAATAACTTTGGGCCACAAAGATTAGGTATCTGAATTTTAAACTTTTGAGCTGTAGATATTCCCAGAAACAAATGGGTAGAGGGGGGTGAGGGAAGGTGGCAGGGAGAGGGAAACATTAGTAAATGGCATCTCAGCCTAGTGTTTTGTCTCTACTGTGGAGACCATGAAAAAGAAAGAATATATAAAGGGTTGTACACTGTCTTGTTTCCTTTTTTTTTTTTTTTCCTCACTGTCTTGTTTCTATTCAAAGTGCTACCTTTCAAACCTGATTGAAGGCGCAGAGAGATCGAGTGTGACAGGAGAATCAACCTCTGGTGGTTGGAACCAGACCTTGCCTGTTCCTGAAAAGCTTCTGAGGGCCTCCTCTACCCTGGGTGTTGGGATTGGGCTGCTAATATTTTGTATCTACATCTTTGCATTTTTTTCAGATCTTTCCCTCATATTCAGTTGCTCAAGTGGCTCCTGCACCAAGCTCTAATTTCAATTCATTCTGCAACTGTATGGTTGCTACGAACTGCTCTCCAATCTACACCTTTATCCCTTCTTTTTGCACTTGACCTGACAGAAGGCTCTGGGGCTGCCATGCACAGCAGAAACATCTGGCTTTGACCCCAGGTCCTCCCAATGTTATACTAGACACCATGGAAAGCTTTTCATGGGTAAAAAAATTTAAAAAAATTTTTTTAAGTCATAAATCCAGTATATCAAAAACATTTTTTTCCTTCTTTTTTAAAATTAAAATTTAATTTGCCAACATATAGTATAACGAAAACAATATTTTCTAATAGCCATTGTAGCTAATTGAGATTTTTCTGTGTATAAGTGAATAGGCTAGGAAAACAGCTGTGGCTTCTTTTTAAAATAAAGCCCTTTTTGGAGTGCCTGGGTGGCTCAGTTAGTTAACCATCCAACTCTTGATTTCAGCTCAGGTCATGATCTCAGGGTTGTGAGATCAACCCCTGGGTTGGGGACTGCTCAAGATTCTCTCTGCCCCCCACCCCTTCCTCTCTAAAAAACGAAAGCCCTTTTTAATGGTGGTTGAAGCCCTCCTTATTAAGCCCTATGCTGAACTGGAAGCTGAGCACCTCATGGTAAACATCTGACCTGATGGAGCCTATTGTTTGTACAGTTCAACCGCTGCATAACCTCCCAGATGATCAAATGGTTCAGCAACTTCCGTGAGTTTTATTACATCCAAATGGAGAAATTTGCCCGGCAAGCGATTTCAGATGGTGTCACAAACCCCAAAACGCTGGTGGTACTCCGCAACTCAGAACTTTATCGAACTCTCAATATGCACTATAACAAGGGAAATGACTTTGAGGTAAGACCATATACTTGGGTCCCATGAGGTCTGATGATTGCCTTCCCTTTGTGATTGAGTTTTAGAAAAGATCCCCTTCTGTGTCTGTCCTTAAGTCAGTGAGAGCCAAGGCAGCTTGGGGCCAATGTCTGTATTGCCCACAAAGATAAGACTCAAGATCTTCTTTTAGGCAACAGTTGGATGTCACAAGATGAATATACAGCCAGTCTTCATTCTGAAACTAAAGCAGAAGTTGACCAGGTGTTGTGCCATTTTAGATTTAATACTCTGTACTGAAAAGTTCCATAGCTTGTTGACCTTTTCCCCCTTCTATCCAGGAGGCACACCACTAAATGATGGTAGCACCTAGACTTGGCCTCCACTTTCTTTACAATTTCTGTTCATTTCATCATTTGGTTCCTTTTTTCTCATTTGAACAGTTTTATTTGTGGGCCTTTCATGGCAAGTCACCTCAAATCCTTTCTTTCTGTAAATACTGAATAAACAGGACTCAAGCTTCTTGGTCCTTTGGGAATCTCTATGAAGGCACACTGGTGGCACCTTAGAGGTAAAGCATCAGTAAAGGGGGAGCACATGGCCTAAATGTCATCCGTGACAACTTCTAATCTAGGCACGCATTTCCTTGTGTGCAGCCGACAGCTCTGCTGGACTGTCATCCTGCTCTGTAGGTCACTGACTACATTCCCCTCTCCTTGCCCTTTTCACTAGATTCTGATACCTCCAAAAAGGGAAGAACTATTGGCATCTACTAGATGTTCAGTCATGATATGTTTGGAAACTTAAGCCTCCTTTCTGAGGCTTCTGGGGTCAGGGGGTGTGGAGGGGGAGCAGTGCTGCCTATGTTTCCACATGGGGTGGTCATTTGGCATGCAGTCCTGGCCAGCCCTGGGCCAGGCTGGATTTAGAGGACCTGTGGGACTCCCCCATCATTTATGGTGCCAGTCTGTGTGAGGTCCTGGAACATATTCTTGAGTCCCCTCAACCTCATACTTGGCTTTGGAAGCAGGAATGATTCCAAGTCTTTTGGATCCAACTCCAAAAGATATAACAGTTGTAAATTTGAGGGCATACCTTTCAACATTAGGCACTAAGGAAAAGAATAAAAACCTCCTTTGAACCACAAATATAATTTCAATCAGAGTCAGAGCTTCCCACTTACTAAAAACATCACCATTAGTAGAAGCAGCTTTTCCTACAAAGTAGAGTGCCCCTCATATGCTTTTTCCCAGGGCTGTCTCACAGGGACCATCATTTTAAGGTTTGTACATGATGAGAGAGCAGGGGAAATTCTTAGGGCTGCAGAAATCGAGGGCCAGGAGAGTAGAGATGCTCTTCTCAGCCCGTCACCCAAGGAACAGGCAGCATTGAGGTCTGCACAGCATTAGGGCTCCATAGCCTCATGTCTTTTCTTTCTTGTGGGTCTCTCTGGGAATGCAGGTACCAGATTGCTTCTTGGAAATTGCCAGTTTGACGTTACAGGAGTTCTTCAGGGCTGTCTCCGCGGGGAAAGACTCAGATCCTTCCTGGAAGAAACCCATTTATAAAATTATTTCGAAACTGGACAGTGACATCCCAGAGATATTCAAATCTTCCAACTATCCTCAGGAGCTGTTTCGGAACTAAGATCCCATAAAGTGAGGAGCAACTGGCCAGGGTTTCCTGGGTTTGTCTTAAATGGCAGTCAGTATAGCTGTAGGCATATAAAAAGGGCATAAGGAGAAACCCCCCACATAGGTACCATTACCATTTCTGGTACTTTATTTCCTTTTTCAGAATCATTACAGGCATAATCTTAACTATAAAATATATCAACCAAATGCAATGGTATGTTTGTAGCATATTATGAAAAGGGCACAACAGTTTGTAATCAGAACTTAAATCTTGACTCCACTGTTTTCCAGGTGTTGTGACCCTGAGAACTTTGCCAGGATCTCTGCATCTGTAAAACCAGGTTGGGAGGATTAAAAGATGTTCTGTCTTAAAGCCCTCTATGAAATGTTACTCACTACACAAATGTTAGTTTTCTGCCCCCCCCCCCCTTGGCTTTCAGATAAAATTATCTTTTGTGTTTTATTTTTACACATTTCTGGGTTTAGTTACCTATTTATGGAGGTCCACCTCTTTGCTAGACACTTTCAAATACATTATCTTTACACTTTTCACTCAGAAAAATAGATATCTTCATTTGAAAAATAACCAAACCCAAGTTGTAGAGCTGTGAAGTAACTTGCCAAGGTAATAAGGCTAGGGTATTTGGGTCAGTGGGGATGGCCAGGGGTATGGAGGTACCCAAGCCCTTCTGATGCCAGACTCTATGCAGGACTACCTCATGCTGCTTTTTTGTGATCTCAAACAGGCCACCATGCCCAGGAAGCATCCAGCACTGATGGGGCACTGTCATCTGACAAGCCCTGCCCGACACTCAGGAATGCTTCATCACCCAGGATTTTCACTGATCATTCCAGCATGCCCAATGCAAATTCTCAGCTAAACTTGAGTGTTGCTGTTCATTCACTCATCTGCTGTGAGTTTATCAATGAGAAAACCCAAGTAGGCTCTAGATGGCTAATGCAACTGATGCCCTGACCTCTTATGTACAGAAGAAACTGAACTTCAGACTTGGAAGCTGGAAGGGGCCTTAGGAGATCACCTGGCACACCTTGCTTAAGAGAGGAAGGAGGGAACTGAGGTCCAGACAGGAGACATGCACAGCCTGTGCACAGTCTCACAGACGACGAACGGCATAACTGGGAGAAATATAGCAGCAGATGCAGAAACAGAAATTCTCCCACTCCATAAGGAAATTACAGAAATTCATGAAATCAACATTTTTTTCACCTATTGGCCCAACACAAATTGTGACTCACTCTGAGCATAGAGGCAAGACATGCGCAAAGCTGAGTAACTAACTGCATTTGTCTTTTACACTAGTCAGAGCCAAGTCTCTATAAGCACTGCAAAGGTGTGCAGGCTGGATTGGGGGGGCCACACAGAGCTCAGGGCCAGTCATTCTTTTTTTTTTTTTTAATTTTATTTTATTTAGGGCCAGTCATTCTGATGAAAGGATGTCTGTGACTTCATTAGCCTACTTCTCCATCCACACAAAACACGTTTCTATATTCAACTACTCCACTTCCTTGACTTTTTGGGTGAGCTGGATAAGAGGAGATAAAATCCCTGAAGATGTATCAATATAAAAAGATATGCAAAATGTCTTCCTTTTGAATATTCTCTTACTTCAAACAGCTGAGAGGAAAACCAAAGCAGATGTATTCAACCCAAACCAATCTTTTCAGGTTGCTTTAAGATTATTTCTAAATATCCTTTAATACATCGGGCTCCACTTAGATGATCTTTGCCATATTTTCTCCCACAATGTTCCCTTCAAAAATGAAGCAATCTGCCAAATCTAAGTTTTAAAAGTAGGCAAGCACGGAGTATCCTGAGCAAGGGAAGTTATCTGTGGTTGGAGATGGCAGAAAAACCCACTATCCAGAGTGGTATTACATAGTCCTTGAAGACATTCATGGGAAACAATTCCAAGTTCACATGATTGTCTGATACGGAGCAGCCATTTTCTGTCCCAGACCTGAAATTCATTAGCGTGTGTTTGAAAGATGAAGCCAAGTCACCTCCAGGGCAGTGAACCTTGTCCCAGGGACCAATTAGATGAAATGTACAAGCTCAAATTGAAAACATTTGTGTACCCTGGTCCTTCCAGGAAGTGTTCTCCAACCACTGACCTAAACACAGAAGAATGTATAAATATACATGCTCTGCCAATAGAAGAATTCTCATCTTTTATATTTTTGTTTCTACCAAGTATATCTTCTTTCTCTGTTGGGAACACACTTTGAGCTGGTTATTAAGTTCTTTTAGCTGTCATAACATTGCCAGAGGGCTGGCCATTCTTTCCATTAAGGTATTTATGGGCACTATTCTGTTCCAAATCAGGCATTTTCAAAGTCTGGTCAAACACTGCATAATTGTCTAATCCTTCAATGGTAGAGAGTAGGACCTGGACCCTGGTTAATGATGATGGCGCTATCTATTAGGGAGTTAATGCCCAATTAAAAGCAGGCAGTTAGTTGGCATTGCATGCAGGAAAAGGTTCACTAGAAACCCTATTTCAAACATGGCTTCACATAGTACACATAGCTCCAAACCAGGTTTGCACACCTCCTGGGGAGATGGATGATGCCTGAACTGTTTCCTTCCCATCAAGGAAGGGCTAAGCCTACAGGGCAGAGGGAACAAAGCTCTCTAATAAGGTTCTGCACCTCAACCCCATCACTTTTGGGAGGTTCACGGGTCCACTTTAAAAAATAGCCTGTCTTCGTTTTTAGTAACAAAATACAGAATACAGAAAAAAAATAATTTAAGACAAGACTTCTACAGCATAACTTTACATGTACCTTTAGAAAATATTTCTTTTAAAAATCCTTTTAAAATATTTCTTTTAAAAATCCTTTTAAAATTACCTTAAATTATGGTAACCAGTTTCCTGGATGAAATCCTATATATTCTAGATTTTCAAAATCTTTGACTCTAGCTCTTTTTCTTTATAGTTTTGACTCTGTAAAGTAGATCAAAAGTTTCATTATATGTGCATTCAAAACAAAATAGAAAATTTAAAAACCTTTTGATGTTTGGAGTTTTTATACAAACTCCATTAGGCATTTGCATAGATTCACATAATGCAAGATAATTTTCTCAAGACTGAGAAAAAAAAAACCAATAATGAAAGAGTGATGGGTATGACATCACTAAAGAACATGTTGGCTAAAATAAGTTACAGTTCTGTCAGGCTGATGATTAAAATATGCACATTTGAATTTGAGAAGTGCTCTACAATTCTTAACAATTGCTTCAGGGCTTGATACTTTGGAAGAGAACATAAACTTGTGAAAATATAGCAAATATAATACTTGTTATGAAAGTATAAAAATATTCTTGGTCAGATTTAAGTATATATAACACACAATGTAAAGAATGAGCTCTGATGACCTATTTGAGTATTGATAATACACGCTGTATCTCTGAGGTAGATCATGGTACCTACAATTTAAATATATGTATTAAGTGCTCACCTGTGGAAAAAGATAATTCATGAAGAGTATTTTTCAGGGGGACACAATTCCTATTGACAGGGGGACACAATTCCTATTGACAAGAAAAAATTCTTTCAGACTACACAAATCTAAAGTATGCAGGAGTTGAATGCTAAAACAAACCCCAGAGGTTAGCCTCCAGAGAAAGAAGGGAATGTCTGAGGAAACGTTGAGAGGTAAACACAATGAAAACAGTAAGAACATCCATCCTGTGCCTCACCAGTTCACACATCTACCCACTCTGAGGAATTGGCTTCCTCCTTCACCAACAGTCTTCTGGGTTTGGTTTCTCACAATCTCACCCCTTCATGCACATAGACTTGTTTTGCTATTTCCAAATCACCCCTCAAATATATATCAGGTCATAGTCTTCTCTTTGAACCACCCTCCTCTTCATTTACTGACTTCTGTGGCTCAAGCTCCTATTCCTTGATAACCACTTCTGGCCTGGACATTTAGCTTTGAGCAAGAATGCTGTCTCTACCTTAACATTTTCCCCACTTTATCCTCAGCATCTGATCTGCCGCCCTTCCTCTCAACCAATACCTTTCTTAGGAAGAGTACTGCAGTTAAGCGCAAGAGCCCCAGAAGCTTGTTTCATCAGGGCTCAAGCACCTACTAGCTATGGATCTCTGCAAGTTACTCTCTTGGCCTCAGCTTTCCCATCTGCAAAATGGAGATAACAAAATAGTATCTACCTCACAGTAATGTTTGAATGTTTAGGTAAAATAATACATGTGAAATTCTCAGCCCATTCCGACTGCCCAGTATGATCTTCGCTATATTATTACTTAGCAGTCCTGAACTGTTAGCAAAGTCAGGAATTTGGATTGCTTTACAGTGGAAAAAGATTTCTCGGGATCCCTGGGTGGCGCAGCAGTTTGGCGCCTGCCTTTGGCCCAGGGCGCGATCCAGGAGACCCTGGATCAAATCCCACGTCGGGCTCCCAGTGCATGGAGCCTGCTTCTCCCTCTGCCTGTGTCTCTGCCTCTCCCTCTCTCTGTGTGACTATCATAAATAAATAAATAAAAAATAAAAAAAAAAGAAACCCGAATATGTTAAAAAAAAAAAAAGAAAAAGATTTTTCTCTCTCTCTCTTTTTTTTTTTTTATTTATGATAGGCACACAGTGAGAGAGAGAGGTAGAGACATAGGCAGAGGGAGAAGCAGGCTCCATGCACCAGGAGCCCGACGTGGGACTCAATCCCGGGTCTCCAGGATCGCGCCCTGGGCCAAAGGCAGACGCTAAACCGCTGCGCCACCCAGGGATCCCCTGGAAAAAGATTTCTTAGCTTAAGAATGGCCCTGGGGATCCCTGGGTGGCTCAGTGGTTTAGTGCCTGCCTTGGGCCCAAGGCGTGATACTGGAGTCCCAGGATCGAGTCCCGCATCAAGCTTCCTGTGTGGAGCCTGCTTCTCCCTCTGCCTATGTCTCTGCCTCTCTATGTGTCTCTTATGAAAAAATAAATAAAATCTTTTTTTTTGTTTTTTTTTAAATAAATAAAATCTTTTTTTTAATTTTTATTTATTTATGATAGTCACAGAGAGAGAGAGAGAGGCAGAGACATAGGCAGAGGGAGAAGCAGGCTCCATGCACCGGGAGCCTGACGTGGGATTCAATCCCAGGTCTCCAGGATTGCGCCCTGCGCCAAAGGCAGGTGCCAAACCGCTGCGCCACCCAGGGACCCCTAAATAAAATCTTGTAAAAAATAATGCAAACCTTAAAAAAACAGCTCTGATGTGTGACGTTATAGGCCCAAGACATATTCTGAATATTTTTACTATAACCGTGCAGTAAAGTGCACTAAGAGCTGTGGTGACATCATAAAACTTAACTTTAAACCGAGATGTTAATATTTTCTGAGAAGGAAAGAAAATCCAGCTAAAAAAAAGCCTTGTGCTATAAAGTCTATATGCATTCCCTCATTTACTCTTCATAACAATCCTATGTTGACCTGTCTATTTGGCACATGACATAACTACTATTGCTATTTGCCAGTTGGTTACTAAAGGCTTGTCGTTTACAGGCCAATACATAGTCTGACACTCTTAACTTTAAACTTAGTGACTAAATGTAGTATTTCTAAAATTATTCAACATGCCACATATTTTTTTTAAGATTTATTTATCATGACAGAGAGAGAGAGAGAGGCAGAGACAAAGGCAGAGGGAGAAGCAGGCTCCCTGCTGGAAGCCTGATGCAAGACTCCATCCCTAGAATGAGGATCAGGCCCTGAGCTGAAGGCAGACACTCAATCACTGAGCCACCCAGGCATCCCTTAACTTGCCAACTGTTTTTTGGGGCTGTATCAGTGTCCACTGAAGAGACTGTTTGGCTTGGATCTTTTCTTAACTCCTGTACAGTTGTTCAAAACATCTTTGCAGCTGTTCTACTCCCTAAAACACTGGGTGCATGTATAGGGGGAAATACACTGACACAACCATGCTCTTCTAACATTTAAAATATATGTTCAAGGGCAGCCTCGGTGGCACAGCAGTTTAGCGCCGCCTGCAGCCCGGGGTGTGATCCTGGAGACCTGGGATTGAGTCCCATGTCAGGCTTCCTGCATGGAGCCTGCTTCTCCCTCTGCCTGTGTCTCTGCCTCTCTCTCTCTCTCTGAATGAATGAATAAATAAATAAATCTAAAATAAAATAAAATAAAATAAAATAAAATAAAATAAAATAATAAAATAAATGTTCAAGATCACATTTCCACATAGATAAGCTTGCTTTTTTTATTTTTATTTTTTTTAAGCTTGCTTTTTTATTGCAGATAAACTGGCCCCTTTTCTGGTTCTCTTCATTTTATAGTCATTAATGTTGATAATCTTCCTCCTCTGCTTTTTTCATGAATGTGGGTTATCTTTTTCAGAATATTTAAGACTTTAAGGTTTTTTGGCTACTCTGTTCCAAAATAAATGGACTTTTTCAAACCCAGTGTTATGAGACAGTGGGATTATCAACTTGATGCTTTGCTGAGTTCTTACTATATTAAATCCCTAAAAAAATAAAACCTCCATAATTATACCTGGTGGCATGTATTCTTTATAGATACCCCAAAGATGCTTTTGCCCAAGATTACTATCTTGATGTTTTGACACTCATTTCTCATCACATATCCCATTACTTCATCAGAGCTGAGCTTACTGGGCCAACCAGAATTTTCCAACCAACCAACCAACCAGCCCCAGAACTCTTCTCTCCTATAGGATTCTTGCTAAAAATAGAATCAGAAATAAGAGTTTCCAAGAAAGACTAGGGTGCCGGTATTAGAACAACACACATATAAGCAGTTTTGTTAGATTGTAGATTTATCAGCAAATACTAGGAACAAAAGGTTTAATGGCACTGAGTTTATACTCCTAAACACCAGTTTTGATATATTAGGTGCAAAGGCAATTAAGATCCTTATGCCCTGTAAATGGTAGATAGGATCATGTATCCTTAAGCTCTGGAGACAGCAATTACCTAAAAAACATATGTGAGACAGAGTTTAATTATGTTGACAATGCTTAGAAGATTCTACTAAGTGACTGCTTCTGTTTCTTTATTACAAAATTATATCTAGTCACTTCAAACACATCAGGGCATTTCTCTGGGTGAGGGGCAGTCTTCTGTTTCAGGAACCACAAAGATGCATCATTTATTGAGCAAGTCTCCAATGTTCTAAAACTTGGCAGAGAAGGAACTTTCTAGTAGTCTATTGCTGTTGTGCCAGAATTGGTGGATCTGCCCCCAAAAGAAAGACCAATAACAGATTTTTACATTTTGGGGCATAAATTTATCATTTCACTTCCTTCATATAAAGTGACCATGATTTACCTCCTCAAAACATAGTCCTTGATAAAAACACCTTTAATGATGATCAAATAAAAGAAGAAAAGTCACTTTCTGTTGCAAAAGCTAAGCTACCTATCCCTACAAAGCAGCAGTCCCCCAAAATACAAAGTCCTGAACTCAAGCTGGTGATGGGACTACAAGCAAAACAACTCATTCCATACCCCTTAACAGTTCTTCAAGTCCCATGTGGAGCACAGTATCTGGAATACAGAGGTGTTACATGAAGTTACGCATGATAACATTGCACAGAACCACACACACACACACACACACACACACACACACACACACACACACTGCTTTTAAAATAAAAAATCTGAATAAGCTCTGTGGAGTATTCCAATGTCAATTTCTTGGTTTTGAGACATCTCTGATTCATATAAAATGTTACCATATGGGCGGACTTGGTGAAGGATGCATGAGGATTTTCTCTGCACATTTTTTGCACTTTCTATGGATCTATAATTATTTCAAAATACAAAGTTAACCCCCCCACCGCCACACACACACCATGTAGAATCAGAATCTTTGGTAGAGTTCTACTTAAGGACTAATGTCCCTTAAGTAAGAAGCAAATAAAAGTCCACACCACCATAAATAAGAGTGCTTTTATAAGGACATTTAAAACCATAAATAAGTATTTTAAATACCAAAGCAGGCTAATTTAATAAGGTACATTCTAGCTTCTTAATTAAATATCAATTTTTCATTTTGTTACGGTTTACTTGGTTTTGTTCTGTGTACACAGATAATCAGAACTATCAGCTAATTCTGTGCTCAGAATCAAGTCATAAAAAAAAAATACTTGTCCTGCCTACCCAATGCACTTGTCTTCTCCCATCTATGACCCCCTCCACAAATCTAACTTCTCCTCCAAACTTTCCAGTTTAAATGACATTGTACCACAACTTACTTCTGTTGTTAAGAAGCTTCACCACAACTTGAAGGGCTATGGCTTGTTTTCAGGCCCAGGGGCACATATGTGTTTCATATTAAAAGACATTTTAAATCTTGGCTTTTATTCGCTCCCAATAAGCCAGATTCTCCATGTGCCTAGACTATTTCTTGTCTATCAAGCACCTTTGGAAACTGCATTAACTTTCAGGCTATATGGATTTTACTTTGCACTTAAGGAGTTTCATTAATTGTTACTAACAAGTATCCTTCCAACACTTCCAACATCTACCACACCTGCAAAGTACTAACAGACCAAGGCCCTTAGAAATTATGATTAATGAACTTATCTTTAGATGGAGATAGAATAAATTAAACATCTCTTTTAGCCCTCTCGTTTTCAAACTTGGCTGCACGCTTGACCTACCTGGTAAACTTTAAAAATTACCAATGAGGGGATGCTCGGCTGACTCAGTCAGTAGAACATATGACTCTTGATTTCAGAATCATGAGTTCAAGCCCCACATTTGGTGTAGACATTACTAAAACAAACAAACAAAAAAAACTTTAAGGGATGCGTGGGTGGCTCAATTGGTTAAATGTCTGACTTTGGCTTGGGTCATGATCTCAGGGTCCTGGGATGGAGCCCTGCATCAGCCTCCCACTTAGCAAGGAGTCTGCTTCTCCCTCTCCCTCTGCCCCTCCACCCACACATGCTCTCTCCCTCAGTAAATAAAATCTTCAAAGACAAAAAAAGTTTTTTTTTTTTAATTACTTATGCCTGAGTCCTACCTCTAGACTCTAATTGTTTTAAGTATATCATTGTTTGAGCCTTGTTTTAACAGATCCCCAGGCAATTTTTAGATATAAAGTTTTATAATTACGTGCTCTAGCATAGGACTTTTCACATGGAACACTGTTTATGTTTCATTGTTTTTCCAAACATGTATACATAGAGAGTAATCTTATGTTCAAGTGCTTATGGAATCTAAGCAATTATTCAACCAGAACCATACCAGTTCTTGGTTTAAGGCCTTCACTGTCAATATACTTCCCTGACAATAAACTTAAGGAATGCTGTTCAGATCTTGGAGAGGCCCTACCGACATACTCAGATTCACATCTAGTGAAAGCAGAGGGATCTTATGAAAAACAGAACATCCTCAAAGTATATAATTAAAAAAATAGACTTAAGAGTCATGTTGGGTTCACAGCAAAATCAAGCAGAAGATACATAGATTTCCCATGTATTGCCTGCCTCCATATAAGCATTTAGGCTCCCTCATTATTAACATCCCCACCAGAATGGTATATTTGTTACAACTGATGAAACTATGTGCATCAGCATCACTCAAAGTCCATGGTTTTCATTAGTGTTCACCCTTTGTGCTGTATATTCTGAGTATGAACAAGTACAAATGACATGTATCTACATTTATGGTTATCGTACAAAATAGTTTCATTGCCCTAAAAGTGCTTCCCTTCTCACTAACCCCTAGCAACCAATCACTAATCTTTACTGTCCACATAGTGTTGCCTTTTCCAGAATGTCATATAGTTGGGATTATATAATGTGTAGTGTATGATTTTTTCATTTATTAACACGCATTTAAGTTTCCTCCATGTCTTTTGATGGCTTGACAGCTCATTTCTTTTTAGTGTTGAGTAACACTCCATTGTTTGGATATGTTTACTTAACCATTCATCTCTGAAGGATATCTTGGTTATTTCCAAATTTTGGCAATTATGAATAGAGCTTCTATAAACATCCATGTTTAGGTTATTGTGTGGCCATAGTTTTCAACTCCCCTAAGAAACTGTCAACTATCTTCCAAAGTGGTGGTATCCATGTTGCATTCTCACCAGCAATGAATATGAGTTCCTGTTGCTGCACATTCTCACCAGCATTTGCTGTCATCAGTGATCTAGATTTTGGCCATTCTAATGGTGTGTGTTGATACCTGTGTTTTCATTTTAATTTCCCTGAAGACATATGGTATGAAGCATCTTTTCATATGCTCATTTGCCGACTTTATCTTTTTGATGACCTGTTAACTCTTTGGCCCAATTTTAAATTGGGTTGTTTTCCTATTCCTGAGTTTTAAGAGTTCTTTGTATATTTTGGATAATAGTCCTTATCAGATACATATTTTACACATATTTTCTCCCAGTCTGTGACATTTCTCTTGACAGTGTCTTTCATAGAGCAGAAATTTTAATTTGAATCAAGACCAACTTATCAATTCTTTCTTTCATGGGTTGTGTCTTTGGTGATCTAAAAAGTCATCACCAAACTCATTTAGGTTTATTTCTATGTTATCTTCTAAGAGCTTTATAGTTTTATGTTTTACATTTAGTTCTATGATCCATTTTGAGTTACTTTCTGTAAGAGGTGTAAGGTCTGTATCTAGATTCAACTTATTTGCATATTGATGTCCAGTGGTTCCAATACCCTTTGTTGAAAATACTACCTTTGTGAACACCTGGATGACTCATTTAAGTGTCTGCCTTTGGCTCAGCTTGTGATCCTGGGGTCCTGGGATCCAGCGGGAGTCAGGCTCCCTGCTCAGCGGGGAGTCTGCTTCTCCTTCTGCTCCTCCCCTGGCTCATGCTCTCTCTCCTATCAATCTTTTTAAAAAGATAGTATTTTTTTTTCCATTGTATTGCCTTTGCTCCTTTGACAAAAATCGGTTGATTAAATTTATGTGGATCTACATTGGGATCTCATTTCTGTTCCTTTTATTTATGCCTATTATCTATTTTGTCTGTTTTTGTCTTGATTACTATAGCTCTATAGTAAGTCATGAAGTCAGGTATTATCAGTCCTTCAATTTTGTTCTTCAATATTGTGTTGTCTAGGGATCCCTGGGTGGCTCAGCGGTTTGGCACCTGCCTTTGGCCCAGGGTGTGATCCTGGAGTCCCAGGATTGAATCCAACATTGGGCTCCCTGCATGGAGCTTACTTCCCTCTGCCTGTATCTCTGCCTTTCTCTGTCTCTCATGAATAAATAAATAAAATCTTAAAAAAATATATTGTATTGTCTATCCTGGGTCCCTTGCTTCTCCATATAAACCTTAGAATCAGTTTGTCATTATTCACAAAAAAGTTGCTGGGAATTTGACTGGAATTGCATTGAATCTATAGATTAATTTGGGAAGAACTGACATCTTGACAGTTTTGAGTCTACTTATCCATAAACATGAATTCTCTCTGCATTTACTTAGTTCTTTGATTTCTTTCATCAGTTTTGTAATTTTCCTCATATACATCTTGTTAATTTAAGTATTTTGTTTTGGGGGATGCTAATATAAATGGTATTTAAAAAAATTTTTTTAAAGATTTTATTTATTTATTCATGAGAGACACAGAGAGAGAGAAAGGCAGAGACACAGGCAGAGAGAGAAGCAGGCTCCATGCAGGAAGCCCGACGTGGGACTTGATCCCGAGACTTGCTGAGCCACCCAGGCTGCCCAATGGTATTGTTTTAAATTTCAAGTTCCACTTGTTTATTGCTGGTACATAGGAAAACAACTAACTTTTATATATTAACTTTGTATCCTGTAACCTTCCTGTATGTATTAGTTCCAGGAGTTTGTTGATTCTTTTGGATTTTCTACATAAACAAGTGTCTTCTGCAAACAAAGTTTTATTTCTTCTAATCTGTGTATCTTTTCTTTCCTTCACTTGTCTTCTTGCATTATCCAGGACTTAACAAAATTTTGAAAAGCAGTGGTGGGAAGGAACATCTTTGACTTGTTTCTGATCTTATAAGGAAAGCTTCATGTTTCTCACCATTAAATATGAAATATATTAGCTATAGGTTTTTTTTTATAGTTACTCTTTATCAAGTTAAGAAAGTTCCCCTCTATTTCTACTCTACTGAGGGTTTTCAATCATGACTGGGTGTTGGATTTTGTCAATGCTTCTTTCATTTGTTTATATGATGTGATTTTTCTCCTTTAGCCTGTTGTGATGGACAACGTGTACTAATTTTTGAATGTTGAACCATACCTTGCATACGATCCCACTCAGTCATGAGCATAATTTTTTAAATACATTATTGGATTCAATTTGCTAATATTTTGTTAGGGGTTTTTGCATATATGTTCATGGAAATCCACAGTCTGCAGTTTTCTTTACTTGTAATGTCTTTGGTTTTGGTAGAAGGATAATGCTGGCCTCATAGTATGGGTTAGGGAATATTCCTTCTGCTTCTATCTTCTGAAAGAGAGAATAGAAAACTGGTGTAAATTCTTCCTAAAAAGTTGGGTAGAATTCCCAGTAAGCCTATCTAGGCCTGGTGCTTTTTGTTTTTGAAGGTTGGTTAAAAGAAATAAGAATAAGGTTTGTTAGTATTGATTCAATTTTCTTAATAGATACAGACCTATTTATATTGTCTATTTTCTCTTTTATGAGTTTTGGCAGATTATACCTTTCAAGTAACTGTTCTATTTCATCTAGGTTATCAAATCTGTGGGCAGAGTTGTTCACGGTATTCCTTTCCTTTTGATGTCATGAGATGTTTCGTGATGTCCATTCTTTCACTTCTGATATTAGTTATTTGTGTAAAGAACATTCTTTTATTTTTAAAATTTTATTATTTATTTAAGTAATCTTTATACTCAATATGGTGCTCGAACTCATGACCTTGAGATCAAGAGTGGTATGCTCCACCAATTGAGCCAGCCAGGCACTCCAAGAATGTCCTTTTAATAAAACCTTTAATACCTAAAAAAATGAACTAGATCCTCTCATGTAAAGTGGTTATTCCAGATTTCACCAAACTAATACTTTTTTTAAAAGCAAAGGTACAGTATCAAAACTTATATTTTCAAACTAGTATCAAACAGGATGTGTGATGTGAGAAAATATTTTCATAGTACTTATGGATCCAGTTGTCATAATTCCAAAGGGAGAAGAGAAAGAGTTGGAAAAAAGAACTTCACAACTAAGGGAGATAATCTTCTCAATTGAAAATTTAATTTCCCCACCATTGAAACACAGCACCTATTCCCAAAAACTTAATAGCTTTGATCTATGTATGGCTATTACTTTGAGTCTATTTCGCTTATCCTTATCAATTCCAAATTTACTCAAGACTGAATTTTAAAGTACCAAGAAAACAATTTTTTAAAATTCCCAGCCATTAAGTTAGGACTCTTTCTAAAATACACATACAGATTATTAGAAGGACATAAATGGAAGAATTTTTTCCTATGGCCCAATAATTAAATTTTTCTGTATTTTCCCTGGAAAATTTGAAACTATGCCCCAGAAGGGCATTTACAAGAATGCTCAATGTTAACACTGTCATGATAGTGAAAAACTGTCACAAATAAGAGAAATAATCTATGCTATATAGATATCATGGAATATATACTTACACATATATAATTTATATGTATGTGTGCATATATATATATACACACACACAGACATAAGGGGTTTGCAGACAACATGTAAAGAGTATCACTCACGTAAAAAAAACTTAACTAAACCCTTATAGGTACATATATATGTTTATAAATGCACAGAAAAAGATTTGGGAAGCCACATCCCAAAATGGTAACAGTAATTACCTCCAAGATTTTAAAATGTTTGATGCTCAACAGGGGTTTTAGTATTATCTATAGTATTTTAATTTTTTTAAATAATGAGAACGAATGAATTATTTTATGACTGGAATAAACTTGAAAAAGATAATGCCCCAAAATATAGTTTAAGAAATCAAACATAGCAAAAGTACACCCACCTTGACACTGACAGGTGCCAACAAAGAAGCTTTAATGACATGTATCCTCTCTCCCCAGTAGAAATAGTAGCAAGCAATGGAGAGTTATGAGTAGGACATTCTGGTCAAATTCACCTCTGGGTATGGCTGCTCAGCTGCTCCACTTAACCAAAGGGAATTCTTGCAGTCTTCTTTCTCTGGGATAAGTGTGTGCACACTATTTAATTGTGCACACACAGGTGCTCATCTGCCATCTTGATAAATGGAGGCATGGAAAGGATGTCACCCAAGGAGGAGGCAATATGCATGCATCCATGTGACAGCAACCAATGAACAAAAAATAACCTACTGCAAATTCAGCATTAGTATATTATGTATGTACTGCTATCTGACTCAATGAAAACAGAATTATTTACTCCAAAATGTTAGTTACCAGGTATTGGCCAAAATCTTTACATGCAAACTATAAGCTGATGTTTCCTCTCCTATTGAAATCTTCTTTGTCTTTCCAAAGTCTTCTATGACATATGTCAGAAGTCTCAAAATGATGGCCTGTAGATAATATGTAGCCTCCAGCTGACTTGCCCATTGCCACTACTCTATTGCCCCTATAGTATTTTGAAAAGACTTTATCACATAAAAATTGAGCTTTCCCTTTATCTTCATTTGGTAACACCTGGCTGGAGAAGAACGATCTCATTGAGATAGGGCAAGCACTCAGTCCTCACCATGCCCTACTGCCTCCCCAAGCTGAGAGCAGTTGCCTTTATGATTCTGCTTCCACTGTTGATTTTCTCAGAGTAAAGAAGAAAATGAACACTTGTACTTATATCTCTACCAAATGTAGGGACACTAAAGATACATAGTGTAGAATATTTTGAGAAAAATTGGAAAGAGGACATTTTCCCACAAGACTGAAGAATATTCCTACACGTCTAGTTTGCAAAGTATGTTCCTGATGAAAGAAGAGAACATGCCATTATGAAACTACTGGCCAATTCTTTCACTTACATCCATAGCAGGCATTTGAACTTGTGATACCTGGTTTATATAGTACTTATGGAAATGCCACCAAGTGGAAAATAGGCAGTGAAAAAGCAAACTCAAGAACTGGAGTTTTGGGGATCCCTGGGTGGCACAGTGGTTTGGCGCCTGCCTTTGGCCCAGGGCGCAATCCTGGAGACCCGGGATCAAATCCCACGTCGGGCTCCCGGTGCATGGAGCCTGCTTCTCCCTCTGCCTGTGTCTCTGCCTCTCTCTCTCTGTGTGACTATCATAAATAAACAAATAAATAAATAAAAATTAAAAAAAAAAGAACTGGAGTTTTGTGAATTACACATATATTGACCTATATGAGTTAACTTTATATTTAAATTCATTGCATCAATTCTAAATATGCTTAATGAGCATCAACTATACATAACAGGTATTGCATATTAGGTGTTGTAAGGATGGAAGAGGAGCAAAATAAAGTTTTTACCCTCTAGGAGCTGTATTTGGGAATGGGAAGGGATGGGGCAGAAAGACAAGACAGGTGTGTGTGTGTGTTATTCTACTAGAAAAAAATTAAGAGGAGATCATAGATCTACGGAAGGACATATGGGTTGCTTCCGTATCTTGGCTATTGTAAATAATGCTGCAGTAAACACAGGGGTGCATATATCTTTCCATTTTCTTTTGGTAAATAACCAGTAGTAGAATTACTAGGTCATTTGATAATTATACTTTTAATTTTTTGAGGAACCTCCATACTGTTTTCCACAGTGGCTGCACCAATTTACACTCTCATTTACAATAAGATGTTAATAATGTTGTGTTTGGTGACAGATGGTTACCACACTTACTGTGGTGAGCACTGAGTAATGTATAGAACTGTTGAATCATTATATTACAACTGAAACTGTGTATATTAATCCTACTTAAAAAAATTAAATATATGAAAGCCACATCCAAAGGCAGAGAGAGAGAGAGAGAGAGAGAGAGAGAGACCGATCATAGGACAAATCAAGCAAAACCCTGTGCTGGAAGGAAGAAGCAAAACAGGAAGATCAGAGAAAACACAGCTTTAGGGAGAATGTAGCATGTGATCCAGGCCCTAAGATACAATTTCTAAAGGAAATGGGAAATTTTAGGGAAAGCTGAGTATACAGTAAGTCACACAGTGTGCCTGTGGTATGTGTACACGTGGTAAGAAGAGTGGAAGAGGAAGCTGGAAAAGTAGCTGGGATCGTGTTACTGACGGATTTCACTGCCAAGCTGATGAATTTGTCCTTCATAAGATGGGTAACAGGGAACTTCCAAGTGAAGTAGGTTAAGATGCTTGTTGTTGGAGCTAGAGCAAATAGGCTAGTTATATTACATAAGAAATGACAAATTAGGGATCCCTGGGTGGCGCAGCGGTTTGGCGCCTGCCTTTGGCCCAGGGCGTGATCCTGGAGACCCGGGATCGAATCCCACATCGGGCTCCCGGTGCATGGAGCCTGCTTCTCCCTCTGCCTGTGTCTCTGCCTCTCTCTCTCTCTCTCTCTCTCTGTATCTGTCATAAATAAATAAAATATTAAAAAAAAAAAGAAATGACAAATTACAGAAAACAAAATTATTTCTATGAGCTATCCAAACTGCAAAACATGATTTCCTCTCCTCCATTCTTACACAAGAATACTCATCAAATTTTTAAGCTTCTGTAATTAAAAAGTATCAAGCAATCTAACAAGTAATAAATAAGATCCCAAGCATATAGTTTTACTGTGGGAATGCAAGGAAGATGGTTTCAGAGGTAACCAACTGAATCATATTGTTCCTAATAGATATATTTACATCAGAACGTACTTCTAGGTCCACAGAATTTAGAAAACACGCCCATGTGCACATGCACACAACACACACAATACTGAAGCATTTACCATCCTAGAACTTATGAAGGCCCTCAGAAAGAAGGTATCATAGTTAAGAAAAAAGTGCTAAGTCGGGGACCAGGAAACCCAAGTTTTAGTCTTGTTCTGCCATCAAATAACTATGGGATTTTGAGCAAATAATTTGTCTTTCAGACTCAGAAACTTCATCTCTAAAGTGAAGGGATTTGACAGGAATGAGTCCTAAGGTCTTTTCAACCTCTTCTCTAAATATCAAGAGTTTCAAACTGGCAGCCTTCAAGTCTGAAATGGCAGGCAAACTGTGCATGCCAAAGCATTTGCAAAAAGCCCCCCAACCAATCAAATCAAAACCAAAATAAGTTCCTAGTGCTCAATGATTTCACACATAAAAACCCAGATTTTTCATTTTTCTTGAAAAGCCAGAAAATCTGGCAACAAGAACCCACTTCCCCACATAGCCACAATCTGCTGTGGCTTTGCAGGTGTTGTTTCCCCTTTAACCGGACCTACCTTGTTCTCCAGTTTGCCAGTCTCCACCCTCTGACTCACTCCTTTTTTTACCTGTCCAACTCTGAATAAGTGAAGTGTGTGACTACTGCCACGCTCATGGGAGACATCCCCTCTATTCACTCAAGAGATAACATGAACCATGCACCAAGCTAGCTAGATGCTGTAAAAGAAACAAACATTAGACATACCCAAGAATTAGAACTCACCATCAGAAATGATAGGTATGAGAGAAATTCCAAGTTATGGTGGAAGAGATTACTTTAATTCTTTAAATATAGGAGAAGGATCTGCAATCTAGATCAATACTGTCAAAAACAAGAATTTGGTAGAAAGTGCAAGCTTCTTAAATAGAAGACTCAAAGTCTTTCCCTTTATAATAAATTGTTAAATTTGTCTACAAGCTCCTCATAGGATCACAAATGCAAGGTCCTGCTGGCAGGCAGACGGCTGTGCATTAACTGCAGAAGCTCCGCCTCACTCAAGAGGATGCTCATTGACCATGGTCTAACATGAAAGCAATGGAGCCTGAGAATGGAATCAGATCAATCATTGTGCATAAATATCCAGGTACAGAGGACGGTGGTCTAAGGATTTAACATTCATTCACGTGTAGACCAGGGACTCATCAGAGTCTCTGGCCCTCTAAGATGCATCATGATTCTTTGCTTTGTCAGAATCCTATTATGTAAGATTTACCAGGAAACAAGATCTGCCTTTGTCATTTCATTACGGCATCTCTCTTAATAGTTCACCCCTGTGACATGCTGGCTCTAAAGTGCCTATCATCCCCCTGAGAATATGTAAAGGATGCCATTGGTACTGTTCCTTCATTGTTAAAACTCAGGTAAGCATAGGGAGTGGCAGAGTGATGATGATATATAAAATTCAAAATTTGTAAGAACAGAAGACAGCATGGATATCCATCAACAGAAACCTGGTACATTAAATCACAGTAACGACATACAATATTCTGCAGCTGTAAAAGGAAAAAAGGATGGAATGCCACTGAGCAATACAAAGGAACAAAGCACTGATACACATAACAACGTGAATGAATGCCAGAGAATTATGCCAAGTTAAAAAAAAAAAAAGCCAAGAATCCAGTCCCAAAAGTTTACATCTTAAATGATTTCATTTATATCACATTCTTTAAATGATATAATTATAGAAACAGAGAACAGATTAATGATTGCCAGGGGTTAGACATGGGGGTATGAGGAAGATGGGGGTGGATACACCAACCTACACATGTAATAAAACTGTATAGAAATATACCTACACAATATATATTCCATGCCATGAAAAGAACAGAAATATAAATGAAGCGGTTGCTTAAAATTTTTCAGTAAAGCTCCTTAAAATACAAAGGTACCTTTGGAAAATTAAGGAGGGGGGAAGGAAGGAGGGAGGGAAGGAGGGAGAGAGAGAGAGAATGGAGGAGGAAGAAAGAGAAGTTAGAAAGGGGAGAAGAGAGAGAAAAAGAGGGGGAATGAGAATGTTCTGTATACAATCTGAACGACTTCCAAGACCATTAAAAAGAAAAAACAAAAATAAGATGGTTTGTGTAGCACTCTACCATTTGAGTACACAAAAACAAAAATGTTAATACTTAATGCTTATCCATAGAATTTTTCTAAAAGGAAACAAAATTAACAGGCAACACTGGTCACTTCTATAGATGGGATGTGGGAGGCTGAGGTCGTTGAGATGGAAGGGAGACTTTAATACATATGCCCTTGAACCTTCTGAATTTTATACCACATGCATGCATTACTTATGCATAAAATTACCATTTTCTTTTTGAATATATGCAAGTCAAAGCAAATCCACAATTCAGTACCTTTACCTTTGTACACACCTGTGGTCTGGCAACTGTTGTTAATACTTATCCTCTCTGGGTATTTAGTAGTTAGCCTTTGCGCCTAAGCCTCTTAAGGCTCCTTACAGGTTCTGAAGATTAGTTTCACCACTTACCTGAAAATGCTTCTCAATGATTACTCTTCCAACACACACACACACAAACTGTACTGTTTCATATGGCATACCTCAGTCTATAGTAGCTGACTACAAACGATGATGATTATCTTTAAGCCAAGTGAAAATTTCAGATTTCAAAAGCAAAAAGAGGAACAAATAAAAAAGTAATAATGACAATGATGACGGCTACCACCAGTTTTTTACCTTTTACTCTGTGCTCAGTACTGGGCCAAGCAGCTTACAAACATCCTCTCAATTCACTCCTCCCAGCAACCTGTGCTAGCTAGGTAAGTTTTGTTATGTTCACTTTATAGATGAGGAAATGGAAGCCCAGATAAGTTAAATGATTTGCTTAAGGTCACATAACTTCTGAGAGAGGAACTTGAACTTGTACCAGTAAAATTCATCTCTGTTTTGGTAGCTCTAAGCTGTATTTAAAATAGCCATACAGTCTCTTTGTAGCCGACGACTTGTTGCTTTTACAGTCCTAACAGTATGCCAGGCTCTAGATACCAACATTACCTTTAAAATACCTGCAACTTGCACAGTCAGCAGGATAAAATACTTAACATAAAAGCTGAGGCACCTCCAAAGTATGAAAACCTAGGTTGAAATTTTAGTCAATCCAATTCAGAATTTTATACGTGGTTTGCCCAAACAACAACCAGAATTCTTTCACAAAGGAAAGAAATCCAACCAGAAAATTTAAGATTTTTGTCTGTCAGTAAACTTCTGAATTAATCATTGATATCAAAATCAAGTATAACTTCTTGAAAATTATGTGAATCGTGTCAACAAACAGATTACTGTGTATAACTGATGGCTTTTGATCCCTGTAATCAATCACAATGTGTTCTGAATATGCCAACTTAACCCTAAATAAATGATTTCTAAATAGAAAAAATTTCTGCATCTCATCAAGCAGAGCTGAATCACCAAAGTGAGAGTTTTCATTTAGTTTAAGAGATCTGAAACATTAAAGATACCAAGAACTTTCCCCAACATCAGATTATTTTTGTATCAAGACACAACACAGGATTTTAAATCAACTTCATACGATTATAATAAAAAACGTAAAACACATACCAAGCAGTTTTTTGAGATGATAAAGAAAACAATGTTAATAAAACAACAGTAAAATGCTAGCAAATAAATGGAACCCAAGTTTGGTTTTCTGTATTCCAAGGATATCTCAATAAATTTAAAGTATCTATGTTATCAAGGCATTTTTTACTCACACCAAATTTCTCCAAGATATTCTTGGGCTTTCTAATTCTATTCTGCATCTAGTGAGAATGCAAATTCAAGAATTTTTTACCAGTCTCATTAGATTAGTAAAGTTGAATACTAACTGACAGTCTCTATTATTTTATTTTTGGGGCCTAATCTTTTTTTTTTTTCATTATTCTCTTTCATTGAGGTTGTTAGGCCAAGTTCCTAAAGCAGCCAACATTCTATGTCCATCTCCTAAGGTCATGTTATTCTGTATATTCTGAAAACCAGCAGAGGCCATTTCTGACTCTGTTCTCTTCCCTATCCCCTTTGGTATAAGATCAGAGACACAAAGGCATGGCTGCAAGGCAAAAATATGGTGGGTTTAAAGTGATTACCACTTATTTCACTGGCATTCTGAATACTGTTAGAACATAAAAAGGTTAAGAAAACTAAAGTAAAACATCCTTTATGAGAGCATATATGCTTCCATTGTCTTCTGAACTAGAGAACACACTCTGGAAATACTGTTTTTGATAAGAACAGACATTTGGTAGATTCACGTGCGTCTCTGTACAAACAAGAATTCTATTGGTTATCCTGTGATGTACCTTCACTCATAAAGGTGGCTGAGAAAGATGGGTACATAGAAGTGTACTGTCGGCCAAGAAGCAACCAAAGTAGCTTGTTAAATACTACAAACAGTGGAAGTCATCCAATGTGGCAAATTATACATTCAGTATTGACTTGTTAATGATCTTAAAGCCTCTTACATATAAACATTCAGAACTTCAGGGAAGACAGAAGAACAGAAAGTTGTCAGGATTCCCATTAAATTCATCTTCAGTACTATAATTTCACATTCTTGAACCCAAAGCAATACAATTTGAGTGCTAATAAATATCATTTCTGGTTACACAATATTTAATGTAGGTCATAAAATTAAAAGGTTTTTGTCTGTAGCCCAAAAGTGTATATTTCAAAATAGTTAAGCCTTTCATGAACATATTTACAAATTGCTGAGTTGGATTACAAAGTGGAAATGGTGTTTGAGGAAGAAGGCTCCTTTCTGTCTTCTCTCATGCTACAAAATGTTTTTTTCTTTGCAGATTGGAAAAGGGAAAAGTGTTTTTTTTGCTTTTAAATTGGAGTATTTGGGTTTTAGCTCTGTGCATTTCTAGGTTCCACCTGGTACTATCCACAAGAGAAGAAAATCTGTGCAGAAGGCCATGCTTTCCAGTAATGAGCAATCTGGCAAGAATCTGAAAACTTGACAGGCTTAGAGGGTGCCTGCCAGAAGGCTGCACATCTCCGTACTCATCCTTCCCTGTCATCTTGATGAAAACATCAATGATTCAAGTTTAGCAATAAGGCAACAAGCTCCTGAGTTCTATGGAGTACATCAGTTCTGCCCACCAGGAATCAAAGCCAGATGAGGGAAAAATCAAATTATAACATAGCATGAAAGGAGAAAGTGAAAAGAGGGAGGAACAGCAAGAGGATCAAAAAAATAAGACAATAAAACACCATGCTACAGAACTGATGTGCTCCAGAGAACTGATGAATATTTGCAATTGTCTATACTAGTCTTCATGCTGCAAAGACAGAGAATGAAATCAGCTCTCAAACAAAGATCAGTGCACCTTCCTTGTGTTTACAATATGTGCTATGGAATCACTGAGCTACATAATATTCAATGGGAAAAAGGCTTTGGGATGTTCGGCTAGCATGTAATTAGAACACATCATATTAAAAAAGTAATAAAAAATAAAATTAAGAAAACAAGAGAAAGGGGCCCATGCTGTATAGCCCATGAATACTCATCGGCTTTATCATGAAAGTTTATTGTTTTTAATCCTAGTACAATCAGCTACCAGTTACATACAGTAAAAAACAAAAACAGCCACAAAGCAATGATGATAGAGATAGTCTGTGACATTGTACAGTGGAGGAAATATTTTCTGTTGGAATCCTCCAGCAGACCCCCACATGGTTTCAGCAGTTAAGCTATCACTCCCTCCCTCCCCAAAATAGTTAAAAAGAAAAATTAATGTCTTGCTTGGGTACAGCAAGATTCTAATACCTCTTGGGGACACTGGAGAACTTTAAAAAACTAAAGTGGTAGAAACAAAACAAAAACTGAAACGTGGAAGGCAAGGTGACACACAACGAAGCTCCATGAGGCTGTGGCTTCAGAATCACCTCAAAGCGAACCACCTGAAAGGAAAAGAAAAGGCTGTCAAGCCACGAAACAGCAGGCAGAAAGTTCAATAGACTTTAGTATCTCATCATTCTACTCCTTCTCAAATCGAAAGAATCCAAGCTTTTCTCAAGTCTTGTATAAAGTGAGCCAGGTTGCAGAAAACTGCTCCCTTTTCCAACACCCTCATTGTATATACTGGCAACTAGCACATACTTACTCTTCTAAGAACCAGAAAATACAAGAAGAGAAGCCTTTTTAGTAAAGCATGCTGTCTCCTTTATCTCAAACCCTTCAAAACAACCACACAGTAGGCTATTTACGTGACTGTGCAAACTTACCTTAGAGGAATTAATGACTCCGCTCAAAAACGAAGTCTCATATATATTTGGTTCGATTGAGGGCTTTTTCAGCCAGGTGACCACTTTCATCTGTGATCTTCTCCCAATCAGTCTGTCCGACCACAAAACCTATGGCCCTTTTCCTATCTGCATCCTTCTTTTCTTCCAGGTCTGCCCATCTCACCTAAAAAGAACACAGCATTAGGCTGGGCTTTAGGAAAAATAAATACATAAAGAGCTCTTCATTCTCTTGGTAGTCTAAGGGATATTTAAAACAAAGAGATAAAAACATTAGGAATTAACTGCAGAGAAGTGGAGAAAGCCATGTATCTTAAGTTCCAGAAAGAAAATTCTCTAGCCAGTCACCAAGTCCTAAACCCTTCCAACTCCTGAACAGTTCAGCTCTCAGCTCTCGGCTCAGTCCCCCATCTCTTCTGTCCCTCCTTTCTGGTTTACTGATCTTATTTTTCCTTTTGCCTAGTCTTCCTACCTTTTACATGCTCACTCCCTCCGATCCATTCTGCCAGTGATCCCCAAATACAGACAGTTGTGACTATCACCTGCTTTAAATCCTTCCCTCGCCTAAAGAATAAAATCCAAGCACACAGCTCCCTTTGGATCTGGCCTGTCTGCTCTCCAGTGGCATTTCTGGGCAGTGACTACAGCCTTTTATATAAGCAGTACAAAATTATTTCTAGCTCTCAGAGCACATTGGACCATTTCCCATCTCTGTAACCTGGCATATACTAGTCTCCTTCCTGAAATGTCTTTGCCCTAACCTTGTCCACCTGCCATGAGTTTAGTCATCAACCCTTGCTTTATCTTTCTTGTCTTTGCCAAATAATTAATTAATCATTGCTTCTTTAGAGCTACTTCTAGATCTTGAGGTTTACTTTTGAACTTTTACACTATATTGCTATGATCTATTACAGACTTATCTTCCCTAACAGACTATAAATACCCTAGATTAACAGACTTTCTTAGAAAATAGGAAGCAGGTATTACTATTTTCATTCATAAGATAAAGAGATGGACTCAACTGCTATCATTTACAGAAAGATTTATTTTTTTTTAAATATTTTATTTATTTATGACAGAGAGAGAGAGAGAGAGAGAGAGAGAGAGGCAGAGACACAGGCAGAGGGAGAAGCAGGCTCCATGCACCGGGAGCCCGATGTGGGATTTGATCCCGGGTCTCCAGGATCACGCCCTGGGCCAAAGGCAGGCGCCAAACCGCTGCGCCACCCAGGGATCCCCATTTACAGAAAGATTTAAACTACAAATACATAAACTGGATATTTCCCATTGGCAGGTATTCTGATAGTTTAAAAACGTAAGCAGATACATTTTGAATTTTAATAATATATCAAGTATAGATTCTTATATTAACAATTAAAAAACAAGCAGATAAATCAAATTCTGCAAAAGCTGAAATACTTAAGGAGAAACTATGAAACTGGGGACACAGCACCAAAGTCTGTAGAAACTGTATTTTTTAAAAAGATTGTTTAGTTGAGAGAGACAAAGAGAGTGAGAGTGTACAAGTGGGAGGGGCAGGAAAGGGAGAGAGAATTTCAAGCTGACTCCACACCAAGCATGGAGCCTGACATGGGGGGCTTGATCTCACGACCCTGACATCACAACCTGAGCTGAAACCAAGAGTTGGATGCTTAACTGACCGTGTCACCCAGAAGCCCCCAAGACTGTATATAAATTTAGCTTGTGATTTATTATCTGTTGCAAGGAAAGAAAACGAGAGCATGCATACTCCATGCTGTTCACACCAGACATAGAAATGCATTACTGCTCTTAGAGGTACACTGACCTTTCCTATTACCATTTACAGGACTGGTAATGAAATGACTAGGCTTCTCCAAATAGCAACCACTTGACCAAAGAGAAGATACATAGTAATGGCAGTGGGGAAAAATTGATAACACCCAATTCTTTTTATTTTTTTAAGATTTTATTTATTTATTCATGATACAGAAAGAGAGGCAGAGACATAGGCAGAGGAAGAAGCAGGCTCCTTGTGGGAACCTCGGAATCATGACCTGAGTTAAAGGTGGATGCTCAACCACTGAGCCACCTAGGTATCCCATACCCAACTCTTTTTATTTTTTTATTTATTTTATTTTATTTTATTATTATTATTTTTTTATTTATGATAGTCACAGAGAAAGAAAGAGAGAGAGGCAGAGACATAGGCAGAGGGAGAAGCAGGCTCCATGCACCGGGAGCCCGACGTGGGATTCGATCCTGGGTCTTCAGGATCGCATCCTGGGCCAAAGGCAGGCGCCAAACCGCTGCGCCACCCAGGGATCCCCCCAACTCTTTTTAAAGTAGATTTTTAGTGTGTAGAAAACCTAAATTTCCTTCATGGACTTTAGAAAAAAAAAAAAAGCCTAAATAATGTGAGCTTTTGTATACAGAGATCTCTGGTCTTTCTGCTATGTATTTATGCTGATTGTATTTATTTTGATAGATTCATCTACTCTCTCAATTTCCCTTGGGATCAAGGGGACACACTTTAGCAAAAGATGATTATGGTTAAGGAGGATGAAGGATGGAGAAATGGACAGACTGTGGTCACTGAAGAAAAAAACAGCACGTCCTTGGCACAGAGTTAAACACACTGGTCAATTTCACTTTGAATAAACTAAGAGCTAACTTTTAAGTCTGCAGCTTAAATTAAGTCTTTAAACTCAGATAAAATAAAGAACATAGGATTAGAAGAAAAATATGTAATTATGTTTTAAATAAGCAATATGTTTCAGCACAAATACAGTTTTATGTTGAAATTATTTTATTTATTTATTTTTAAAAGATTTTATTTATTTATTCATGAGAGACAGAGAGAGAGAGGCAAAGACATAGGCAGAGGAAGAAGCAGACTTCCTGAGGGGAGCCCGATGCATGACTTGATCTCAGGACTCTGGGATTACACCCTGGGCTGAAGGCCAGCTCAGCCACTGAGCCCACCCAGGCGCATTAGAAAAGGCCATCTGTCTTTCTTTTTAAATTTAAATTCAATTTGCCAACATATAGTGCTCATCCCATCAAGTGCCTGCCACCCAGTTACCCCATCCCCCCACTTTCCTCCCCTTCTGCCCTTTGTTTCCCAGAGTTAGGAGTCTCTTATGGTTGGTCTTCCTCTCTAATTTTTCCCCATTCAGTTTCCCTCCATTCCCTTATTGTCCCTTCAGCATGGAGTTTTAAAGGTCAGCAGGTTGGCTGGGAGAGACGTAAGAGAATTGCCCTGCTCTTGGAGAGAAGACAGGCAAATATAGAGCGTGGAAACAGCAATCTGAAGAATGCCTGTGGCATACAGTAGGGAAGTTATTTGCTCATCTTGGAGCACATCCCAGAGAGACAGCATTCACAGAAAGAGACCCCTCTAGGAACAAAGGACCTGGCCAATGCCACTTCCCTCACCTTACCCCTCAGCATAACCACAGGACTACCTGTGGGAACCAGTGCAGCACCAACACTAACGACCTAACTTGCCTAAACCAAGACCTGCCCCCTGTGCTCTTGCGGAACTGCCTCTCCCACTCATACTTGCCTTAGCCTCAGTAAGGCAGGACTCCTCTCTCAGAAGACTGAAGCAAACACTTGCTCACGTTGCATCTCCCGATGTGGGAGTTTTATGGAGCCTCAGTTCTGGCAGTGGTGGCAAGAGGTCTCATTTCACAATCAGACCAGAGCACATCTATTTAAAACGCACCACATTCAGGCCAGGGACCAAACACTGCCCACAACTGGCAAAGAGCCTCTGCAGATAGCTGGCCTGAAGGATAAAATGGCCAGAACAAAAGAGCAAAGCCTACAGAGCATTCACTGGTCACACTTTCAGAAGCATGAGGCCCTGGGGAACAGGGGATACCATATGGCAGGGCACTACAGGACCTTTTTTTCATAAAGTCATTACCCTCAAGAATGAGAGATGTAGCCAACTTTCCTAACACAGAGAAAGAGGCAGAGACTCAGACAAAATGAGAAGTCAGAGAAATTTATTCCAAATGAAAGAACAAGAATATGGCCAGAAGAGATCTAAGCAAAACAGATATAAGTAACATGCCTGATAAAGAATTTAAAGCAATGATCATAAGGATACTAACTGGACTTGAGAAAAGAATAGAGGATATCAGTGAGACGTTAACAGAGAGAAGGAATAAAACAGCAGAGAGAAAGGGTACAATAAATGAAATGAGAAATATGCTTGAGGGAATGAACAGCAGGATGGAAGAAGCAGAATAAATTAGTGACCTAAGGAGACAGAGTAATGGAAAGTAATCAGACTGAACAAAAGAGAACAAAGAATTAAGCAAAATAAGCATAGCCTTAGGGAACTCAGTGACTCTATCAAATGTAATGACATTCTTATTATAGGAGTCCCAGAAGAAGAGAGATAATTTATTTGAAGAGTAGCAGCTGAAAACTTCCCTAACCTAGGGAAGGAAACAGATATCCAGATCCAGGAAGCACAAAGAACTCCCATCAAAATCAACAAAAGCAGATCCACACCAAGACATGTTGTAATTAAATTGGCAAAATATAGTAATAAAGAAAAAGTCTTAAAAGGAGCAAGACAAAAGAAGGCAGTAACTTACAAGGGAAAACTCAGAAGGCCAGCAGAAGATTTTTCAGCAGAAACTTTCCAAGCCTGAAGGTAGCACTACATGGGAAAACTCTGCAGTCAAGAATACACTATCCAGCAAGGCTATCATTCAGGGAAAAAAAGGACAAAGAGTTTTCCAAACAAACAAAAACAAGGGAATTCATTATCATTATACTAGCCCTGCAAGAAATATTAAAGGGGATTCTGAGTGTAAAGGAGAGACCAAAAGTGACAGTATAAAGGTAGAAGCATGAAAGCAATAAAAATGAGTACTTCTATAAAAAAAAATCAGTCAAGGAACTCACAAAAGGATGTAAAATAAGACAACATATATTTAAAATGTGGGGAGAAGAGAAAAAAATGGGTTCAAACTTAAATGACCATCAATTTAATATAAACCACATGCAGAAGAGGTTATAAATAAACCTAATGGTAACTACATATCAAAACTATCAATAAATATGCAAAGAATGAAGAGGAAGAAGTCAACTGTATCACTAAAGAATTTTAGCAAATCATGGAAGAGAGAAAGACAAGAAAGGATCAGAGAAAAAAATCTCCAGAAACAGGGATCCCTGGGTGGCGCAGCGGTTTGGCGCCTGCCTTTGGCCCAGGGCGCGATCCTGGAGACCCAGGATCGAATCCCACATCAGGCTCCCGGTGCATGGAGCCTGCTTCTCCCTCTGCCTGTGTCTCTGCCTCTCTTTCTCTCTGTGTGACTATCATAAATAAATAAAAATTAAAAAAAAAAAAAAAAACTCCAGAAACAACCGCAAAACAAACAGTAAATAAACATTTATCAATAATTACTCTGAATGTAAATGTACTCAATGCTCCAATCAAAAAACATATGGTGATGGAATGGATAGAAAAAATGATGGGGCAGCCCAGGTAGCTCAGTGGTTTAGTGCTGCCTTTGGCCCAGGCTGTGGTCCTGGAGACCTGGGATCAAATCCCACGTTGGGCTTCCTGAATGGAGCCTGCTTCTCCCTCTGCCTGTGTCTTTGCCTCTCTCTCTCTCTCTCTCTCTCCCCCTCTGTGTGTGTCTCTCATGAATAAATATATAAAATATTTAAAAAAAGAAAAGAAAAAATGAGACCCATCTATATGCTGCCTACAAGACACTCAATTTAGACCTAAAGACACCTGCAGATTGAAAGTGGGGGATGGAGAAATATCTATCACACAAATGGATGTCAAAAGAAAGCCAGAGTAGCAAGACTTAAAATGGACAAAACAGACTTTGAAACAAAGACAGTAAAAAGAGACAAAGAAGGACATAATATAATAATAAGGGGACAATCCAACAAGAAGATGTAACAACTGTAAATATTTATGCTCCCAAAAGGGGAGCATCTAAATACAAAAAAACAGTTAATGACAAACCTAAAGATCAGAAGAGATCACATATTTAGTCCACAAAACAAGCCTCAACAAATTCAAGATCAAAGTTATACCATGCATTTTTTAAAAAGATTTTTATTTATTTATTCATGAGAGACACAGAGAGAGGCAGAGACAAAGGCAGAGGGAGGAGAAGCAGGCTCCATGCAGGAGCCCAACGTGGGACTCGATCTCAGAACTCCTGGGATGTCCTGAGCTGGAGGCAGATCCTCAACCACTGAACCACCCAGGTGTCCCTACCATGCACCTTTTTTGACCACAATGCTATGAAACTAAAAGTCAACCACAAGAAAAAAATCTGGAAAGAGCACAAATATATGGAAGTTAAATAACATGCTACTAAACAATGAATGGGTCAACCAGAAAATAAAAGAAAAAAATTTAAAATGTACAGGGAAACAAATGAAAATGAAAATATAACAGTCCAAAACCTCTGGGATACAGCAAAAAATGGTTCTAAGAAGGAAGTATATAGCAATACAGGCCTACTTGAAGAAACAAGAAAAATCTCAAAAAAAACCCCTAACCTGACACCTAAAGGAGCTAGGAAAAAAACAAAAACAACAACAACAAAAAAAATCTAAAGCTAGAAGAAGAAAGGAAATAATAAAGATTAGAGTAGAAATAAATGATATAGAAACTAAAAAAACAATAGAACAAGACCAATGAAACCAGGAGCTGGTTCAATATCAATATCAATAAAATTGATAAAACTCTAACCAGACTTACCAAGAAAAAACAAGAATGGATTCAAATAAATAAAATCACAAACGAGAGAGGAGAAATAACAACCAACACCACAGAAATACAATTTCAAGCGAATATTATGAAAAACTATATGCCAACAAATTAGACAACCTAGAAGAAGTGGATAAATTCTTAGATAATATAAACTACCAAAACTGAAACCGGAAGAAGTAGAAAATTTGAACAGACGGATAATTCCAAAGAAATGGAATCAGTAATCAAAAAGCTTCCAATGAACAAAAGTCCATGACCAGATAGCTTAATAGATGGATTCTACCAAACTATTTAAACAATAGTTAGTAGCTATTTTTGAACTATTCTAAAAAATAGAAAAAGAAAACTTACAAATTCATTCTATGAGGCAGCATTATTCTGATAACAAAACTAGAGAAAGACACCACTAAAAAGGAGAACTAAATAAATAAATAAATAAAAAGGAGAACTACAGGCCAAGATTCCTGATGAACACAGATGCAAAAATTCTCAATAAAATACTAGCAAACTGAATCTAACAACACATTAAAAAAATCATTCACCATGATCAAGTGGGATTTATACCTGGGTTGCCAGGGTTGGTTCAGTATTTGAAAATCAATCAATGTCACATCAATAAGAAAAAGGATAAGATACATATGATCATTTCAATAGGTGCTGAAAAAGCATTTCACAAAGTACAACACCCATTTATGAAAACAACCTTCAACAAAGTAGCTTTAGAGGTAACATACCTCAACATAATAAAGGCTATATATGAAAAACCCACAGCCAGTATCATCCTTAATGGGAAAAAATGGAGAGCTTTTTTTTCCTAAGGTCAGAAACAAGACAAGGGTATTCACTCTCACTTTTATTCAACATAATATTGAAGTCCTAGCCACAGCAATCAGACAACAAAAATAAATAAAGAGCATCTAAATCAGTAAGCAAGCAGTAAAACTTTCTCTTTTTGCAGACAACATGATACTACATAAAGAAAACCTGAAAGACTCCACCAAAAAAACCTGCTAAACGATTTTAGTAAAGTCACAGGATACAAAATCAATGTGCAGAAATCTGTTACATTTCTATACACCAAAAATGAAGCTGCGGAAAAATAAATTAAGAAAGCAATTCCATTTACAACTGCACCCAAAATGATGATACCTAGGAATAAACCTAACCAAAGAAGTAAAAGACTTGTACTCTGAAAACTGTAACTGGTAAAAGAAACTGAAGATGACAAAAAGAAATGGGAAAACATTCCATTCTCATGGGTTGAAAGAACAGATCTTGTTAAAATGTCTATACTACCCAATCTATACATTTAATGCAATCTCTATCAAAATGTCAACAGAATTTTTCACAGAATTAGAACAACATTCTAAAATTTGTATGGAACCACAAAAGATCCCAAATAGCCAAAGCAATCCTGAAAAGGCAAAGCAAAGCTGGAGGCATCATAATTCCAGACTTCAAGTTACATTAAAGCTGCAGTAATCAAAACACTACAGTACTAACACAAAAATAAACACACAGATCAATGGGACAGAATAGAAAACCCAGAAATGAACCCACAATTATATGGTCAATTAATCTTCGACAAAGTAGGAAAGAATATCTAAGGGGAAAAAGACAGTCTCTTCAACAAATGGTGTTGGGAAAAATGGACAGCAGTAAAAGAAACTAAATCATATTTCATAAACAAAAATAAATTCAAAATGGGTTAAAGATCTAAATGTGAGGGACACTTGGGTGGCTCAGCGGTTGAGTATCTGCCTTCACCTCAGGGCAAGATCCCAGGGTCCTGGGATAGAGTCCCACACATCAGGCTCCCTGCAGGGAGCCTGCTTTTGCAGGCATCCTGCTTCTCCCTCTCCCTATGTCTCCACCTCTCCTTGTGTCTCTCATGGATAAATAAATAAATAAAATCTTAAAAAAAAAAAAAGATCTAAATGTGAGACCTGAAACCATAAAAATCCTAGAGGAAAACACAGGTACTAACTTCTATGACATAGGCTGTAGCAACCTCTTGCTATGCTTACTGAGGCAAGGGAAACAGAAGCAAAAATAAACTATTGGAATTACACTAAAATAAAAAGTTTCTGCACAGCAAAGGAAACAATCAACAAAACTAAAAGACAACCTATGAAATGGGAGAAGATATTTGCAAGTGACATATCCAGTAAAGGGTTAATATCCAAAATATATAAAGAATTTATAAAACTCAACGCCCAAAAAACAAATAATCCAATTAAAACATGGGCAGAACTTACGAACAGACATTTCTCCAAAGATGTAGAGATGGCTAAAAGACACATGAAAAGATGCTCATCATCACTTATCATCAGGGAAATGCAAATCAAAACTATAATTAGATATCACCTCATACCTGTCAGAATGGCTAAAATCAACAGCACAAGAAACAGCAGGTGTTGGCAAGGAGCTGGAGTAAAAGGAACACTCGTACAGTGTTGGTGGGCATGCAAACTGGTGCAACCACTGTGAAAAACAGTATGGTGGTTCCTCAAAAAAGTTAAAAATAGAACTACCCTACAATCCAGCAGTCACACTACTGGGTAATTACCCAGAGAACACAAAAATACTAATTCAAAGGGATACAAGCACTCCTATATTTATAACAGCATTATTTATAATAATCAGATTATGGAAGCAGCCTAAGTGTCCAACGATTAAGTGGACACTTAATCGTTGAGTGGATAAAGATGTGGGAGTGTATGTACGTAAATGTGTATATGTGTGTATTATATAAAATGTGAAGTAAGTCAGTTGGAGAAAGACAAATATCATATACTTTTATTCATATGTGGAATTGAAGAAACAAATGATCAAAAGGGAAAAAAAGAGACAAATCAAGAAATAGACTCTTAGAGTGCCTGGGTGGCTCAGTCAGTTGGATACATGACTCTTGGTTTTGGCTCAGATCATGATCTCATGGGTCTTGAGATCGAGCTCTGTGTCGGGCTCTGCGCTTAGCAGAGTCTGCTTGAGATTTTCTCCCTCCTCTTCTGCCCCTCCCCCTGCTCATGCTCTCTCTTTCTCAAATAAATAAATAAATAAAATCTTAAAAAAAAAGATTCTTTTTTTTAAAAAAGATTTTATTTATTTATTCATGAGAGACAGAGAGAGAGAGAGAGAGGCAGAGACACAGGCAGAGGGAGAAGCAGGCTCCATGCAGTGACTTGATCCCGGGTCTCCAGGATCATGCCCTGGGCTGAAGGCAGTGCTAAACCGCTGAGCCACCCAGGCTGCCCAAGAAACAGATTCTTAAGTATTAAGGACAAAGTGATGGTCACCAGAGGGGAGGTGGGGGAACAGGATGGGAGAAATAGGCAACGGGGAGGATTAAGGAGTGCACTTCTCATGATGAGCACCTGGTGTATGAAGTACTGAATCACTATATTGGACACCTAAAACTAATATAACACTGTATGTTAACTAACTGTAATTAAAATAAAAACTTAAAAAAGAACTACGATGTACACAGCTTAATTTTTGTCTACCCAGCTTACAAAGTAAATTACAAGGGATCACATACTCTGTAGATTAATAGGTATTCAACTAAAAATAAACCAGAGAAAATGTTTTTCATTTGAGATTATTCGTTGTTACTGAACTACACCAAATTATTATTCCCTAGGAAGAGCTATTTCTATTTTTTATTGCCCCAACCTTAAAACTGGAATAGGAAGAATCGACACAAGTAGTATCTGAGTGGAGCTAGGCACTAATCTAGAAGGCCCCTAATCTCCCTTTGCCCTCCTCTCAAGCTACATGGACAAGGGTGGGTCTAGGGACTATGTGAAGTATTTAAAAGAGCTTTGAAAACTGGGATTCTTCATAATGTTATCCAATGTAATGAAGTGTTACTGGCAATTTTACCCTCTTACAATAAATACTCTTAATATTAAAAGTACTGAAGAAACTCATAATAAGGAAATGATGTGTAAAGATAAATGATACAGAGCCTCATCTTAATTAAGGAAATGCAAACTGAGATACCATTTTTGTTTTACCAGATTGTCAAAAGGTTAAAAGTTTGGTAATAGCACCTTTAGTGCAAGTGTGGAAAAACAGGCATTTAGTTACATGTGGCTGTATAAACAGCTGTAACCTTTTGGGTAAAAAGCTCACAGTATTTGTCAAAATGATAAATCATATTCTATAAGATTGCAGCTTTTATGTTAACTATTTAACCAAGGGATATGCTTTCAAAATGATGCCAAGAACATATGCACCATGACTTTCGCCCTAGTATTTATATTAATAACGCAGAGAAGACAGCCTAAGTATTCACCAGTAAGGGACTAGATAAATAACTGTACAACCAATGGCATATTAGGCAGTTATTTAAAAAGACTGGTACGTCTGTATATACTTATACAGAAAGACCAAGACAAATTAGCTAGAAAAGGCTTATCCAGATCATATATAATATGACCCTTTTTTTTTTTTTTTTTGCTTCATTATCTTGTTTTAAAGGATACACAAAGATCACTTTTCCTGATTTTGATGTCTATGTGGAAGGGCTATACAACGTTCTGGTTATATTTCTCTGTTCCTTTTCACAGCAAAACTTCATCAAAAAGTTGTCTCCATCTGCTGTTCTATATTTCATTTCTTATTACTTTGTTTGCTCCCAACTGGCTTGTGCCCTTCAACTCTAAAACTCAACTGATTATTGATCAATCACCAATGATCTCCAAGTTGCCAAATCTAATCTAATAGCCATTTCTCTGCTCCCAATTTACTTGCATTCTCTGTATCATTTAACAATTGACTACTCTTTACTTCTTGAAACATTTACCTCTACCTGAATTTCTAAATTTTGGAGTCTTGCGTCTTAGTATCATTTCTAATGTAAATGGTCCCTCACTGACCTTCTCATTGTTTAGTCTCAAACTAGACTCCTCCAATTTTTTCTGAGTCAGTAAATGGCACCACACATGTGGAGTGCTTATGGCCAAAACCCTGAAGATTCATTTTTGATTCATTCCATCCACTCCTGGACCCTCTAAATCTAATCCACTAAAAAGTCCCACAGATTCCTGGGGCACCTGGGTGGCTCAGTCAGTTAAGTGTCCCACTCTTGATTTCGGCTCATGTTATGATCTCAGGGTAGTGAGATTGAGCCCTGAGTCGGGCTCTGTGCTCAGCAGGGAGTCTGCTTGAGATCTCTCTTTGCCCCTCCTCCTGCCCTGTGCTTACTCTCTCTCTCACATAAATAAATACATCTTAAAAAAAAAAAAAAAAAGACATTCCATAGATTCTCTTCAATACTCTACTTTGCACCTGGCTATTCTGCCCCATGATGAAACAGTACAAGTGGCAACTTAAAACTCCGTTCAGGTTGACAGCATGCTAGCCATGATATTCTTTTTTTTTTTTTTTTTTTTAAGATTTTATTTATTTATTCATGAGAGACAGAGAGAGAGAGAAGCAGAGACACAGGCAGAGGGAGAAGCAGGCTCCATGCAGGGAGCCTGATGTGGGACTTGATCCTGGGTCTCCAGGATCATGCCCTGCGCAGAAGGCAGGCGCTAAACCGCTGAGCCACCCAGGGATTCCCTAGCCATGAGATTCTGTTCTCCATTTTTTAAATTATCTATACATTTTAATCTGATAATTTATATGGTCTGACTCCTTTTTTGATTTGTAATATGATACAGTATAAACTAAATCACTCTAAAAATACCATTCATGTTCTTATCTGCCTATAACTTTCTAAAACCAGATGGCTAAAGAAGCCCTTTATCTACTGGCAATTACTGACAAAGTCTCTTACCCTCTTCTTCCCAGGTTCAGAGGCACGAGTGTCATAATCATCAGGGAGCTGTAGGTAATCTTCCATTCTGCTGGCAATTGCCTCCCAGTCACGTTTCCTTTTAGTACCAGTTCTCAAGCCATCCAACTTGTCTGAGGGACAAACACAGAGCCGCAGCATTAAGGAAGAGTGTGAGTTTGCACACAACACACAAACAAAGGAAAAGAAGTCTGGAACACTGTCAGAGGGCACATCCACATTTTTGAGAGCAGCATCACTTGCAGATCGAAACTATCTTCTTGGTTGAGATAGTATCAAGTTCTGTGCAATTTCCATTGTTTATTTGGTGTTCATACTGGCAGGCATTACATTACAATGTTGGTTTAAGGCACAAATACAGGCAGAGCAAGAAAAGTCACTTGTCTCCTGGCCTCCCACCCCCAAATCACACTTCAGCTCTCATGTTCTGAAGGAAAATGCGAAGACGGGTTTTTCTAAAAACTACTTCTTCCACTCTTTTTCTTTAACACAATATTAACATCACCCATTTGATTTGCAATCATGTGTGATACTGTGTCATATGAAAGGTAGGCAGTACCAACAACTTAATGAACCAAGCTAATATTTAAAAAGGTTTTACATTAACAGTTCCTTGGGATTTTGACCACTGTGTGAGGATTCGCCATAAGTTAAGGTTTCTGAGTAAACCGTACAAATCACCACATTCTTTGGTTATACTACGAAGTTCTACTGACCATTCTGAGGCTAAAAGCTAGCCAGTGAAAGTGACCAGACCTAAATTTTCTTTCTGAATCCTCAATCTGAGAGGGCTAGGCTTTCCAAGGGCCCCAAATCGTAACCAATTAAATGAACAGAGATTGCAGATTCAGAAATTATAAGACATGAGTTTAGGTGTCTTCAAGAACACATGATGAAAATGTGCAGTCATTTTTATTGGTCGTTAATACTGATTTTTAATTCTCTATTTTTATTCTCATGTGAAATATGAGTTACACTGAAGCACTAAATTATTGAATCATCTGTGATTATATACACACACTTATTAAGCAAGTCAATAAAAGAAAAGCTAAAAATGTCAGAAATACACAACAACCACACTTCATTAAACTCCATAAAGGGTGCAGAGTGCATATAATAAAAATCTGTTAGGCACCAAGTTGGAGAGAAATTGATATGAAAAGAAAAGTACAATGGAAGCAGTGGCAGGAGAGAGGGTGAGTTTATGCTTCAAATGTAAAAGATTCACACACAGCTAACTGTACCACACCAAACAGGCTTAAAAAAAACCAGTAAGATTTCGCATACTTGGCAAAATTTTTATTTCCTAAAACCCTCCCCCATAAAAGCAATAGTATTGAAAAATCTGCAAGGCACACTACAACACTTTACAAAACTCAATAAATTTTTATCATATCACTTTGGAAAAATTTTTAACATGGAAGAGTTCAATAGAAACAGTTGCCTAATCTCTGTAAACCACATGCTGTACCAAATGGCTTTATCTTTGTGTGTATGACAGGCCGTATTATACAGATTCTTAAAGAAGTGATCCCTTGATTGCATAGGGACACAGATGATGGTATTAGAAAACCAATGAAGTCCCACAAACAATAAAACTGTTCTAGTTCAACAGTATACAGTATTACTAGAAGAGTAGGAAGCTCTAACACACTTATTAAATAAACCTCAAGGGATTTCCAAACTTAAGATCAACTTTGACATTAACATACTTCAAAGGAAAAAAATTCATATCTGAACTCCAAGAATAGAGCATAGCCAAGGCAGCAATGCAGAAGGGCAAGTATGAAAACTGCAAGAACTTTTCCTCAAACACTGGGTATGTGACAGGAGTCCCATATTTGCAACATGGAAGATCAGAAGAACATGTACTTCTAGTCTGAACACCCTTGTTTGTAATGTTTAATTTGAAATTTCATTGTACACAGCATGTTTAAAGCTTCCTTCTTGGGGCTGAAGAAAGGTTCATACCTCTTCCACATGGCATCCTGGAAACCCAAACACACAGATGTATGGCATAAGGTGAGGGAAGAGGAATCTGGGGTGTTAATTACAGAAGGCGGCTGGTATTCCATACACCCACACTAATGATTTTCAGAGGTTTGAATTTCAAAAGATGAGGTTTTAAGATGAAGATGAAGGTTTAAATATCCAACTTGGCAGGTCACAGAATTTCCCACATCTTCAGAACAGTAAATATTATTATAGCACAACAGAAAATTTTTGAATTTTTATGCATTTTCTAAACATAAATGGTGTTTCTGAAAATCTGTTCATGGTAAACATATAAGGGTTACGTGCCTATATGAATAATAACTTCATTCCAACTGTGAAGAGATGAAATTGCCTGACATGTAGAAGGCCAATATACAATAACCAATAATCAGAGACGAATGACAGATGAGAAAAGCAAAGTACTTGGTATGGAGAAATCTAAATTAGGATAGCAGTCTCAAACCTTCTTTTGGTTTCTCAAATTGTGAGAATTTCTCACGATTTGAGAAACCAAAATCGTATCATCAGAATTTAAGTAGCTTCAATACTGAAACCCAGCGTCTGATGTGGCATGTAACACCTACCCTAGTATTAGGGTGCCTGTGTCCCAGCTGAAAAGGAGCCAGTCAGGGGCAACTGAAATGGGCCACAGGCAGTCTTTAACAACTCCACAGCACCCATGCCAGATGTATTTCAGGCCAGTTTTCAATCTCTCTAAAATTACACCACTTCCAATTTAACACTCAAACATTGGCTGAAGTGCATACTGTACTTAATGAACATAGATCAAGAATCTGCAATGGGATTTAACCAGCTGCATGAAAGGTAAATAGTACTTTCTCACTGGCAGACTCATTTGTGAATCAAAATTCCCCAGGTACACATTTAGCTCTTCTGGCTCAATGTGTGACTTAGATGAAGCTTAGTATGTTTTCATCTAGCATAATCGTGTTTCCAAAAGTAATTTAAGAATGTTGGTAAAGTACTAGAAAAATTAATTGTATTTGGTAATCAAATCTATTGAATTTGTTATCATAAGGAAAGCACCATAGACTAATTCTCAGATGAAGGGCCTTATGTTTTAGGGAAGAATCTTCTTCTCATTTGGCTCCACGGACCAATCTCAAAGAAGCAAGCACTTTCAAGAATGCTCACACTCAATTTGCCTTCCTCCACAAATAGATTAGCTCTCAAGATAACACAGTGGTGCAAGATGTCCGTCATTAAATGAAACATCACTGTCACGTATTAAAACAACAGCAGCAGTGGCAAACATGGTGGGGTTTATTTTCTAGGTTCATTACTAGACCTTCAGTGCCTTTAACTGAAATGGTTTATTTACCAAATCCATTTCTGGAATTAATTGCCTAACGCTTTAAGATGGATTGCATTTGTATAAAATGTGTTTTCTGAGAAGCAAATGGTAGACAGGACAAAATTATTTTCAGGAATCAGTACCAAGTTTAATAACATATTTTCTTGAATATTCATCACAGCTAAATTTCCTTTCTCTTTTGAAATTAGAAAGAAAAATAGAAATTGGACTGGCTCAAGTTTAAAAATTATTATTGTAGATCACATATTACACGATACCTATGAACATTACATGCTTAGCTAAAATACCGATCATTTTTATAATCCTCTTGATCTGTATTTATGATCTCTTTTTGCCCAAAAAGATAATTGCTATTTTGAGAACCAGAAGAGGGAAATGATCTTACAGTCTTACAGGTTATTCTCAAGGTACAGTGCAGAGCTTCAAACAGACTTAATCTAATATCAAAATAAGCAGATCTAAAGCATTATTATTTAAAAAGTAATTTGTGATTATTATTTTCCTACGTATTTAATGGCATTGAAACGTTTATAAATGCTTTAAAAGTTTAGAGGAAGAGATCATTGACTAAGATTTCCCAAAGAGAGAAGACCAGTTTAAGAATATGTCAGTAACCACATACAATTTTCACATGTCATACACTAGGAAAAAACCCTAGACTTTATATCAAAGCACCTATCCCTATTAATAATACAGTAATACTAAAGTTTATGGAACTACTTTACATAGGACCTAGTGGACATCAATTGCTAACATGATCAGTTGGGCAAAATAAAAGGCAGAACTTATGCAACTTATGTAAAATGTACTCCTCTTACATCAGAAACACAAAGGATCCCAAACAGTGAAGCAGCTAAATGACTCAGATGTGTTCTATAAACTTAAGATATTTAGATGGTTACTTCAGTCTTGGAGTAACAGTACGATACCAGGAAAAGAAACGCAGAGACTGACAGTTAAATTTCATACATTAGTAAGGTCAATTTTCCAGGAAGTCCTTATCTCATTTTCTTAGATTATTTATTAATACATCTTAATGTGATAAATGATTTTTTAAGCGAGGTGAAAAAAAGTTTTGCAATTATTACCATTAAATATTGGAAGAAAATCACTGGATATATATGATTTTCTGCTTGACAGACAACCTCACCATTAGGCAACTCCAACTTTTGGGTTAGATAGTAATTTTAACCAGTTTACCTTGTAATCAACCTGCCACTAAAAATAAACCTAAGGAAAGAATCTTACAAAGCAGGCTCCTTAAAAACCTCAATTACATATCTACCTCCCCCAATCCAGAAACTCTTATTTATTATATAAGAAAAATAACTGCCTTTCAATGAATGTTTGAATGTTTAAACTTCAATATTTATTATTATTACTACTCTTGTTACCCAAAATATTCATAATCAGGTTCAACTTTGGACTGCCATTAAATATTCTTTTTTTTTTTTTGCCATTAAATATTCTTTTAAAAAAGAAATCTCATCATCTCTAACATTTCTGATTAATATAACAATGGATTTTAGAAGTGACAGTATTTTATTGCTAAATTCATCATACTTCTGCTTACTCTAAAATTTTTTGAAGTGGTGGTAAAGGCAATTCTTCTAAATACCCTTCTTTCACCCTGTCACAAGATGTAACTAGTTAAACTGAAAGCTTGCTAAGGATGTATTAAGGTAGGCCAAAAATCTTGGTTTAAAGCAGAAATTTGGGGAAGTTTGTTCTTCTTAAAGCAGAAAGATCTATGACCATTACCATCAGGTATCACATATAAAAACAGGAAAAAGGAGATACCCACCTAGCTTGGCCTCAGATGTGTCCATCTCCCATTTGCTTTTCGGAATGTAACCCTAAATCGCACACAGAGAGAAGCTCGAAGGGTTAGAAAGAGACACATACATGCATATCACTGTTGAACTGGAAAAGCATTAAAACTGGGAACGGATTCAGTTTCCACTCACTAGTTATATATATATCCTTAGGGAAAACACAGTCTCATTACCTCTGAAGAAACTGAATTACCCAATTCACCAACTTCACTGCCCAGATTTCAGAGTAGTCACTTCAAAACACTATTGTGAAGGCGCTTTGAGGCAGCTACAGTTCAGGACACACAGTTGTAGTCCGAACAACAGCTGGATAGGAAATATGGTGAGGATGTACGGTGGTTACTGTGCTAGTATTAATATCATTCAGAGTAGCAGAGTAGTTATTTGTAATAACTAGCTAGCTTGTTTTCTAAGTACAACTTCGATTCTCAAGTGATAGTAGACAAAGAGTGTTCTTCAAGACAGTTACTTTATATTGCAGCGTAATTTTAAGTACTCAAAAGAAAGAAGAAAACATGGTATTGCTGAACACAACTATGAAGTTCCAACTTATTTAAAAATGACTCAACCCATTTACCGGTTAGATCTTACAAAGGCTGGTTTTTACTGAATCAGTATGAGAGCATTTCTTTTTCATCGGTTGGAACCTAGATTATTATTTCCAATGTCTTTTAAAATGACATTTTCCTATTATTCGAAAACCAGAAATCTCCACAGGCAATTTACATTTTATTTAATAAAATAACTGGGTGGTTTATTTCAAACAAAGTCCCGTAAGATTTTCAAATTTCCCAATGTACCTATTTAACTATGTAGTAATATTTTTCCACTTATTCACCTAGCAAGTGTACGGTTATGATTCCTCTTTTCCTTCATTTGGACTCTGTTGTTAGACCCTAACATACAGAACTTTAACATTAGGGCTTATTATGTAAACAGATTCATCAAAGGTGTCAGCATCTTCTTTTCAGAATTAATATCTCTACATAGAGAATATTCAAGTCCATGGAACAGACTGACACAAAGGTAGGTTGGCAAGTATGCTGAATGTATGATAACAATAGCTGCTGTGTAAGAGTACTGGAGCATCATAGTTCTTCCAGGAAACCTACAGATTTTGTACATTTCTAGTTTTTAGGCCAGACTAATTATTCACTTTCAACTTATTAGTATTTGAAGTTATAAATCATACCATCTTTCCCAAATACATTTCTACAACAAACCAAGACAAAGCTATGCTGAAGTGATGGTGCTAAAAGTACTCATGAAATTTGTACAAGTGATATCTCGAAAATCATCTGAAAACCTTAAGCATCACTAGAATAACATATTTATAAATTCTGAATCATATCTACTAGGTTCACTGAAGCACTAAAGAAAGAAAAATATCATACCAATGATCCCCAGAAGGATTCTCTTAACCAAGAAAAGTTTGGATTTCGCCCAGTTGCAGTGATCAGTACAAAGTAGAAAATGCAAAGTTTATTAAGAATTCCATTAAAATGGTCTGAATGACATGAGACTTGCTCTTAACCCTTTGGTTAAAATTCTCCAAGAATCTTTTACTCTTGGAATAGAACCCAATAGTAGAAGATCTGGATTCTGCATTTTTGAATGGGTTAAGAGAAGCTTTATAACATAAAGATAAGCAGAATGAGTATATTAATTTCCTCCTGCTGGAACCACCCTGTTCTTCCTTAAAACTGTGTATCTTCTCCCTGGTTAAAATGTTAGGCCACTTGGAAATAAAAGAGAGAGTCCAGCAGGGTAGAGTTCTATGGCTTCCTTGACATGTTTCTGATGTAATAATAGAGTATTACAGTGGTTTCACTTTTCAAAGTAAGTAGTACATTCAATTAAAAGTTCCGAACTTTGACCTACACCTAAACGAGTCAGATGTTATGAATCATAGCCTGAAATCTCCACAAAGGAAGACGGAGCTTCAGAAAGCTAACATTACAGACTTCTCACGTGATCATTTTCTAGTACACACGCTGCAAGTAGCTAAAGAGGTCATTAGCCATATTCCAGAACAGCGTGGACCTTTAAATGAACTTCCTACCTACGTTTTAAATCATATATGTCAAAAGACAACCTAATTAAGAAAAATAATTTGTTTAAAGAAAAAAACATACTGAGACTCAAATGCAATTAACTTTAAAGCTTATTTTTTAATCCGCATATGAAATCTAAGAATGTAGAGGTTGACACCATCTCTATGTACACACAGTTTCTTTCTTTTCAGAGTCCTCTATATCACACATGGGTTTGATGGGACCACTCCTTAGAGAGTCTGTATTCTCTAGGGGTAGGAATCAGGGTTCTCGCTTTGTACATTTCCAGAAGAATATGAGAAGCAGCTTTATAAAGGGCCGAAGTATTAAATAAACCAAATAATACTTTAAATTAAAAAAGCAACACTGTTTCAAGGCATTGCTAATCTCTGTGCCTCATTAGCAAACACTGAAAAGTAACATAACTCTACAGGTCGCATATTTTTCAATGACAGGGTAAGGCAAACATCTCTACAGAGGTGTGATCAAAAGCATTTACAGTAGGTACACGGGAACTTTGAACTCACACTACGGAAGCCTCTCATCAGCTTAAACAAAATGCATTGCCTACACACTCAATTCATTTTCCCCATCACTTAACAGGATAAAATGCAGAACAAATCCAGCAGTCAGTGGCAACCCTCTGCCTCCTCATTCTAGAAGTTCTTCTGCCTCAGTGACAGAACTCAATTTTGAAATCTTGTAGCAAAGAAGAGACAATTATGCATATGTTGGGTAGGTTGTACCACATATCTGCTGGAATGTAAGAATGCCCTCTCATATATCATTGATTTTCTTAAAAAGTATACTCCCCTAAAGCCACCCACAAGTAGATGAGTGAGTACAAGGGTAAGTTTCTTAGCATTCTTAAAATTTTCTTGTAACAACACAGTAGAGGGTCCTTTTGGTCAGAGGGAAAAGAAAAAGTATCCAAAAGTCTCCTTGAAGATGATTATGGAAACTTTTACCATTAAGGTGCAAATCAACAGTAGTAATCTGACCATAGATCTGAGATTAAACCCTTAAAAATTTCAATAGAGACACTTTGTTCAAAGTGGTTGGTCTGTCTCCTACCAGTTCGCTTTCCTCTTCCTCTGCATCTTTCTTTTCTTCCTTCTGTTCTTCGATATTTGCATCAAAATCTTCCATCTCTACCTACACCATCCCAATTAAAAAAAAAGAAAAAAGATGAGTTAACATTTAGGAAAATGTTGAGTCCCTCACTGAAATCTGAAATGAGCACAGTTGCCCAGAGCAAGACAGCACAAACTCACTGTTACATTCTAAGTAATTTTTAAACCCTAAACTTTGAAACAGAACTTGTAAAAGAATGATATTCCTGTCTTTCATTTGCCTGGGATATCCATCTTTATAATTCCCTATGAAGTTGAGTATAATTATCCATGCTAAGTTGACAATTACCTGTTTTGAATGCCTATGATTACTAGAATTTCATTTTAAAACCTTTAGCAAGTATTTTTTCCAATCAAGTAAAACACGTGTTTGTTTGTTTGTTTGTTTTTTTGGTAAAACATGTATATGATTCACATTTCAAGATGTAAGAAAGGGTATAGTGAAAAATAAGATGATAGTAGCTTGGCCCAGAATGGTAGCAATGCAAATAGAGAGTAGATAGATTAAAGAAGTATTTATAAGGTAAAATTGACAAAACTTGTAGACTGACTACATGGTGAAGAGATAAAGTTGAAGGTTGATATAACACAGAATCAAGAGCAAAGGATAACAGAGAGTTGAGTCAAGGTTTCAGCAATCAAGTGATTTGTGGGTTCAGTTACCAAGAGAATACCAGAAGAGGAGCAGGTTTGTATGAATTATATAGTGGATAGGTTGAATTTGAGATGTACTCAAGTAATAAGTTTTTGGTAGAGAATTTGGAAAGTAAGGGTAGAGTTTTAAAAATCACCCATAATCCCTCCACTAAGATATAATTAGTGTTGTACTGATAAAAATTATTTGATTCTTCACAATTTATTATTAAAGGCACATATGTGGTGATCCAAGCTACCAGAAAGATCTATATCAAACGTGCAGAATAACAAGATCCTAAGATAGATGGAGCCCCAAAGAACTCCAAAATTTTAGGACTGAGTAGCAAGAAAAGCCAGCAAAGGAGACTGAAAGGGATGGCCAGAGAAGCAAGAGGAAAATCAGAAGGTGGACTTGCAGTAGCCAAAAGGAAAACGCTGTCAAAAGGTGGACATGAGGGCAGCCTGGGTGACTCAGTGGTTTAGCGCCGCCTTCAGCCCAGGGCATGATCCTGGAGACCCTGGATCGAGTCTCATGTCGGGCTCCCTGCATGGAGCCTCCTTTTCCCTCTGCCTGTGTCTCTGCCTCTCTCTCTTTCATGAATAAATAAATAAATAAAATTAAAAAAAAAAAAAGAAGAAGGTGGACATGGTCAATTAAGTTCTATGTGGCTGCAAAATTAAGCAACAGAAATGAAAATTATCTACTGTCATGAAATCTTTGCTGAGAGTGTCTGGAGAATGGTTGGAGCAGAAACCAGAGGAAATGAGTTGAGGAATGGCATTGGGAGGTAAAAATACATAAAAACACAATGACAACATTAATAGGAGCTCAAGCCAAATGGAAGTACACAACTGATTAAAAGAGAAAAATCTCTACTCTTCCATGATAAAGATTTACTTCCACCAAATTAATAACTGATTTAGGCAAAATTATCAATGAGTGAAAACTTAGGGAACAAGATATTAACAAAGTTTCTCCCTACAGATTATTATAAAGGATAAAGGTAGAAAAATTTGATGGATACCACCTGAACTAAGTGATCAACATTTGAACCACCAGGAATGAAATAAATTGACATCATATGGTTCTGATATGATGCACTAAAGACCCAACATCACTATGTAGCATTCCTGGTAATGTTTAACCTGAAACTAATCATGTGGAAACAACCAGATAAACCCAAATTGAATTGTATTCTACAAAACAACTGGCCTACACTCTTCAAAACTTCTTTGTCTTTCCTGACAATGACATGGCTGAGAAAGTACTTTTTTTATATTAAACGGCTATATCCTTGATTTTTAAAAATTGCTGTAAGGCACATTAAGAGAACATTTGGTGAAATGTGAATATGGACTATATGAGATAATTCAGGAAATTTGTACTACTTAATATAATATTTTATCAATGTTAAATTTCCTGAATTTGATAATTGGGACTTCTAGTTTTGTAAGAGAATACCCTTGTTCTTGGGGAGATACATACTGTAATACTGTATTAGAGGTGAAGGGTTAAGGGTTATGAAGTTTACAACTTAACTTTCACATGGTTCCACAGTAGTAGTAATAAGAAGACATATATATCTATCTCACATCCATCAAAATCCTAGAGGAGAACACAGGCAACAACCTCTGTGACCTCAGCCACAGAAACTTCTTATTGGACATGTCTCCAAAGGCAAGAGAAACAAAGCCAAAGATGAACTATTGAGACTTCATCAAGATAAAAATCTTCTGCACAGCAAAGGAAATAGTCAACAAAAACAAAGACAACTGACAGAATGGAAGAAGATACATGCAAATATCTTTTTTTAAGATTTTATTTATTTATTCAGGAGAAATACAGAGAGAAAGGCAGAGACATAGGCAGAGGGAGAAGCAGGCTCCCTGTGGGAAGCCTGATGTGGGACTTGATCCCCGGACCTGAACCAGGGATCACGACCTGAACCAAAGGCAACGCTCAACCACTGAGCCACCCAGGTGCCCTGATATCTGCAAATGTCTTATCAGGTAAAGTGCTAGTATCCAAAATCTATAAAGAACTCACCAAACTCAACATCCAAAGAACAAATAATCCAATTAAGAAATGGGCAGAAGACATAAATACACATTTCTCCAAAGAAGACATACAAATGGCCAACAGACACACGAAAAAACGTCACTTGGCATCAGTGAAATACAAATCAAAACCACAATGAGATACCACCTCACGCTGGTCAGAATGTCTAAAACAAACAAGTCAGGAAATGACAGATGTTGGTAAGGATACAGAGAAAGGGAAATCCTCTTACACTGTAGGTGGGAATGCAAGCTGGTACAGCCACTCTGGAAAACAGTATGGAGGTTCCTCAAGAAGTTGAAAATAGAGCTACCCTATAACCTGGCACTTGCACTACTAGCTATTTACTCTAAAGATACAAAAGTAGTGGCCTGAAAGGGCACTTTAACCCCAATGTTTATAGCAGCAATGTCCACAATAGCCATACTGTGAAAAGAGCCCAGATGTCCATTGACAGATAAATGAATAAAGATGTCATATGTGTATATATACTGGGCTATTACTCCGCCATCAAAAAACCCTGAAATCACAATAGCCAAATTGTGGAAGGAGCCTCGGTGTCCATCGAAAGATGAATGGATAAAGAAGATGTGGTTTATGTATACAATGGAATATTACTCAGCCATTAGAAACGACAAATACCCACCATTTGCTTCAACGTGGATGAAACTGGAGGGTATTATGCTGAGTGAAGTAAGTCAATCGGAGAAGGACAAACATTATATGTTCTCATTCATTTGGGGAATATAAATAATAGTGAAAGGGAATATAAGGGAAGAGAGAAGAAATGTGTGGGAAATATCAGAAAGGGAGACAGAACATAAAGACTCCTAACTCTGGGAAACGAACTAGGGGTGGTGGAAGGGGAGGAGGGCGGGGGGTGGGGGTGAGTGGGTGACGGGCACTGAGGGGGACACTTGACGGGATGAGCACTGGGTGTTATTCTGTATGTTGGTAAATTGAACACCAATAAAAATTAATTTATTAAAAAAAATAAACACGGAAAAAAAAAAAACAAATAAAGAGTGAATGGCTGGAAATGAAAAAAAAAAAAACACCCTGAAATCTTGCCATTTGCAACAACATGGAACTAGAGGGTATTATGCTAAGTGAAATAAGTCAATCAGAGAAAGACAATTATTATATGATTCCAGTCATATGTGGAATTTAAGAAACAAAACAGAGGAGCACAGAAGAAGGGAGGGAAAAATAAAACAAGATGAAATCAGAGATGCAGACAAACCATTAGAGACTCTTGATCATAGGAGACAGACTGGGGGTTGCTGGAGGGGAGGAGGATAATGGGGGACATAGTAATTGACTGATGGACATTAAGGAGGGCACGTGATGTAATGAGCACTGAGTGTTACATTAGACTGATGAATCACTGAACTCTACCTCTGAAACTCACAATACACTATGTTAATTAACTGAATTTAAATTTTAAAAAGATATATATCTATATAGAGAAAAATGTGGCAGAATATTAACAATCAAAATCTCAGTGAAAGTTCTATAGGTGTTCTTATATGATTCATGCAACTTTTCTGTAGTTAAAAATTTTTTCCAAATAAAAAAGGTTAAAAAAAAAAGGTCCCTTTTGCACTGGTTCAAGGCAAAGGACACTTACCTCTTCAATAGCAGCATCTTGCAGCAGAGAACGAATGTCTAGACGCATCATATGACGAGGTGCAGTTTCCCAGTGGTCAGCCATCTATTGAGAGATTTAGGAGGTCAAGTTATCACAGGAAACTATTCAAAGAAAGACCACATGAGCACCTAAGACAAATTTAACCAATACTGTGAAGTCTAACAGGCCAGTTCCTGGAAGAATTAGGCCACATCTCTTTCACTTAGATACAAAGGATAATACACATTTACTAAAGAAGGTAGAAAAGACTTTCTGAAAGTAAAGGGGATAAACAACTTCCATACAACAGTGATCATACAAACAAAATGAAGTTTAGAATACAACACCTCCTATGTTTCCAAAAATCACCTTATTTATTTCCTTCAGTTTTCTTCCATGAATATTTCTCTTGCCACAGGTCTGGTTATCTGCACTCATTTCAGCTAAATATACCTAAAAAAGAATGAATAGTGATTAAGCAAACAAATGCAACACTTACATGATAACATAAAGTACTCTAAAGTTCTTTTACCTCAAATCCCTTGGTTTTTGCTGCACTCCAAAACTGGTCAAAATGTCTAACTCTGTCATTGATGGCATCCAGGATGATAAAGGGGAAAAAGCCATCATCCAGAGTCTTTTTGAAAGTTTTGAACATGCTGGTGCGGTAGGTCTCTTCCATCTCGGCTTCATATTCATATTCCATGACCTAAGATACCCCAAAAGAGATATGGAGTAAGCAAAAACAAAGAACCATCCTAAACCTCTTCTCTTGTTAGCTTCTGGACAGACACAACTTTGTAGCGTTTCCTCCGCATCTAATTACTAAAGTTTGTATTCAAAAAAGAGAAGTCTTTGTCTTCAAAAAAAGCCACATTTCTCTCTGAACATGTTTTCCTTTCAATACTATTAATGAATCAGGATGTAACCTGAGAGGAATATGCCATACCTTCTTTTTCACTTTCTTTCCAGAATCTGGGTCTTTTTCTTCTTTCTCCACTTCAGTGATGAAGTAATCATCTAAGCTTAGAACTCTGGGTGCAGGTCCTCCAAACTCTACCTCTTTATCCTATAAATCATGCAGCCAAAGTGTTAAAAAGAATTTACAGAATAAATTAATGAATGCTCATACCAAAGCTCCTTCTCATGACTAAATAATATGCAATCTTCTGGTGGTTTCAACTCAAGCAGAGGCAAAACTATTTGTCTACGCAGAACAAAATGTTTATGGAAAAGAATCTACCACATGGGTCAACAAGGATGGATCAAATGGGAAATACCTGTATCAATATCACACTGCTTGCTAAGAAGACAAATGGCTAACAAAAGCAACTGATTTTTTTTGGCTTTCCCATACTCACTCGAATAAGTTTTGCAACATGTGTCTTTCCACTGCCAGGCAATCCTCTCATTATAACAACAATCTGAAACACAGTGAAAAACCAAAAAAAATCACTTAGAGATTTTTTTACAATGAGGCCTTACAATTAAGTGACCTATCGTTCTCTAGGATACACCATATGACGGGTCATGAAATAAACCTTAATAAATCTGAAAGGACAGAAATAATACAAAGTATGTCTCTGGCCACAGTGGAATGAAATTAGAAATTAAAGTAAGAAAAAAATTGAGAAATTCACAAGTCTATGGAAATTAAACATCGTATTCTTAAATAACCAATGGGTCAAAGAAGAAATTTAAATATCAGAAAATACTTTGATATAAATAAAAATACCAAAACTTACGGGATGCAGTGAAAAGCAGTGCTTATAAGGAAGTTTATAGCTGTAAGTGCCTATATTAATAAGATCTCAAATCAATAACCTAACTTTCCAATTTCAGACACTGGAAAAAGAACAAACTAAACCTGAAGTAAGCAGAAAAAAGGAAATAATATTAGAGCAGAAGTCAATAAAATAGACAATTGAAAAACATTTAAAAAAAATCAATGGAGCCAAAAGCTGGTTCTTTGAAAAGATCAAAAAAATTGAACATACCTTCAGCTAGACTGACTAAGAAAAAAGAGAAAAGATTCAAATGATCAGAATCAGAAATGAAGGATGGGACACAATTGCCTGCTTTACAGAAATAAAAAATGGTTATAAAATGGACACCTTAGGTGAAATGGGCAAATTCCTAGAAAGAGACAAAGACATTTTCAGTTGAAAGTGACTGGAGAAAAAATAGACAATCTGAAATAGACCCATGACAAGTGAAGAGACTGAATTAGTAATTAAAAACTACCTGCAAAGAAAAGCTCAGAGGCCCAGATAGTTTCATCACTAAATTCCAAGAAACATTTAAAGAACCCTTTACAAACTCTTCCAAAAAACAGAATAGGAAGGAACTCCCTACTCATTCTGTGAGGCTAGCATCTCAAATCATACAAATACTCTAAAACCAAAATAAATAAATAATAAATAAACAAATAAATAAAATAAAATAAAATAAAATAAAATAAAAAAATAATACTCTAAAACCAAAACCAGACAAAAACATCGCAAACAAACAAACAAAAAAGCTATAGATTATTCCTTATGAATACAGATGCAAAACTCTCCAATAAAATACTGGCAAAGGGAATCCAGCAACATATAAAAAGAATTATATACCATGACTAAATGGGATTTAACCCAGGGATGCAAATTAACATCCAAAAATCAATTACTTGGGGGATCCCTGGGTGGCTCAGCGGTTTAGTGCCTGCTTTCGGCCCAGGGCGTGATCCTGGAGTCCCGGGATTGAGTCCCGCATCAGGCTCCTGCATGGAGCCTGCTTCTCCCTCTGCCTGTGTCTCTGCCTCTCTCTCTCTCTCTCTCTCTCTCTCATGAATAAATAAAATCTTTTTTTTAAATAAATAAAATCTTAAAAAAATCAATTAATCAATACATCATTATCAATATGATGATAAAAAATCACATGCAAAAGAATAAAATCACACACAGTAAAAACAAAAATCACAAAAATCTCAAATGCAGGAAAAGCATTCAGCAAAATCCAACATCATTACATGATAAAAAAATTCAACAAACTAGGAATGGAAGGGAACCTGATAAAGGGTATCTAATGAAAACCCACAGCTAACATTATACTTAATGGTGAAATAATTAAAGTATTCTCTCTAAGATCAAGAATAAACAAGGATGTTCACTCTCACCACATTTATTCAACACTGTACTGGAGGTTCTAGCCAGGGCAACTAAGCAAAAAAGAGAAAGAGAGAGAGAGAGAAATAAAAAGCATTCAGATTAGAAAGGAAGAAGTAAAACCTCTATCTGCAAATCACATGATCTTGTATACAGAAAATCCTAGGGAATCCACTACAAAATTAATTAGAATAAATGAGTTTAACAATGTTGCAGGATATGAGATCAATATTTAAGAGTCAGTTGTATTTCTTTTTTTTTTTCTTAAAGATTTTATTCACCTATTCATGAGAGACAGAGAGAGAGAAAGAGAGAGAGGCAGAGACACAGGCAGAAGGAGAAGCAGGCTCCATGCAGGGAGCCTGATGTGGGACTCGATTCTTGGTGTCCAGGATCACACCCTGGGCTGAAGGCGGCGCTAAATCGCTGAGCCACCCAGGCTGCCCGAGTCAGTTGTATTTCTATACAATTAAACAACCCAAATATGGAATTAAGCTAACCATATCAATAATACTATAATATGAACGGATTAAACAATCCAATGAAAAGGTATAAGTTGTCAGACTACATTAAAAAACATGATCCAAAAAAATAAAAAAATAAAAAAATAAAAAAACAAAACAAAACAAAACAAAAAAACATGATCCAACTATATGCTGTGCTGTCTAAAGGAGACATACTTTATAAATTCAAAGACGAATAAGACTGAAAGTAAAAGGATGAAAAAGATAAATCATGCTAACAAGCAACCACAGAAAAGCTGGAGTAGCTATACTAAAAAGAGGTGAAACAGACTTTCCAACAAAGACTTATATAGTCCTATGTAGTCAAAATAGCTGATGGAAATCTCTAGTACCAGTTTACTGAAATATAATCTAACTATTTTGCAATATAAACTTAAGAATGCATACATTTGACACCTGTCAGAATGGCAAAAATCAACAGCACAAGAAACAACAGGTGTTGGCAAAGAGATGGAGGAAAAGGAACCTTGTGCACTGTTGGTGGGAATGTAAACTGGTGCAGCCACTCTGGAAGACAGTATGCAGGTTCCTCAAAAGTTAAAAATAAAACTACTCTATGATCTAGCAATTTCAATACTAGGTATTTACCCAAAGAATACAAAAACACTAATTCAAAGGGATACATGCACCTGTGTTTATAGCAGCATTATTTACAATAGTCAAGGTATAGAAGCAGCTCAAGTGTCCATCAACAGATGAATGGATAAAGAAGATGTGGTGTGTGCATATATAAATATTGTATATATACACATACATATGTATTATACATATGTATAATAATACATATGTATGACATATGTAATACATATACATATGTATGTGTATACATATATATATAAATAGAATGTTAGACATAAAAAGAATGAAATCTTTTAGCCATAAAAAGAATAAAATCTTGCCATTTGCAATGACATGGATGGAGTACAATGCTAAGTGAAATTAGTCACAGAAAGACAAATACCATGTAATTTCACTCATATGTGGAACTGAGGAAACAAATGAACAAAGGAAAAAAAAAAAGAGAAAGAGAGACAAATCAAGATATAGACTCTGGAATATAGAGAACAAACCGATGGTTACTAGAGGGGAGGGGGGTGTGAGGATGGGTTAAATAGGTGATGGGGATGAAGGGGTACACTTGTCCTGATGTACACCAGATGATGTATGTGTACACCCAAAACTAATATAACACTGTGTTAACTAACTGGAATGAAAATAAAAACTTAAAAAAAAAATACATATTTGGAGGTCACTAGGAAAATAAGCCCAAGTAAATCAAGTCCTTTTTGTTTTATATACCATAAAACCAAATCCACTTTCCCTCTCGTCAAAATAATGGAGCAATTAATGGATCTCTTGTCAATTTTTTTTCTCAAGTTTTTCAACGTTTTTTTTTGCCAAGCAATTAATCTCTAATTTCTTAAATTCTATAGCGTAAGCAGTTTGAGATTATATGGTGATTTGGAAATAGTAAGATGCCTTGAATCTGATTATTACGATGTCATAGAAAAGTAGAGAAATTCTGCTCAGGATATTAAAAGATCTCCTTTCTGCCTCTGATTTGCAAGAAAGCTAGTCAACTACATAGGACTCACTCTCTCAGGTCTGCTTTCTCGGCCAGGTGGTTTCAAAATATCATCCACATTCTTAGATTCGGGTTTCTTCTCAACCCGTGGAGCTGGAGGTGGCTGGTGGCTTAGTGAAGGAGCTGGCAGGGGCATTCGCTCCTCAGGGTAAGTTCTTCGTTCTCCTAGAATACCAGCAGTTGAACAAAATTACTATTTATATGGTAATTATTTTAAATTTTAACTTTCTTCGATCATGCTAAGGTAAAATAATTTATGATGACTTGGGAGGCACCCTTAACCTTAATAAGAGAAAATTTAAAGTAATGTGAATCTACTGAAATCAAGAAAATAAAAAGATTTAGGTAAACAGAATATTCTAAAAAATACTCAAATCATTTTTGTTTGTATTAAATTTAGGGGAAAAGTTAAGCAACAGGACATAGAAGAATAACAATTACACTTTGCTGGACAGTCCCAAGTATGATTTATAGTCTGTCTGTAATGCCAGCTTTACAGCTTTATGAACAAGGGTCACCAGCTTAGGAAAGCTTGCTCTTACAAACAGGGATGCGTTTTTAGATTAAGTGTATAGTGGTGAAAAACTAAAAGCAACCTAAATGTCCAACAAAAAGGGTTTCATATTTTATTCACTCAATGGAATATTACAGAGCTATTATTATAATAGGTTTACATATAGAAAAATGTATATGGTACAATATTACTGGGAATAAGCATGATAAAGAAACTGTATTTACACTTTGATTACAACTCCATTAATACATACATGAAAAGAGAATGAGAAGAAATATACAAAATTATAATAGTTGTGGTATGGTAGATGGTGGCATTATAACTGATTTTGTTTCTATTTTCCAAATTTCTTTAATAATACAAAAGAACAATTTGTTTTCTTTCATTAATTACATTGTTATTTTAAAATTTTTTACAAAAATTAAAAAAATTTTTAAGTAGGTTCCACATCCAAACATGAAACCAAACAGGGGACTTGAACTCATGACCCTCAGCTCAACACCTGAGCTGAGATAAAGAATTGGATGCTTAACCGAATGAGCCACCCACGCACCCCTACACTGCTATTTTTTAAATAATGTTGCCATCTCTGAAAAATCTGTGACTACATTTTGCTCTGAAAGTTTAAATCCATAGCTACAGTGGGAATCATCTCCAGTGGTTTGCATTCTCAACATCCTCATAGTTAATAAGGCACTGCTTTACCTCCAAACATGGATGGTCCTTCGTAGGCTGGTCGGTCAGACTTCCTGTCATAGGATGGCCTATCAAATCCCCCTCTTCTGGATGAGGAATGGTCTTTTTTGTCTCGATATGACTGAGTCCTAGAAGATGTTAACAGGGAGTGCTTTAGAAAATAAATGTGGAGGTCTCTGTCTTACAATGCAATACCACTATCTGCCCAATTTTTTCCATGGGTAGTTACTATACATAGTCAATATTTTTATTTTGCTTTTCTTTTTTTAAAGATTTTATTTATTTTTATTTATTTATTTGACAGAGAATGTGAGAGGGAGAGAGAGAAAAGCACAAGCAGGGAGAGTTGCAAGCAGATGGAGAAGCAAGCTCCCTGTGGAGCAGGGAACCTGATGCAAGGCTCAATCCCAGGACCTCGGGATCATGACCTGAGCCAAAGGCACACGATTAACAGACTAAACCACCCAGGTGCCCCTTTATTTTGCTTTTCCATTTCAGTCTGACTTGCATACACATATCTAAAGAGCTCATGAATTGCAAAAATACACTGTTTGCCTACTATTTAAATAATGGCTGCATCTTTATGGACAATACTATTTTGTTTCCTCACTGGCTATCCTCATCTCCCATTTATTTCTCTGGATTTCAAGCTCACAAAACTCAAGCATCTAGTTTCCTAAAGATTAGTCTGGAACTGTTCTTCCCTCTCCAAACTATACACACATGTATAAAAATTTATGAATTTCCTTTAGATGCAATGACTTTTGCCAAATTTAAGTCTATGGTAATTTGTATACCTGGCAAAAAAGATATTTTTCATAACATACCTATCATCTCGAGGTCTGCGTTCTCTATCAAATCGATCCCGGTCGTAGTCAATAACACCCCGATCCCGGTCTCGGTCTCTGTGTGTCTCCCGATCCCTTTTGAAATCTCGATGATCTGCGATGACATTACTTTGACGATCAAAATAAGGCTCACGATCTCTGTCTCTATCATAACGATCACGTTGGCCTGCATGCTCTACGAAATAATTAGTATAAAATAAGAGCTATAGCCCTTCTTCTGAAATAAAAGCTGAAGACTGCAAATCTAACTTTAGAACTAATATAAACTATTGTTCTAAATTCAGCTTATGAATCTTTTAGCTATTTTAAAGGGAGGCCCAGATAATCTTATCAAAAGGAAAAGCAAATGATAACTAGGTCCTAAAAGGTTTAAAAATACTGCTCTCTCTGGGACTCCTACCTGTCTCAAAAGTTGATCTTTCAGGTAGTGGATCTGGACGCAAAGTTATTCTTTCTCCATAGGGTATCTGTTCAACTTTATTAGTGGACATATCTGGTGAAACAAATCAGGGACAAAACATGGTAAGAATGAAGCTAAAAGAAGACAAAGCTGAAGCTAACAATTTCTTGACAATCCCAAATACAAACCTGTCACCATCACTCACCTCGGCCATGGCCATAATCAACAGTCTGCTGCACTGGTGGTGGTTTGGACATTGGTGGCATACCCATAGGCAGTGGGCCAGGAGGGGGAATGGAAGGGTGCAGTGGGGGTGGTAACACTGGAGCAGATGGAATTGTTCCAGTTTCTGGTTTAAATTCTGAATTCAGTCCTTGTTCATCATTTGTATCCCAGAGACCGTAGAAAGAATCTTCATCCCAGCGTTCCTGTTCCACAGCTGAAGTTTGTGGCTTTATCACTGGAGGAGGAGGTGGAGGAGGAGGAGGAGGAGGCGGTGGTGGTGGTATTGGGATAGGCGGCCTGGTCACAGGAACAGATGATCTTGCTGGGGGAGCAGAAGGTCTTACAATTGAACCTGGTGGTTTACCTATAGGAGGGGGTGGTCTATAGGACCCTGGAGGCTGGAGAACAGAGTAAATGGTTTAGTAGATAAACACATCATTATGTTTTCACACATTAGCAGCAATTAAAATCTGATTCTCTGTCCATAAAAGAAAAGGCTGACAAACTGGTCATTCAAAATTAAAAACTTTTTGTGTTTAAAAATACACCAATGGAGAGAAATATCTAAATCATGTATCTGACAAAAGACTTGTACTTAGAATATGAAAAATTTTTACAACTTAATAAGACAAATAATAGGGAAAAAATGGGCAAAAAATTTGGACATTTCTCCAAAGTAGATACATAAATAAGCACTTGAAAAAATGCTCAACATCATTAGTCATTAGGGAAGTACAAATTAAAATCGTAATGAGATACTATCTCATACCCAGTAAATGGCTGCAGTTAATAAAACAGACAATAACAAATGATGGCAACAATGCAGAGAAATAAGAACCCACTTAGATTGCTAATGGGAATGTAAAATGGTACAACCACTTTGGTAAATGGTTTAACAGTTGCTCAAAAAGTTAAACATAAACTTACACACTCAGCAATTCCATTCCTAGGTGTCTATCCAAAACACACACACACACACACACACACACATCCACCAAAGGACTTGCAGAAGTATTCACAGCAGCATTATTCAAAATCCAAATTTCTGTCAACTGGTGAATGGATAAACAAAATATGATAATCCATATAATAGAATATTTCTTGCCTGTAAAAAGAAATGAAGTACTGGTTCATGCTACAACATGGATGAACTTTGAAAACATCAGGCGAATTAAGAAATGACAGACATGAAAGACCACATGTTGTATGAATTCCATTTAAATGAAATGCCCAGAAAGGCAAAACTACAAAGTCAGAAAGTAGATTAATTGTTGCCTGGAACCTGGGGTAGGAATGAGGATTAACTGCAAATTGTCAAAAGGGATCTTACTGGGATAACGAACATGTTCTAAAACTGGATTATGATGACAGTTGCACAACTTAGTAAATTTATTTAAAAATCACTGAACCACACAATTAAATGGGCAAATTACATGCTATATTATACCTCAATTAGGTTATTTAGAAAAAGGAAAAAAATTCGTCTTTGCCCTTTTGCTGGATTGGGCTGGTTGGCTCTTGCTATTGAGGTAGTGACCTATTTCATCCCATCTTTCTGACCCTCTTACATCTGGAGATCTTCATATTTCTCTAAGCTTTTCCACCTAGATACATAAGCCTGGGTCTTTTCTTACAATCTTGCTCTTTGGGTGTCTAGGTAGCTCAGTCAGTTGGGGATTCCCTCTTGATTCCCTCAGTTCAGATCAAGATCTTGGGGTTGTGACATAAAGCCCCATGTCAGGCTCCAAGCTAAGCAGAGATTGAGACTCTGTCCCTCTCCTTTTGCTCCTCCTGCTGTCTCTAATAATAAAATAAGTACATAAAATCTTAAGAAAACCAAAACAAAATCAATCTTGTTTCTCATTCTTTGTTTTTTTCCCTCTACCCTTAACTCAGCAACAGGAATGTGGATTCAGTTCAGCCCGTATCTGCCTTGCCCCAAAGCACCCAATTCTAGGGATTCTTCTCAAATGCCTGAGATTTATGGGTCTAAAAAAAATTATGTGTCCTTGCAAATGTCATCTGTTGAGACACCCCATGTGGAAACTGTCTCTCCTCTTCCTTCCTCCATAGATCTGCTTATTCAGGACAGCCCCGATTCTTCCACCAGTCCCAGAGTAAAACTACTGGCCGCTTCTATAGAGGAGAGCACAGTGAAGAAGGAAGGTATGGCCCTGGGCAAGAAACAGAAGATCAGAACCCTGTCCTCTCAGAGCTATATGTACTCAACGACAGATTTCAGAGACAGAAATACCTCACTCTAAAGTAGATCCGAACTTCCCAACATTCTGATCCTTAGCTATAAGCAGGTTAAGACCTGGTTCCAGAACCAGAGAATGAAATGTAAGAAGTGGCAGAAAAATAACTGGCCAAATAGCAAGTGTGACTCAGAACAAGCTCAGCAACTATTGAATACTCAGGCTTCTCTTCTTACTACCAGGAATAACTGATAAACACTTCTGGAACCTTTCAATATAGAGCAACCAGACTTGGAACAGTCAGTCTTGGAGCAACTATTCCTGGAAGAGTCAGAGCTGGTGCCCCCAAGCCTGGAACAACCAGACCTGGAACAATCAGCTCCACAATTGTGGAGAGGAATCCTTGCAGCCCCAGATCCAGTTCCAGCAAAATTCTGTCAGTGATTTGGAGTCTATCTTAGAAACTGTTGGGGAAAGCCAATAATGTAATACAAAAAACTGCTAAGGATTTTAGCACCCAGCAAATAATGGATTTATTCCCAAATTACTCTGTGAACACAGACCCTGAAGACGTATGATGATGAGTGTATTATTCAATCTCAATTTGGGCAGCGGCTGTATTACTTTTCCTAGTATTTATATTTTAGGGTCCTGTTATCTCTGCCTTGATATTCTGTTCCTCACTGTGCTTATTTTGTCAAATTGAGGGGGTATGACTGGAGTCTAATCAAGGAAGTTTCAGTAGCATTGGCTGCTATGGACAACACGGCATGTTTCTGGCTATAAATAACTAGATACTATACTAATTTGGGTATCTTTAAGCTCTAGGATCTAACCTCAAGAATAGGAAGTAAAAATACAAAGATGTGTGACAAAGGATTATTTGTATTTTCAGAGACTGTGAAGCTTTACTTGTTAATAACTTCAATTGTTACGGTGAAGGGTTAAACCACATGTGCTTCACTGATTTCCTCTGCCCCTTGTGTTGTTTTACACTAACTCCTAATGTGTTCATTATTTTAGTATTTGCAGAAAGATGTTTTGTATTTTAATGTATCATGATAATAGTACCAGTTGGCTGGCTGGTTTACAGGTTTAAGTACAAATAAATAAAATACCCACTTAAAAAAAATTTGTCCTCAACACTACCATCCCCTCCCCTCCAATGTACTATCCTCTCTCTTTTCTCCTTCCTGAAATATTAGGGAGCTAGCCACTTAGATATAAATGCCCCAGGCCCACCCCACACCTACTGAATTTCTGTAGGGGAGATCCTAGCATTAATTAAAAACAAAACCTCCATGATTAATTCTGATGTTGACCACTTGGCTAAGAATCTCTGCTATAAACTATCTTTTTCACTCTGGTGGCCTATCTCTACAAAAATAGTGAATTTCCAGTGAAATAAACTCTAGCTAGCCTCCTCACTTCTATTCAGTTGTCTAGTTGACAACAGTAGTTTGTGGCAGGACTGGTACCAACATACAACACCAAAACCAGGAAACAAAACAAAGAAACTGAATAGAACATTTAGTAACCTACTCAAGAGGGAGTGCTACTGTAGCGTGCAATGGTTGCATTTGTTTTCACAAAGCAATCACCAAATGTCAACAGAAATATGTATTAAAGAGACAGTAGAACCTCTTAGATAGATAGGTCCTACCTATCTACTCAATACTGAAACCCAATTATTAAATTTTATTTTAATCTTTACAAGTTTGATTCAAATACTCACTACACTTTTCTTTTAGTTCATTGTTTCTAGTTTGTTTGTTCTTCACTGACAGCTATTTTTTTTAATTTATTTTTTATTGGTGTTCAATTTACTAACATACAGAATAACCCCCAGTGCCCGTCACCCATTCACTCCCACCCCCCGCCCTCCTCCCCTTCTACCACCCCTAGTTCGTTTCCCAGAGTTAGCAATCTTTATGTTCTGTCTCCCTTTCTGATATTTCCCACACATTTCTTCTCCCTTCCCTTATATTCCCTTTCACTATTATTTATATTCCCCAAATGAATGAGAACATATAATGTTTGTCCTTCTCCGACTGACTTACTTCACTCAGCATAATACCCTCCAGTTTCATCCACGTTGAAGCAAATGGTGGGTATTTGTCATTTCTAATAGCTGAGTAATATTCCATTGTATACATAAACCACATCTTCTTTATCCATTCATCTTTCGTTGGACACCGAGGCTCCTTCCACAGTTTGGCTATTGTGGCCATTGCTGCTATAAACATCGGGGTGCAGGTGTCCCGGCGTTTCATTGCATTTGTATCTTTGGGGTAAATCCCCAACAGTGCAATTGCTGGGTCGTAGGGCAGGTATATTTTTAACTGTTTGAGGAACCTCCACACAGTTTTCCAGAGTGGCTGCACCAGTTCACATTCCCACCAACAGTGTATGAGGGTTCCCTTTTCTCCACATCCTCTCCAACATTGGTTGTTTCCTGCCTTGTTAATTTTCCCCATTCTCACTGGTGTGAGGTGGTATCTCATTGTGGTTTTGATTTGTATTTCCCTGATGGCAAGTGATGCGGAGCATTTTCTCATATGCATGTTGGCCATGTCTATGTCTTCCTCTGTGAGATTTCTGTTCATGTCTTTTGCCCATTTCATGATTGGATTGTTTGTTTCTTTGGTGTTGAGTTTAAGAAGTTCTTTATAGATCTTGGAAACTAGCCCTTTATCTGATATGTCATTTGCAAATATCTTCTCCCATTCTGTAGGTTGTCTTTGAGTTTTGTTGACTGTATCCTTTGCTGTGCAAAAGCTTCTTATCTTGATGAAGTCCCAATAGTTCATTTTTGCTTTTGTTTCTTTTGCCTTCGTGGATGTATCTTGCAAGAAGTTACTATGGCCGAGTTCAAAAAGGGTGTTGCCTGTGTTCTTCTCTAGGATTTTGATGGAATCTTGTCTCACATTTAGATCTTTCATCCATTTTGAGTTTATCTTTGTGTATGGTGAAAGAGAGTGGTCTAGTTTCATTCTTCTGCATGTGGATGTCCAATTTTCCCAGCACCATTTATTGAAGAGACTGTCTTTCTTCCAATGGATAGTCTTTCCTCCTTTATCGAATATTAGTTGCCCATAAAGTTCAGGGTCCACTTCTGGATTCTCTATTCTGTTCCATTGATCTATGTGTCTGTTTTTGTGCCAGTACCACACTGTCTTGATGACCACAGCTTTGTAGTACAACCTGAAATCTGGCATTGTGATGCCCCCAGATATGGTTTTCTTTTTTAAAATTCCCCTGGCTATTCGGGGTCTTTTCTGATTCCACACAAACAAATTATTTTAAGATTTGTGTGGAATCACTGACAGCTATTTTAGACCTTACACAGACCAGCCAACAATATATGCATTCCTTACACATTTACTCACATATGGGCTGTGCTTTAAAAAAAACTTTTTAAGTAATGAAATGGATTTGGCCAATATATAAGGATGCTGTTTAACTAGAGATCACTACAGGCTACAGTTAAAGACAAAGAGTTACTACCTAAGGATAAACATTTGATTATGGCATTTTAAACTCCAAGAAAATGCCATATAAGACAAAAACTTTTGTGTGGAGCACAGCTATCCAGACCTGTTTCAAATATCTTAAGAATACTTGGGACTTTGGGATCCCTGGGTGGCGCAGCGGTTTAGCACCTGCCTTTGGCCCAGGGCGCGATCCTGGAGACCCGGGATCGAATCCCACGTCGGACTCCCAGTGCATGGAGCCTGCTTCTCCCTCTGCCTGTGTCTCTGCCTCTCTCTCTCTGTGTGACTATCATAAATAAATTTTAAAAAAAAAATTAAAAAAAAAAGAATACTTGGGACTTTGTCTATAAATAAAACAAAAAGTATTTTCTTCACACTACATAGTGAAAGCAATACACACACTTGTAAAAAAACAAAACAAAACATCCCTACAGTATTTATATGAGAAAGGATTAGTATCTATACTATATTTAGAATAATATAAATTGGAAAAAAAAAACCCTTAAGAGTCAACAGATAAATGGATAAAGAACAAAATAGAATTTTTATAGGAAGAAATTAGTTAACTAATATGGAAAAATACTCATGTTCACTATTAAAAATGCATATTAAAACATTTTAAAACTATTAAATCTACCAAAAATATTAAGAAGCTGACACCTGCAAGGCTCTAGTATACATATTACACAACTATTTTTGAGAGCCACTGGCTGTATTTCAGGAATCATTATAAAAGGTCTTTATTCGGGATCCCTGGGTGGCGCAGCGGTTTGGCGCCTGCCTTTGGCCCAGGGCGCGATCCTGGAGACCCGGGATCGAATCCCACGTCGGGCTCCCGGTGCATGGAGCCTGCTTCTCCCTCTGCCTGTGTCTCTGCCTCTCTCTCTCTCTCTCTCTGTGGGACTATCATAAATAAATAAAAATTTAAAAAAAAAAAAAAAAAAAAAAAAAAAAAAAGGTCTTTATTCTGTTACTGAAGTATCCCACTTTGGGAATTTAAGGTTATTTTAAAAAGTTATCTAGATTAAGAACTTGACACAAAAAATTCATTAATGTTCTATTAATAATAAGGCTGAAGGATTAGAAACCAATTGTCTAACAGAAGTGGAATAGTTTTAATAAATTATGCTTCAAAAATAATAATGTATGCAGGAATACAGAAAAATGTTTATGATTTGTGAAGTGAATAAAGCAGACACATGGAACTATAATTTGAAGCTTCTACTATTTGCTAAGAGATACAAAGATAAAAGACATAGTTCCTATCATTATGAGCTCTAAATATTTTATTTTAATTTATTCATTTGAGAGAGAGAAAGAGAGACAGAGTGAGTGCACGTGTGCACAGCACACAAGCAGGGAGAGCAGCAGAGGAACAGGAAGAAGTAGACTCTCCACTGAGCAGGGAGCCCAATGCAGGGCTTGATCTCAGGGTCCTGGGAGATCATGACTTAAGCTGAAGGCAGACGCTTTACTAACTGAGCTACCCAGGTGCACTAAGAGCTCTGTTTAGAAGGAAAGACAGACCTGATAACAGACAAAATACAACAGGATAATGGCCATGACAGAGGCTTGTATAAGACGTTACAGAGGTACATGTGAAGGCAACCATCTTACACAAGTGTAAGAGAAGATACAGAGCTGAGTTCTAAAAAAATGAACAAGGATGAACTAGTTGGAGAAGGGATAAGAAGAGAAAGAAAAGAAACTCTGTTTTAGAGAACATGCATGTGCAAAACAATAGAGAGGAAGAGCCTGGCACACTTTGAATTGTAGGAAGCTCCATGTGGAACGAAAGCAGAATGTAGCAGAGTGATGGTAATGGTAAGTAATGTTAAGTTCAGGAAGAAAACATAAAAGGTCATGCAAAAGACTCTAGATTTTATCCTGAAAGCCATGGGGGAATACAAAAGCATTCTAAAGTGAGGGCACATGCAACATAGTGAGATTTATGTTTTTGCATGTCCATTTTGGCCAGAAGCCCCATCAGTGCTGTCTTAAGTGAGGTGTAGGGGTACACAGTGGCACTAGAGAACTTTTTCAGGTGATGGAAATTTTGTTCTTCCTTCTATTTGTCAAAACACAAACCTATGTAGGCTTAAAATGAGTTATGAGATGTAAACTAAACCTCAAAATTTGATTAAAAAATACAGCAAAACAATCACTCAAGCAGCAGAATGGAAAACGGGATCAGAGGGGAGTGAGATGGGGAGATGAAATAATCTGAAATAATATAGGCAAGAGCCGATGAAGGCTAGAACTGAGATTGTGGGGAAGTGGAGGACAGTATATTTGAACACTATTAAAAAGGTAGTAAAATCAATCAACAGAATGACTGGATATGGAAAGGCAGGACAAAGAAAAGAATGAAGGCTGACTTTCAGGTTCCCAGCTTGGGTGACTATGTGATGGTGAGGAGAAAGAACAAGTTAAATAGAGAATGATAATGAGTTCTGCTTTGAATCTGCGGAGTAACAGGAGACACATCAAGATGCAGATGGATGCACACACAGGTCAGGAGACAGGACATGGAGAGGTGACATCATGGTGGTTGTTGGTGTTAACAACTATATCTGAGTGTTACGTGTTAGACCAGAGTGAAAGGGAACATTGAAAAATGAAGAGTTAATTTCATGAAATGATTTGGGTTTTTTTCTCTCATTGTGTTGTTACAAAGTTATTTGCATGACAATATTTTTAAAGCCCAACACTGGCTTAAAGGTAAAACAACAAATAACAACCACAAAGATGAATGCAAAACAAATAGAGAATTTGATCAAACAAGTCTTCTTTAACAGAACTTTACAGCCTGAACTGAGGCATGACGTTTGATCCCTTCCTTAGCTGTGGAACTAGTAGCTTGAGGAAGTGGGGAGACTATGAGGCTCATAGGAGCAAAGTTCATGGGGAGCCCTCGCACTGCCCAGATGAAAAACAGCACTATTTGAACAAAAGAGACTATTAGGAAAATTCTACAGTTTTGTGAACATGAAGCCATGTAGCTCAGGTGTGCTTGGTGTACTTATCAAAACCTAGGGGAAAAATGCTCACAGGCGACCACATTTAAAAGATTTTCAAAGGTCAATTACCACTAGCTTTATACTTTCCCCAAATTTACATTTTTTTGTGGAGGAAATTTATACTTATTACAATAGGAAAAAGAAATCAAACAAAACATACAAACATACAAAGTAGGAATCATTTCATTTCCTGAGCACACATTTTGCCATACCGGGTACATTCCAGGCCTTGAAGATGCATTCTGCAACCTCGTGTCCTGGGGTGGCAGATGGTCAGGCATCTGTGGCTCCGACCCAAAGTCTTTCATCTTCTGAAGCTGTTCTTTTTGTTCCCTGTGAACAAATAAAATTGCCATGGTACATTAGGCATGTTTACTCCATTCCTAAGTGACTACAATTGATAACAAAGAACAAAAAAGAGACCTAAAATCCTTGTTCTAAAATCCTCTCAGTGCCCACAGAGCACAGGCAGGATAACATTCTTTTGCCTATATGTAGCTAACTGACCAGTCATCTACAACCTATAAACGACTACAAATTATCAAAGATCTTCAAGGGCAGATTCTATAATCTGCCTCATTAGTCTATTCTAAAATATCATCTACTTGTCATGTTTTTCTTTCATTGAACAAAAAGTTGTCTCACTATGTCTTTTGTTCAATACTCTCTAGACCAAAGGTTGCAACATGGTGGCCAAATATGACCTAGAAAGCGATTTTTTTTTTATTTTTTGAAATTTGGCTTTCACATCAGTTTTAAAAATCTGAATTAGCTGCCATTATTTACAAAGCAAAATATTTCATAGATAAATTCAAATTTTAAAGGGATTTGGTAACAATGGGTTTAAGTTCCCACATGCCAATGATGAGCTGACAGGAATAGTGGCTGTCCACTTTAGATGAAGCGGTTTGCCACAATCCTCACCACATTCAGTAAGTAGTTATTCTGGCCCATTTTTACTCATTTTAGTTACCTGTCTAGTTTTTGTGGATATTTTAGTTTATGGCCCTGCTGTATACAGTGAGAACAAATGTCAGCCTATACCCTTAAAAACGGTACTTCATATTCCTAAAGAGTAATTACACAACTCTTCATGCTTTTCTTCAAATCTCTGGTCAAATTCCTTTTTTTTTCTTTTTTAACTTTTCCTTACAATGCCCACCTTAAACAGGTATAACATCTACTGTAAGCTCTTCGGACCTTTTATAGTTTTTTCCCTACATTGGGTATAGTGACCCAAATAGACATAAAGGGTCAAATATAGAAAAAGTTTATTTTCTGCCTCACATAAATCATATTATAACTTTACACCATCACAACATAGCTTACTTGTATTCAGCAATGACAATTCTTATCCATCACTTCATATTTTAATTAGGTTTATATTGCCTAGAAAGAGCTTTAAAAAAAAGGATGGTGAAGAAGAAGCACCTTTTTATACAGCATTTCCATATAAAGCAGTAATAGATGAAAAGGAAATTTTAAAATGAAAGGAAAGAAATCTTGGCAGCTTGGTAACACCAATCAGCTTGGTGTTCTCCATAAACAAAACAGATTTTAGAGTTGGACAGACTGCACTGAAATTCTGGGTTTGCCACTGAATAGCCAAGTGGACTTAACCTCTATGAGTCTTAGTGTCATCTGTGAAGTGAGGATACTATCTACTTCTCTTTGCAGGCCTTTGAGATAAAACGATATGAGACAGGAGAACTGAGATAACATACACTAAGTTATTAGCACAGTGCTCAGTACACAGTGGGCTTTAAATTAAAGGTGTCTATAACTTAAAAACGAACAGTGTAGTAACTAAATATTCTCTAGCATGCTTTCACATCTTCAAGAGTAATCTAGAAGAGTCTAATCTTTCAGAGCGTATCTTCTATAGACAGAAATCTGTTATGCTGCCTGAAACATCAGATCTTCCATCTTTACCTACAGGTATTTTTCCTCACTACACTTTTCTATTCATAAAGCTTCAGTTATAATTTCAATTGGTATAATCCACAAATGCAGACTAGAATTAAAAAATGAAGGAAATATAATACACTGGAATATATCAAATCCTAACCATTAATTTATTTTCTCAAAACATTGTTAATTCCTAAGAAATTACTCAAAAAGCTTACAATCTAACAATGACTCCTAAATTCTTATTTCAGGATATAGTTGGTTTAAGGATTAAATGCGTATATACTAAGTATTCAGTATAGTTCCTAGTACATAGTAAGCATTCAATGTTAGCTTTTTAAAAAAATTTTGTTATTGCTACTACCCAGGAAGCATTATGGAGATACCTATACAGAGTTGGGTGACTGTTTATCAAGAAATCCAAATTCTATTCTCCATTTCGCAAAGAAAATATTTGATTATGCAGAAACAAGTAACATCCTCAAGTAGAGATATCTGCTTCTAATTATACGGAAAGATAAAGCACCCCAGAAAGAAAGTAACAATGATTAGACAAATCTGAGGACACTTTAGGTAAACCATTCTTAGCTTCAACAGAGAAAAACACTTCCCAAAGTTTTATCAAAGATTAGTGAATATGAAGTCTATCAGATCTAATACCAAAGAACAAATGCCTCCTGGGGAAAAAAAAAGATGTTACATATGAGCTCCATGAAATCCAGAGCACTGGAGAGTTGAAGTTTGACACCTGAAACATGCATAAGCATGGTATGTCAGCAACACATCCATAAAAGCCAAGAATGGCTATCAAATTTTCACATTTCAGGACATAAGCTTACAATTAACACAGTTCCTAAATATATATCCTAACCCTAAACAGTACTGAATGGCCAGGTAATAATTAAAATTACGAGATAAGAACTTGAAGCAAAATGATTCCATTCAAATATATCACATCACTTTAAAAGAGCAGTTTGAATGTGGTTTTGACTAAAAGAAATGATCTTAAGTAGTCAACTTACCGAAGCATTTTCAGTTCTTGTGCAGCTTTCAAAATGATTTCGTGCTGCCTCTGACTGAGAACCATTACCCCTCCAAGGCCTTGGTCAGAGTCTAAGTTTGTATCCGACCCCATCATTTCAGAAGAATGATGTGAGGAGGGCATATGTTCCGCCATGGGGGAATGTCTATCCACATCAGATGGGTACCATCTGTCTGACAACCGTTCTCTTTCCCAGTCCATTCTGTCAGGGATATAATCTCGCTTTTCCCGCCATGTATCTCCTCTTTCTGGATACTCTCGGATCCTCAACTCACCCCTATCACGAAAATCTCGATCATACCCATGGTCTCGATTTCTTTCTTCTCTCCATCTATCATCCCGATATCTATCCAAAGGTGGAAGAGGTGGGAGGGGTGGTAAAGGTGGAAGAGATGGAATATCCCGTTCACGAAACTGTGATTCTTGTTCATCCAGTGGTCTCCCATAATCTCTGTCCCACTCATTATCCAAATTTCTATCATACATATCCATGGGTCTTCCAATCCGATCCACATCCCTGTCCAAGTCCCTGTCCATTTCCCTGTTGTAGTCCTCATCCATATCCTGATCTCTCTCCCAATCATCCCACCAAGGGCCTCGTCTATCTCCATCATGAGATCGAGATGGTGGTGCTGAGAACCTGTCCTCTCTGTTATATGGATCTAGTGTATCATCTTGATAGTCACGTTCACATTCTCTCCAGTATCTTTCTCTATCCCAATCATCAAGTCTTTCTCGTTCCATTGGAGCATTTCTACCATCTAAAGGGAACTCTTCATGCCCTCTCTCTTCTCCATGGTTCCATGGGGCCCTAGGAGGCTCGTCTCGGTGATATGGATACATTTTTTCCCCACCATCTCCTGGTTCTGGTCTAAATGGACCTCTGTCACGACCGAAATCTGGTCTTCCCAGTCCCCTTTCCCTACTGCCAGGCCCTCGGGGTGGTCCCCTCTCCCTACTCCCGGCTCTTCGTGGTGGTACTCTCTCCCTACTCCCAGCCCTCCGAGGAGGTCCTCTCTCCTGACTGCCAGCCCTCCGAGGTAGTCCCCTTTCTCGGCTGCCAGCTCTACCTCTGTCCTGGCTGCCTTGTAGACCACCTGGCACTTTCTCCCGATTGCCTCCTGGCCTCATTAACCCTCTGTCCCGGCTGCCTTCTCCTCTATTCATCTTCTCTCGACTGTCTTCTCTTCTACCCATCATCTTATCACGAAAGTCTTCTTGCTTGACCAACCCTGGGCCACGGCTGAGTGCCTGGCCTCGACCTCTATTTACTAGTCCTTTATCCCGTATGTCTTCCATTCTGTTTTGCCCCAGACCTCTGTAAGATGAGCTGCTGCCTCGATTGCCTTCTAACCTATTATCTCTGTTATCTGGCCGAGGTAGCCCTTTCTCTTGGCTGTTTTCTGAGTGGGGCAGACCAATACCCAAAGGTTTAAAATCATTATCTGCAGTTAATGATGATGATGTTGTCACTGCTGCTCCTCCCTCCATCCCCCCTGGTTTTGAGGGAAAAGCAGATTGAGAAGGTACAGGTTTATTTGCAAGGGATACAGGCTGAGTAACAGCTTGGGCTTTGTCCATTTGAGTCTCCATACTTTGAGAATTCGGGTCCCAATTAGAAGGCTCTATGGGCCCTTCCGAGACTTCGCTTTTAGGTGGCTCTTGTTGAGAGTCGCTTAGATTCTCATTTGACTGAGCCGCCTTGGCATCCTTTATATCTGCAGCAATGGAAAATGTAGCTGACTGCATTTTAAAATTCTTCTGCTGGTTACTATTGGTGTCTGCTAATTGTTCTTTGTTTCCTGAAAGAGGTTCTGCTTGTGACTTAGGTTGCGGCTGATGTTGCTGTCCAAAAGCTGGCTTGGGGCCTTTCCACTGTGGTCCACTCTGTCGAGGACTGAGGGATGTATTGGGGGTAATATAAAACTGAGATGCTGGCCCCCGGGGAATCATTCCCCATTTGCTTTTAGTGCCCTCTGTTGGGTGACCTTCATATCTGGGTCTTGGCCCATCGGGGCGATTTCCTTCAAAACGAGGCCCTTTGGGTCTCGGTCCTTCACACCTTGACCCTAAATCCTCAAATCTTCGAGGACCATCAAATCTACAAGTAAAACAAAAGATATTACTCAAGACAGTAAAGCAGAAAAAAAATATTCTCCATGTAAGAATATTTAAGGCAATCTGGCCTTAGAATTTGTTTACAGAAATGACTCTGTCAGTCATTAAATAAATCCTGAGGCATCTATCTTAGAATCAGTAAGCTAAAGTGGCAGTGCTCAGGTCTCAGGACAGGCTTTGGAAATCATGTCAGTAGTATTATCATAATTCACTTCAAAACATTTCCTGCGGCAAGTCACTGATATTTTAACTAAATTGTTAAAAAGCAATTATAAACATTGTGACTTAGTAGACAGAAAAGTCCACTCATTTTTAAGGGGGAAAAAATGCCACAGCTAATTCTGAGAGTATTTTCAGAATTAAAATATAAAAACTAAATAGGAAACAATTAACAAGGTAATTTAGGATGATTATAAATACTGTTGGAACTAACATTATCATCTGGACTGACAAAATTCAAAAAGACAGTAGCCAGCTATATCTTAGGAGTATGCCCTGACATTTTAAAGTCTGGACATCTTAAAGTCCTGAAATTTTGTTATGGACCTCCTTGCTTATTCAGTAAATTTTTAGTGCACATTCCTTGTCAAGCACTACAGTACATCCAAGGGATATACAAATAAAATGTCATCTGTGCCCTCAAAGGGTTTGCAATCAAGGAGAAAGAGAACCTAAATGTAAATAAGTGCCCAAAGGTGCAATGACAGAAGTCTATCTGAATATAACAAGGGCAAACAGAGGAGGTGATGGTTAATTCTACCAGGATAAGGGGAAGGTTGCTGTCCAATAAAGGCTTTATACAATATATGATGCTTAAATTAAGTCTTGAAGGACAAATTCTCTGAGGCCAGGCTAACAGAGTGCACTGGAGATAAGGTAAATGGACAGCAAAGACATCTAAGGTTAAGGAAGCATTGTGAGGAAAGGCAGGGAAGCACACTAGCACAACATGTCTCGAAGTGCAAACAGTTCAACATGGCTGAAACAAGAGGAGACAGAGTAGGGAGAGCTGGGAAAGGAGTGGAAAGGTAGAGAACTAAGAGACAAAGTAAAGAGTAGGCAAGAATCAATCTCCAGAAGACCCTGTATGCCTGTGTGGCAGAGACTACTATGTTCCTCCAATAGCCAGCCATTCCCCCTTTTCCTAGAGTAACTGAGCCTCTTCATTCTTAGCTGGACATAAAGCTAGCCAGCCTAAATACTCTCTTTTCCAAATTCTCCTGCACTAGAACTTGCAGCCATGTTCTGGCCAATGCGCTGAGAGTGAAAATGACCAGCACATCCTTCTGGGTCATACCCTTAAAGGGAAGGGCACATATTCCTCTTTATCATTTATCATTTCCATTTCATGCTAGCTTTGACATGGTAATGACACATCTTGGACCATGTAGATAAGGGCAATATACTAGGAGATAAAAATGAACAAATCAGGAGGAACCTGGATTCTTGACATTGTAGAGCCACCACATAAGTGCTGAGAAAGAATAAAACTCTAATTTATTAGAGCATGTGACTTTGGATCTCTGTTATCATAAATGAATTAATTCAGCTGGGTAAGAAGTTGGGAGTTACTTAATGAGACTTAGAGCCACTACAGATGGTTTGAATTTTAAAAGATTGCTCTAGCAGAAAAGTAGCAGATGGATAGGTGGGAAAAGTTTATTTAGAATTGTTTCTATAATTTGGGTAAGTGAAAGGGAAGCCTGTCCTAAGGCAGTGACTGACATGAAGATGCAGAGGAGATAAAAGTGAGAGAGATGTGAAGGAAGGTGAAATGGATAGGACTTTCTAACAGGTGAGATTAAAATGATAACGGAAGGGAAGGATTTACAATGATTCTAAGGTTTCTGTCTTAGGGCTAAATGGATGGTGATACTTTTCAGGATTTTAATGATAAATAGAAGAGTTTTTCTCTCATTGGTTTGGGAAATCAATGAGGAATAATAAATTCAGTTTCAGATAAATCATTTATTTTCCATTCCTGTTGACGTCAGATTTTGCTGGTCTAGAAGTCTTAGTTTCAAAGGGAGGAGGGAATGCTCCCATCAGGGGAAACAACAATAACTCCATTAAACTCAAGATTGCCACCTGGCTACTTTGGGTTCTGAATCAACAGGCGAAGAAGGGAGTGACTGGCCCTGGGCTGCAAGGGGGAAACTGCACACTGAAGGTAAGAAGGAATATGTCTGGAATGGAGATCCTCTAGGACACCTCTTAGCACTTCCATGTCCTGTGATTAAAGTAAAAAAAAAAAAATTTACAATAGCTGAATTCAGACAGGACTGCCAACAGCCCAGAGCCTTCAAGAATGAAGGTTTGGGTCACTCCACCAGGCAAAAAACCAGGACCACCTGAGGTGCATGTGAGAACAAAGGGACTATGAAATGGGTTGTGGATAAAGGTTATTATAAATACCAACTATGGTTAGGTTACATGACCAATCGCAGAAAGAACTGTAACAGTTATGAGTAGTTCCTTCCTTATTTGATATGTTTAAATATGTCTTAGTCAAATTTCTTTGGTTGATTTTTCTTATCTAACATAAGATGTATTAATAATAGTTAATTTTGTATCTCAGAGTTTAAATTACAAAGTAACAAAGAAAGAGTGTGAACCCAGCTGGAAGAATGAAGATTTCACCAAAGACAAAAAAGGGACTTTGTATCCTTTTCTGGGGAAAAGGTAAGAATCTTTTTTCAGTTGTCCAGAGATAAGTATTTTATGTCATGCAAAAATCTCCCTTGTGACCCATCCTAATCAGAAACATATAAGGGAACTCTGGGAAAGAACATATTAGTGAACTCCACTACAGCCTAGCCAAATTGACACCACACAGACTCCTCACAAGAAATTTCAATATACATAAACCCATTATAAACAGAAAAGGGATCACCAGCAGATGAGAATTTTGCTTTTAAATTCTAAAAGACAAAGAGCACATGTGAATGGTAACATATGGAGCAAGAAGAAGCTGCAGTTTAGAATGCTGGAAGTAGAAAGGGATACAATAAAAATGGAGTTGGGGGCAGCCCAGGTGGCTCAGCGGTTTAGCGCCACCTTCGGCCCAGGGCGTGATCCTGGAGACCCGGGATCGGGCCCCTGGGCTCCCTGCATGGAGCCTGCTTCTCCCTCTGCCTGTGTCTCTGCTGCTCTCTCTCTCTGATGAATAAATAAATAAAATCTTAAAAAAAGGGATACCTGGGTGGCGCAGCGGTTTAGCGCCTGCCTTTGGCCCAGGGCGCGATCCTGGAGACCCGGGATCGAATCCCACGTCGGGCTCCCGGTGCATGGAGCCTGCTTCTCCCTCTGCCTGTGTGTCTGCCTCTCTCTCTCTCTCTCTCTCTCTGTGTGTGTGACTATCATAAATAAATTAAAAAAAAAAAATCTTAAAAAAAGGGGGGGGAGGGTTGGTTTGCTCACAGAAACCTAGATAGTCAAAATTCTAGATACCATGAAGGACAAGACTAAGAGTTGGGGTTAAAAATATATAAGTTAAAATCTATAGTCGGAAACATCAACCAGACTTTCTCTAGGCTGAATGTCCCTAATTTCTTGAATCTGAGAGTCCTCTAACATTAGCAGACAGTTCTTTGCCCTACCACCTCAAACAAAGCCTGAATTTGCTGACTGGGAGCAATAATAGCTAATAACCCCTTCATATGCATACAGTTTTCAGTTAGCTTGTTGGTGTCCCCAACTCTTAAATATAAATGATAACCAAGGATCACTAGATATTTGAGGAATGTCTCCAATATGAAAGGAAGAGACCAAAGGTAAACAGGTCATAAATCTGGAGAAAACAGAGATAATGCAAAAAACAGAAGATAACTTTTTAAAAATCCTCAAATAACATCCCCAGAAAGATTCTTAAAGATACTGTGCTATAAATCAATTTGCTATACATAAAAAAGGATGAGAACCAAAAGAACTGTGGAACATTTTTAAAATTCTCCAAATAAAATGCAATGAAAGAATTAGCAGTATTTCGAAGTACAACCAAATGAAAGAGAAAAAGACAAATATAATCAATCTAGCAGGTCCAAAAACTTACAAATGAGGCATTCCAGAAAAACAGAAAACAAGAAAAACATTTATAAAGAAATAGCACAAAGGTTTAAGAGTTAAGAGACTCTAATCTCCAGACAGAAAGGGCCTAGCTCACTAAGTACCAAATATAACTAGTAAAACAAAAACCCACTATGAACTTTTAGAATACCAGGGTGAAAAAGTGTTTCTGGCAAAGGGAGAAGTCACCTAATTAGGAAAAGAATCAGAACAGTATAGCACCTACACTAAGTAACAGAAGAAAATAGAATGATGACCCTAAAACCTTGAGGAGTAATTATGTTCAACATCAGTATGTGGTATGTAAATGGTATTAAACAGTTTGGTATTAGCATTAAAACAGACATACAGATCAATGGAACAGAACTGAGAGCCCCAAAATAAACCCACACATATATTGTCAATTACTTTATGACAAAGGAGCTAAGAATATATAATGGAGAAAGGACAGTCTCTTCAATAAATGATCCTGGGAAAACCGAACAGCCATATACAAAAGAATGCAACTACAGTGCTATCTCACACTATACACAAAAATTAACTCAAAATGGATTAAAGACTTGAAAGTAAGACCCCAAACCATAAAACTCCTAGAAAAAAACACAGGTGGTAAGCTCCTTGACATAGGTCTTGGTAATGATTTTTTTGAATCTGATATCAAAAACAAAAAGGTGGGACCACACTAAACTACCAAGCTTCGGTACAGCAAAGAAAACCATCAACAAAATGAAAAGGTGACCAACTGACTGGGAAAAAATACTTACAAATATTATATCTCATAAGGGGCTAACATCCAAAATAAACAACTCATATATACTCTAGCGAAAAAACACTCTGATTAAAAGATGGGCAGAAGATCTGAACTGATATTTTTCCAAAGACGACATACAGATGGCCAATAGGTATATGAAAAGATTTTCTACATTATTTATCATCAGGGAGATGCAAATCAAAACCACAATGAGATATTACCCCACACCTGTTAGCATGGCTATTTTCAAAGACTAGAACCAATACATGTTGGCGAGGATATGGAAAAAAGAGCACTCTTGTAAATGGCTGGTGGGAATGTAAATTGGTTCGGCCACAAGGAAAACAGTATGAAGGTTCTTCAAAAAATTAAAAGTAGAACTACCATGTGACCCATCAATTTAACTCCTGGGTATTTATATCTGAAGAAAACAAACAAACAAAAAACTAACTTAAAAAGATACATGCATCCCTGTATTCACTGCATCACTGCAGCATTATTCACAATAGCCAAAATATGGAAACAACCTCAGTGCCCATCAATGGAAGAATGGGTAAAGAAACTGGATACTGAACTGAATATTATTCAGCCATAAAAAAGAATGAAATCTTGCCACTTGTGACAACATGGATAAACCTTGAAGGCATTATGCTAAGTGAAATTAAGTCTGACAAATGCTGTATGATCTTATACGTGGAATGCAAAAATAAATAAATAGGAAAAACCCAAGCTTATCAATACAGAGAATAGGCTAGTAGTTGCCAGAGGCAGGGGTGGGGCATGGGAGAAATGGGTGAATTAATTTTGTTTTTAGTTTAAATAAATTAAATTTTAAATGCTCAACTTCAAATTCTATATCCAAATTATTCATCAAGTGTGAGGTTAGAATAAAAACATTCTCAGACACACTAGACTCAGAAAATGTACCTCTAACCCATGATTTCTCAGTAAGTTACTTGAGCATGCACTCTGGGAAAAAGAGTCACTAAATCACAAACAGGAAGCCATGAGATTCAGTAAACCGTGAATCCAATCCAGGAGGACAGTCAAGGAAAATGCTGGAGTAACAGCCATATATATGGCAGATCTTTTGAGCAACCAACCACCCAACCTGCCTAGGTGTAAAGCAAGAAGATGCATACATTTTGGAGAGAGAGCTCCTCAGGAAAAAAAGGGTGGTGCTTCTGGGACTGGGGTTGGAGAATTATTTTAAACATTTTTCAAGAAGACAATTAGAAATCCTAGAGAAGTCATTACAGTAAAGAAAATATAACACATTGCTTATCTCTACAACAAATATTTTTGCTCATCTAATAACAGTGATATAAATATATTAGGCAGATGAGGTTAGAGTAGTGTAAGAGCTAAATCTATATCAGACCCGGAAGTAAATATATAATATCTAAAATGTGTAAATCAAGAAAGTAGGAGCATTATCATTTAGTGGTAGGAAGGTAACTACCAAAAGAAACAGCTAAAGAATTAAAAGATGTCATTAGAAAACACATCTAAGCTGGCTATTTTTCTTGATTTTTAAAAACTATGGTATGTACATACCACTTTGATAAGAATAGAAAATGAATTTCTTTAAGTGGCACAGAGAGATTAGCCCTAACCAAGAGAAAGAAGGGCTTCTTTTGAGGCTAGAAGATGAGGATAGTAGAGTAAGGTAAACATAAGGGCAGAAAGTGAGTTTCACTTGGCCTGAAAGCCTTGATTTTCTCTGGGAGTCAGGAAGCTAAATTAAAGCTACAAAGTAAAATTAAAATGTTTGTGGAGACCAAAAAAGCAGCACTAGTGCAGATGGTCTCTGCAAAGCAGCGAAGGCTTGGCACAGTTATTGTTGGGCAAAGGGAAAGGAGCTGACCAAAGACTTGTCAAAGGATAATAGCAATGCTTAGGATGGAGACCACTTATTTACCTATTTATAATACTGTTTCAGAGCTTATGATGGTTTAGTTCCTTTTCTTGAAGTTACATTTATTAACTCAAAGTGCCTGGAAAAACACCTTAGACCATTAAAGTCATGTAAAGCAATCTGTTTGTATTTGATTCAGCAATGATTACTTCATATAAATGAAAAGAGAAGATTATCCTCCACAAGGAAGAGTCAGAAGAACCCTTGTCCACTCATTACCCAGTATTATAAACAAATTTAAATAAGAATGAACTGCCTTCCTCACCAAATTGTGAATGTCTTCAGAATTTTATCTATAACTAAGACATTCTGGCATAAGCACCAGTGATTTAATCTGACACGTCAGGTATTATGTTTGTGATGGAAATAAATGGTACTTAAGGAGTTCACAGTCCATGGGAAAATGGAGGCAAGTAAATCAACAATCAGAACACAATTTGATAAAATGGGATGTGTTGGCTTTATTTACTGAAGTATGTCCATTGTCTGACTCACTGAAGGATCTCAACATATAATTACTGAATTGCTCCCTGCCCCCTAGGGTAAGAAAAATAGGAATTAGCAAAGTAAAAACTGACAGGAAAGGAATTCCAGACAAAGAGAAGAGCACGTGTCAAGGCCAGAGGAAAGGATGAAGGAAGCAAGAGGCACTAAAAGATGTGCAGATAAGGAAGAAGAGAATCCAGGGGCAAAGTTGTAAAAGGTTATGAACTCAATACTGCAAGCATCATGCCTGCAAATACAACATGCAGTTTCCATGAAAGGGTAGGGTGCTTTGCTTTTAGATTAAATTGCTGATCAACAGCCAAGGGTCATCATTTTATTTTTATTTTGGGTGTTAGAAAATGTTAAAGCAATTGAAATATACTTTCAACACTACATGTAAATGGCAATTATTTATCAATACTGCACTTTCAAATTTTCAAAACTCAAGGCTGTAACAAAATGTTAGACTATCAAAACCTTTTGTATTTATAAAAGAATTTTTAAGCTTTTGGAAGAAATATATTTAGAGATACTCAATTTAAAAGTATGCACAAAAATAAGTCATGTTTACAACAATACAATGAAATGCTATGACCTTTTAACATATAAAAACATTTGAAATAAAGTACAAACATATATATATTCACTAATACAATCACATAAAAACACATGCATTGCCCATTGGTTAGATGAGAAGAAAAACAAATATTTGTTGTTTTAAATCTTTAGAAAATTTTTGTACAGTTAGGTATTTCATAAACTTCTAAAAAAATAAAAACCCTAAAACTAGATATGAAACCATTAGAGGTATGTATAAAAATTTTAGGATTTGACATAAAAAATAGACTTCAAATTGGGTATAAAAACTTAAGAGGTATGAAAAAATACAAAATACCCTTAAACAAGATAACATCTTATTGTCACAATAATTACATAAACATAAATCAGCTGACCATGGGAATTACAAAATGTTAAATTCTAGAATCAAATTCTTGCCCTTTTAGTTTTCATGTGAGATAATTTTTCTAATTATTTTCTAATATATATATATATATACAACCAAGATCCTGAAGTCAAAATCCAACCCCTGCCAAGTATTATCTCTATAGTAGGAACAACCATGACAAATGGAAACATAGATAAAAAATTTAGTATTTATAGTCCCTTGCTAATCCTAATAAAGTAGGTACAGAATGGAAGAGGTGAGTAATTCCAATCTAAAAACCAATAAAAAAGTATGTGTGACAGATCAGAAGTCAATATATTACAAAGATTTCAATTCTTCTGCAAAACAGTCAATAGATTCTATGCAATGTTTATCAAAATTATAGGTTTCTGAAAACTGACAAGGTGATTCTAAGCATTACATGGGAAACACAGAGGACCACAAATAGTCAAGTCAATCTAGATTGGGAGTCAGCAAACCATACGGCCCATGGGCCAAATCCAGTTAAGAGTGTTTTGTTTTGTTTTGTTTTGTTTTACAATTTTAAAGGTGAAAAATAAAAGAATGAAAAATATTTAATATAAACCAAACATGGCCTGCAAAGCCTAAAAATATTTCTCATCTGGCCCTTCAGAGAAAAAGTCTGCCAACCTCTGATCTAGAAACACAGAATTGGAGGACTTACACTCAGAGACATCAAGATTTATTACAAAGCTACAGTAATTAAAACAGGACACTTATGCAAGGATAGACAAATAGAATCCAGAAACAAACCCACACATAGAGTCATCTGACCCATAATGAAGGAGATAGTACCAAAGTAGTAAGAAAAAGTTAACTTTTTCAATAAATGGTGCTGGGGTCAACTAGATAGCCATATGAAAAATAATAAACCATGAACCCTGCCTCATATTATATATCAACAATCAACTCTATAAATTGTTGATTTAAAAATAAAAGATAAAACAACAAAAGATAAAATAGGTTAATGTGTTCATGGCCTTGGGGCAAATAAACAAAGATTTCTTAAAACACAAAAAAGCACTAATAACTATAAAGGAAAGGGTCAATAAATTCGACTACTAAATTAAAATCAATAATTTCTATTAATCAAAAGACACCACTAACCTTTGAGGCTCCTCTGGGTTCACTGCATCCTAGTTTTAGAACTGTTTTGTTTTTATTTTTGTTTTGACAGTCTATTATAGTCATACCTGTCAGAATGGCCAAAATCAAAAGAGAAGAAACAACAGCTATTGGTGAGAATTTGGAGAAAGGGAACTGTTGGTATTGGAATGCAAACTGGTATAGCCACTAGGGAAGACAGTATGGAGGTTCCTCAAAAAGTTAAAAGGAGAACTACCCTTTGATCTAGCAATCGCACTACTAGATATTTACCCAAAGAATACAAAAGTACTAATTTAAAAGTTATGCACCCCAATGTTTACAGCAGCATTGTCTACAGTAGCCAAATTAGGGAAACTGCCCAAGTGTCTATCAACTGATGAATGGATAAAGAAGATATGAGGTGTGTGTGTGTAATGGAATATTACTCAGTCATAAAAAGAATGAAATCTTGCTATTTGCAAGGATGTGGATAGAGCTAGAGAGTATTATGCTAAATGAAATGTGAGTCAGAGAAAGACAAATACCATATGATTTCATTCATGTGGAATCTAAGAAACAAATGAGTAAATGGAAAAAAATAGACAAACCAATAAAGACTCTTCCTTTTCTTTTTTTTTTTTTTTAAAGTATGCTCTACACCCAACATGGGGCTTGAACTCTCAACCCTGAGATTTAGAGTCCCATGTTCTACCTGCTAAGCCAGCCAGGAGTCCCCCAAGAAACAGGCTTTAACTATAGAGAACAAATTGATGGCTACCAGTTTATTTAACCCAGTGATGGATTAAACAGGTGATAGGGATTAGGAAGTGCACTTGTACTTCCTTATCACATATCCAGTGATAAGCACTAGATGTTGTTTATTAGTGTTGAATCACCATATTATAATACCTGAAACTAATATTACACTTATGTTAACTAACTAGAATTTAAAGAAACACTTAAAAAAATAAACAAAAATAAACAGTTCTAAGGATTGACATTTCATGACTTTTTTTTTTTTTTTTTTTTTTTACAGGCTTTTCCCAAGAACAAAGAGAAAACTTACCTCTAAAAAAATAGAATAAAACTTATATTATCATGCAATTACTATTTGGGTCCACTCTTTTCACAAATCTAAGATACATTATGGGATCCTATGGGATTTTTTTTCTGTATCTTAAAAACATTCTGCAATTTCTTTATCCTAGAATTCTTATTCATCTTACTCATTAATTATCCCCAACTATGCCACAGAAGATTAAAATATGAAGACAATGAAGGAATGATGGATTTGCCTAAAGGATGAAGCAAAGGTAGAAATAACTGTCATCTCACTCCACTTTGTATTACCCAAAATCTTACAGCCTACTTTTAGGCTTCTCTGAACACAATTGAGAAATGAGAAACTTTCAGAATGGCAAAAAGTGAGAGAGAAAGCTGTGTCAAAATAAAAAAATAAACACAGAGACAGAAGCACTCTAGGCTCTAATAAATGTGAAACTGATCGCATCAGTAAAATCTCCAACTCTGAGTCCTCATATGACAGCACTCTAGATGAATATTCTCAAACTCAATATTTGATGAGTGAACAATATATTTCTAAGGACAGAAAGGAAATGTAGTACTGCCATCCACTTGGTTATTAAACTGGAAGGATGTTATCACATAATATTTTCTGCCAAGAACCTGGATCATTCTGCTTTGCCAGAAGAATGTGTGACAGGATTATTTGATCTTTTATATTTATGTGCCAAAATTTACTCGATGCAGAGTTTTGCTCTTATAAAACTTTTATAAAAATTTCTAATAAGTTGTTTTTCACTATTCCTTTGTTGTTACTTCTGTAAGTTATTTGTAAAATGACTTTAAAATTTAAAAAAGTAAAAAGGATCCTCTGGATCTATATACTTTTTTGGTATACTGAGGATAAGAAAAAGGGTTATAGAATGACAAATAGTTGAGACAGTCTAGACACAGAATAATATCTAGTATACACAAGGAACTCCTACAATTCAATACATTACCCGATAGAAAAGCTGGGAAAAGACCTCAATCAACATTTCATAAAAGAGGAAATTCAACTTAACAATAATCAAATGGACAGAGAAGTTAGCTTCATTTGTCATCAGAGAAGTACAAACTAAAGTCATACTTAAAATCTCACTAGACATCCATCAAAACGGCTAAAACTAAAAATTTAACAATACTAAGTGTTGATGAGGATGCAAAAAAACTGCTGGTGAGAATGTAAATAGACATAATCACACCAGAAAACTGTTTGGGGGCACCTGGGTGGCTCAGATGCTTAAACATCTGCCTTTGGCTCAGGTCATGATCTCCAGCTCCTGGAACTGAGCCCCGCATGGGGCTCCCAGCTCAATGGGGAGTCTGCTTCCCCCTTTCCCTCTACCATTCTCCCTACTTGTGCGCTTGCTCGCTCTCAAATGAATAAAAAAATCTTTAAAAAAAAAAAAGAAAAAGAAAAAAAAAACAACTGTTTGACAACATCTACCAAAGTAAAACCATACCTACCACCTGATCAAGCAATTCGAATCCTTGGTATATTTCTAAACAAAATTAAATACATGGCACACACACGCACACACCTAAAGAGACACCTACAGCGCCAAAAGACACAAAGCAGTGATCTTCATAATAACCAAAAATCTTAAATGACTAAATATTAGAATAGATAAACAGATTGTGGTATATTCAAACAATAAAATATGGTAGAGAAATGGGAATGAACAAAAACTGCAGCTACATACAACATGGATGTATCTCACAATAATGTAATATCAAGTGAAAGATGCTAGACTCAAAAGAATACATACATTAGAATTCCAATGATATAAACTTCAAAAATAGGCAAAACTATTATATGAAAAGTCAGCATTATGGTTATCTTTGGGGTGAGAGAAAAATGGGAAAGGGCATGAGGAGGACTTCTCAGACACTAGTAATCTTTAGATCTTGATCTCAGTTGTGATAATGTGAGTGTGTTTACTTTGTGCAAATTCACTAAGCCATATACTCAGGATTGTGCATTATCTCTGTATGTTACCCTTTAATAAATAAGTTTTATGATTGAAAAATAAAAGGTTCTGGGAAACCAATATCCACTGACCTAACAGTTTATCAGAGCAGAGGTAGTCTTCTAGAAGTCCCGATGAAACAAATGACACACACCTACACACAATTTCAAAAGAGCTGCCCCAGATGCTCCACAATGTGGTATGATATTTACACATGATGGTTTTTAGAAAGCAGCCTCAATCTGGATTTCGCAAAAACTCAAAGTAATCTACATTATTTTAATAGTGTATTATTGGTCAATCAGTTATCTGTGTTCTCTATTCTTGTTTTTCTACACAGCTTTGTTTAAAAAACAAAACGGAGTGGCTTACCATATTAGTTATGTGATTATAGCAAACTCGAATTCAACTAGTAAGAAAAATTCACAAGTTTCTGTAACAGTGGATTATTTCTACCTCAGTCTCTTTCACTCATTTACCAGCTTCTCACTGATTTTTTTTTTCACCTAGTTACACAGGAGGAAAAACAACCATGCCCTGGCAACCATCAGAAACGATACTCAATATAAGCTAAGTGAGCAAAAGAAGTAGAAAGGTAATAGAAACAGAAATGACATAAGCTAGATTGGGGAAGGGTTTTAAAAACAGGGTAGATAATGTGAGCAGGATCCAATTCAAAAACAAACAAAACAAAAAAAACCCATCCTTATCAAAGTTGCAGGTGGAAAAGATGGAGAGGAACATCTTACATCTAAAAGCAACATAATCAACATTTATTAAGATTTCAGCAGACTAGAATGTTGGCCCAAACCTAACTAAATGAAATGTAAAATAAAATCTTAGAGAAAGACAAAACAACAAAAAACATCCTGCAGAAGTTCAGGATGAGAGAGACTTGGCTTAATAAGAGCTGATGTGAAAAAGACTTGGGAAGCCAAAATGATGTTAAGCTCAACACGAGTCAACACTGTGACAGTGCTGACCAAAAAAGTAATTTGTTCAGCTACACAATACGTTATTTATAAAAAAGTTGGTAATAGGTTCTATGGTTTCCTGCATCTAAAGTAAGGGTTCATTCATTCTGAAGGAGACTGACAAATCCAAGGCCCTTCGCAAGACAGTGAGGAATGTAGCAGGAGGAGGCTAGAACCAATATAAGTGTGAAAAGAAAAGAAGAATATGAGTTTCTGTGATGGCAGAGAAGAGTACGTAGGACAGGATGCAGGAGTCAAGAAGGTGGTGTTTAAAGAAATGTAGGAACTCACTATAGGAGGAGGATAGGATAATCCATCACGTGTTACACCACACAGGCAGATCTAGAATCAACAGGTAGAAGTGACAGCAACACATTTAGGTTCAACACAAATAGGCTTTCCGGCAAACTGTCAACACCTTGTATGGTAGTATTCCTTATCACAGTGCCAATGTTCAAGCAGAGGCTATTAACCAATTGTCACAGGAAGTAAAATGAACTCAAAAGTGGATCAGGAAAAAAAAAGCGGGGGGGTGGAGGGGATCCCTGGGTTGCTCAGCGGTTTAGCACCTGCCTTCAGCCCAGGAAGGGCTGGAATGAAGATCCTGGAATGCCAGGATCGAGTCCCACATCGGGCTCTCTGCATGGAGCCTGCTTCTCCCTCTGCCTGTGTCTCTGCCTCTCTCTCTCTCTCTCTCTTCCTCTCCCTCTCTCTCTCTCTCTCTCTGTGCCTCTCATGAATAAATAAATAAAACCTTAAAAAAAGTGGATCAGGGGTGCCTGGGTGGCTCAGTCAGTTGAGTGTTCGACTTCTGATTTTGGCTCAGGTCATGCTCTCAGGGCCATTAGGTCAAGCCCCCACGTGGGCTCCACACTCAGGGCAGAGTCTGCTTGGGATTCCTTCTCCCTCTCCCTTTACTCCTCTGCCCCCTAACCACACATACATGCTTGTTCTCGCTCTCAAAATAAATAAACAAATCTTTAGAAAAAAAAAGGATCAGAAGGCCTTGGATTCTAATTCCATCTCAATCATTTACTAGCAATGTTATCTGGGGCAATTTATTTATAACCTCTCCAAATCTCAGCTTCCCTTATATGTTTACTTCATGAGATCACGGAAAAATAATAAGGTAATACATGTAAGACCCAGGATGACAAACTAAAATGCAATACAAATATGAATTGCTATAGAGGGGATATTACACTAGATAATTGCTAAGATCCTCCCAGCAGTGAAATTATTAACTATACTTTAAGGTAAGAAAAAACTTAAAATGGGTCCTAAATTTACAATAAGATTTGGTAGGCAAAAGACAGAAAACATTAATATGATAGAAAAAAAGGGGGGACACCTGGGTGGCTCAGTGGTTGCGTGTCTGCCTTCAGCCCAGGGCATGATCCCAGGTCCAGGGATCGAGTTCTGCATCAGGCTCTCTGCGAGGAGCCTGCTTTTCCCTCTGCCAATGTCTCTGCCTCCCTCTCTGTGTCTCTCATGAATAAATAAAATCTTTTAAAACTGGGCGGGGGGGGGGGGGGCGCAGAGCAGAAAAATCTATGTTTCTTTTTTTTTTTTTTTTTTTTTAATTTTTTTTTTTAATTTTTATTTATTTATGATAGTCACAGAGAGAGAGAGAGGCAGAGACACAGGCAGAGGGAGAAGCAGGCTCCATGCACCGGGAGCCCGACGTGGGATTCGATCCCGGGTCTCCAGGATCGCACCCTGGGCCAAAGGCAGGCGCCAAACCGCTGCGCCACCCAGGGATCCCGAAAAATCTATGTTTCACAAGGTCTTAAGAATGTACTTTTCTTTCTTTCTTTCTTTCTTTCTTTCTTTCTTTCTTTATTTATTTATTTATTTATTTATTTTTTTATTTATGATAGGCACACAGTGAGAGAGACAGGCAGAGACACAGGCAGAGGAAGAAGCAGGCTCCGTGCACCGGGAGCCTGATGTGGGATTCGATCCTGGGTCTCCAGGATCACGCCCTGGGCCAAAGGCAGGCGCTAAACCGCTGCGCCACCCAGGGATCCCAAGAATGTACTTTTCTGATAGCAAATTAGTCACCAGATCTAAAAGGCAATGCTTAATCCAAGAGATAAGCAGGAATTCTAATAAAAAAGTTACACATGCCAAATAAATCGAGATTACAAAATGCACTTGTAATCACTCACAGTATGAATATCACTTAATCATGGCATTAAACACAGTGCTTAACTAGTGCTTTTGCTCTGGGACCACCTGGACTCTGCTCCCATTGGGTGTGGACTCAGGCTCTATTCTCCCAGTTACTTGATGCTGAGCAAGTTTCTCAAACCTCTCAGCCTCAGTCTGTCAAGGGTAAATGTAGGGTATGAACCTGCCTAGTTAACAGGTTGCTGAGAAGACTCTAGGAGATAACATATATATGGTTTCTGGCACCCAGAGAGTTCATGTTAATTATGTGTTGCACCATAGAACCAGATCTAGAATTAACAGGTAGAAGTTGTAGCAATACATTTAGGTTCAAAGCTAGGAAAAATACTTTCCAGAGAACTGTCAAGAATATAACTGTCATTCTAAGATGGTAGAGTTCTGTGCCATGTTGTTTTCAGAGTTATAAATTTGGTGAACAAACCAAAGATATATTTTGTTTCCAAAAGCCAAAATTAAGGTTAAATTAAAATAGTTAATACAGATACACTGACACTGAGATAGAAAACTAATCAATGTACTGACGAGTGCAAAAAAGCAAGCTTACAAGACAATATGCTCAGTATGATCTTATTTTTATGACATATTTTTAAAATAATTATCTCAATGGTGGAATTAGGACTTTCACTTTTTAAAATATTTTTCTGTACTATCTAAATTTAGTATAAGGAGTATATATTTCTATTACAATTTACAATTGGCAAAAAAATGTGATTGATAATGTTTTTCTATAGAAAAATTAACATGTAGGCCAACTGGGGAAAAATATACTTTTACAAACTTGGAAAAATGAATTAAATACTTTTTAAAAAGCAAAAAAAAAAAAAAAAAAAAAGGCAAAGCAAAAAAAAGTTAGAGATTACTAGTAAATTTTCCTGTGTGCTTTTCTAAATAAAAATGTGGTGCAGACATAAGGAAAACATCTCCCAAATTGAGGGAAATATATAGGAAATGAGCTCCATGGGGGTGGGGATTTTGTCTACTCCGTTATATTCACTGCTATAAGCACAGAGCAGGAATAAATATTTGCTAAATAAATGGATAAAAGCCGTATCTACCCTTACATGAAATTTTGTTGCCTTATTTCACTAGAATTTGACTTATTCATCTTTATCTCCAATAGCTGGCATATTCTCTAACAAAGAGAAGTTACCAATTCAGTTATTTGTCAAATCAAGGAAAAAAACAAAAAAGATAAGTAAACTTAATAAATATTACTGTTGAAGTTAAAAAGTCTATAAGACATTGATAAGTATTACTCTAAAAAAGGACATTCATCCTGGAGTGTAATCTCTACATACAGGATAAAAGCAGTGACATCAAAGAAATGGGGGCACGTTACTATTTCTAGATTTTTATTATGTTGTGTCTAATAAGTGAACAATACTAACGTTATTAACTGTAAACCAGGAATGTATATAAAAGTACAAAGAAATATAAAAATCATATAAATAAAGCTTTTTATATAGCACCAAGGCCTACTCAGCCTAAATCAACAAAAAAGCCAAACCAAACCAACCAACCAAACAAAAGCAGACCTACCTTGGGCCTCTTGGGCCTTCCAAGTAACTGCTTCTAGGAGGATCTGGAAGCAGTCCACCTGACCTCACTGGCATGTCCTTGACTCCAGTGATGGGCTGAGATGGAGCAGCTGAAGACTCCCCAAGTCCTTGCTCAGATGAGAATGAACTATATGGCAGAGTCGACTTGCTCAGAGGGGCTTTAGAATTCACTTGGTCTGATGGACTAACAGCTGATTGCAATGGAGGATGGTAGGTTGAGGGTGGGGCTGAACCAAAAGACACAGGAGTGGGAAGCAGTGCTGGTCTAGGTTTCTCTGGAACCTGTGAACTTTGAGAACTGGAGGCTGGTGGAACTGGGGCTGTGGCTAACTGAGGAGGTATCCCTTGTGGAACCCCAGGGGGAGGTAATCCCGGAGGAGGTGTGGCTAAAGACAATGGTGGGAGGGGCAAGACAGGTGGAGGTGCTGCAGAGGAGAGAGAAGGGGGGGGAAGAACCGGTGGTGGCCCTGCAGAAGAGAGGGAAGGTGGGGGAAGAACCGGTGGTGGCCCTGCAGAAGAGAGAGATGGAGGCATCACAGGTGGGGGCACAGAGGTGGGTAGAGAAGGCGGCATCACAGGGGGGGGCATGCCGGGCGGTGGCACTGAAGCAGGCAGGGCAGGGGGCATCACTGGTGGTGGCAATGATGGGGGCAATACTGGAGGGGGCATTGTTGGTAGAGGTGGAGGCATCTGAGAATATGGAACAAAAGGAGGTGGCATTGACATGTTCCCCATATATTGGTTCTTCATGTTCTGAAATGAATTGACTTTCTCCTGGAGATAGGTCTGAGTCGCTTTCATATGTCCCTGCCATGTTTTCCACTGCTTCTCATACTCCTGAAGCTGATCTTTATGAGG